>NC_053439.1:34002531-34602531 GCF_007990345.1 Gossypium hirsutum | reverse complement strand
TATAACTATAATAAACCCGTAAATAGTAGGAAATGAAAGTAGTATTATCTAAAGTAAGTTTTCATACAAAATAAGAAACAAGCTTAAGGAGATTTCATAGTGCAACTCTTTGATGGATAAGTTAGCATTTTATAATATAAAAAAAAAGTAATAATTAAGATTTGATAAAATTGTGTGGATTTTAAGTTAATTGGTTTAAGGTTGAGGGTTTGATTTTTTTTTTAAATTTTTGTTCCTTTTCCATTATAATATAACTGGTCACTTATATAAAAAATAAGATTAATTATTAATCACAATAAATGATATTTTCATCTATTTTTGAAAATAAATTAATATTGGAATAATTCTATTAGGTACATTTCTTCTTGTACATTATAGTTTTTTTTTTAATTTTTGGTGTACTATTTTATTGTACGTTGCCTTTTTGCTTCTATAAAAAATTAATTTCTCTTAACTTAAAATCATTTTAATATCAACTATCAAGATTTTAAAAATAGACATATGTATTATTGTGTTTTCATTTTTTAATTATATTATTTGTGAAATGTTATAATATTTTTAAGGAATTTTTTAAAAAAATAATTAAATTAAAAGTGATTTAATTGAGTACGAGTAAAAAACCTAATGTTGTGAACTGAAACATATACACATTTATCTGTGTCGCATATACAATTTTTCCTTTTTCTATCACTCCTATTTATTAACCATCTTTTCTTCACGTTCTAATAATGTCATCTCGTTATTTATCACTTTTAATTAAATGTACCAAAATTCTGTCAAAAAAAAAAATTAATGTACCAAATTACTATAAACAATTTTTTTAAATATATCTCAAATTGATAACTGTAAAACTTTATCTTTTACAATCTTATCATTTGTCCGCGTTCGATTGATTGTTTGTTTGTATTAAATTATAGAGTGAACATTTAAAGATTAAAATATATTCTATGGTTGGATTAAAGAAACCATTAAAAAATCATAAAAAAAGCCAATTCAATTGGTTTTTTAACTTGGTTCAAGCAGTCTGTACTGATTCACAGATTAACTAGTCTGGTGTCTCTTTTTGGACCGACATCCCAATTGGTTCTTGGTTTGCTTGCTAGTCCAATTTAAACAACCATGATTTCAAGTTTCTATACTTTGTATGTTTGGAATCAGTAGTCCTACTTTTATTTGCAAGAATTTAATCGCTCTACTTTTGTTATTTAAAAATCTATTTTAAAATTATATATAACTATGCAACGTTTTAATTGAAAAGTTAAGTCTATAACTAATTAATAACATTATAAAAATATAGACCAATTTAATTTCTTAGGCATATTAGAAGGATCAAAACAGAAAAATAACCATTTTAATAAAATAAAAAAGAGCAAGGTCCTTTTATAGATAGGTGTATAAAATTTAACATACTCTAGGGAGTAAAACTGAAGTTATACCATTGTTTTGGGACAGGTTTGAAGGGAATGAATGTTTGTACACACTATTTTCCTGAATTAGCTTACATTTTTCTTTTACTCAAATAAGGGGAAATTTGGATGTAAACCTTATTTAGATAAAATGATTTCTAGATTTTGTTAGTTTAAGATCATTTTGATGAGGATGACTTCAATCATAACAATATTATCCCTTAATTTCCAGGGTGTTTACAATTCCTATTAGACAAAGACACTCAACTTTGGCTCAACAAACCTAAAGAATGTAAGAATATATATGACATTTCAACGACAAAATCACCTTGACCACCAATTTGGAACACTAATGACAACAGACATCGGGGCGACTTCCTCATTCCTCTAACTTAAAGCTGATTTAGATTTGAGTTTTCATATGAGTTTTTAGTTTCATTATGTATGTATACTATGCATGGTGAGTTTTTATTTGGGTTCTTTCCGCTTTTATCTCTCTCTTCCTTCATTTTACTTTGTATTAATCTAATTTTACCTTCTACTTCTTCCCATATGGTATTTTTTGTATAAAAAAAAATGAAGTTATAAAGGCCTTAAAACAATGTGATTGTATTCGAATTAGTCTAAAAAAATCAAAATAAATTCATAAAACACTCAAAAGAAAAGGAAGAAATCTTCACTCGAAATTGATTAACTCAATTCAATTTCAACTTTGATTAATGTGGTTATATATAGAAGACCAAGAGGTATCTATGTGTCTATTTGAAAGGACTCTAAATTTCTTTTAGAAAAGTTTATGAATAGTTGTGTCCATTAAAATATAGACACCTATTTAATTTGATATCATATTCTTTCTTTCTTTTCCATTATATATACATATTATATGTATATATGTATGTA
Source organism: Gossypium hirsutum (assembly GCF_007990345.1). Lineage (NCBI taxonomy): Eukaryota > Viridiplantae > Streptophyta > Magnoliopsida > Malvales > Malvaceae > Gossypium > Gossypium hirsutum. The sequence continues at coordinate 34,600,225 of NC_053439.1, read as the reverse complement.
TATTATAAATAACATAAAACTTTAATAATATATATTTTATTTGAAAATATTTTATAAAATATAACATCTACATATATATTAGACCTGATCCTATGCCAACTCAGGTTCAGGTATGGCCGATGCAAAATTTTAGATTCGTTTTCTAAGCGTGGTCTGATTCGAAAAATGGACTTACAATTCTACTCAAGTCTGACCCAGATTAAAAAACCTAAACTCGAGCCTGACTCAGCTCGCCCGTATTAATTTTTTTAGATTATTTTCTTGTATAAAATAAATTTAAAAAATATAGTACATCAAATACACTAAAAACATTAAAATAAATCTTTCCCAACAAATTGAAAATACATTAAAAAAGGTCTATACTTAAATAACACTAAGATAGTTGTAAATTAGCAAGTAAATGCCTCTAAAATAGTAGCAAAATTAACAATAAAATAGGAGTTATACAAAATTCAAACAATAATAACAAAATAGTAACAATATAATAGTAAAATGAAAGCAAAACAACAGTAAATAGCATAAAAACAATTGATTCGGGCCAAGCCTAGGCAAAAAATCTTAACCGAGGCTCGGCTTATTTAGAAAAAAACCTTATTTTTTTGTCCAAACTCATTTTTTGAACCTATATTTTTACCCAAACCCTTCCATTTTTCAAATACATTTTCAGGCTTGGGCAATGACCTAGCCATGATCAATTCTATTATATATATTATACAACATATTTACACTTGAACTTATGTATGTTTTATTTGTAATTTTAGACCTTCAAAAAAAAAAGCTATTCATGTTTTGGATTAAATCAGATTTTAGAATTATTTGTAATCAGGTCTTAAACAAGTGTTTTATGATACACTAGATTATATGACACCTAGGGTTTGGGTGAGACAACATTTTATGAAAAAAAATATTTTAAATATATTCAATAATAATTATAGGTGAAGGGTTAAAAAAAATTCATCTTAATAATATTAATTATTATTTAAAAAAGATATTAATTGAGTTGGTTTTTGATTAATATGTAATACTAACTCAATAAATATATTTTTTTTGTAATAAGCATAGATAGCTATATATACATTTTACATTAAATGATTAATGTAAATAATGTGCATTGAGTTTGTATTTGTCGGAATTAATTGGGGATAAAATGAAAAATATTCTGTTTTTTTTTTCTTTATAAAACTGTAATATAGAATGTAAAAGTATTGTGGATGTTCTTATTTAAGAATTTATAAATTAATCCATGTATGTTAGATCAAAAAGTAAATTGATCTTTTTGTTAAAATTTTCATCTATTTCTACGGTTAAAAAATGGTTTCTGTATGTCAACATAAGGTACACATGGCACGTCACGTGCCACAGTTTGATTATTCTGTCAACCATACTAGTTTTTAATAGTAGAAATGAATGAATCTTTTAATATAAAGGACCAGTTTATTTTTTGATCAAATATATATAACCTAATTTACTCATATTTTCAATAAAATAAGTAAAATACAATATGAAGTAAATATAAACACCTCGACAACATTTTCACTTAATAAATTGATTTTATTGTCGTTTTAACCAAAGCGATAATTTGGGAGAAATCCGCCCAACTTTACTGTTTAATTTTCCCTATTGGGAAAGTCGGACCATATGAATAATTAAACAATATATTTTTCATTAGAGTTGCAGTGTTATAACTGTATATATAAGTTTGCCTTGTATTAAATTGGCCTCCAGTATTAAGTTCGAACCATGTGATAATCAATGGGGAAATGTGCAAGCAATTAAGAGATATTATTTGTTATTTATTGTAAATTTCAAAAATTAGGTTGCTTAAATATGGGTTAACACTGAAGTTCATATTAAAAAATATATTCAATTATTTAAAATTATAATAAAGTAAAAATATACAAAATTATTAAGTATTAAAATTTAACAAATTTTAAAAATATAAGTAGTTTAAAAATATGGACAAGTTTGTATATAATTTGAGATTCATATTCCTGAGTTAGATTATAAGTTTAGACATACATAGTATTAATGCCGTATATGAGTCTGACCCATGAACAATTTTAATCACAATTTTTTTCAAATTTAATTTAAAAAATTCAAATTCAACTACACAATTATTGATTTAAGCTCAAGCTATTGAAAAGTAGCGTCATAATATTTGATTCGAGCAACTTATTAACTTCAACTTTAAAATTCAAACTTAAGTGAAGTTAATTTGAATTTCAAATTTTGACTCGAGCTTCTCTAATTGGTCTCAAATCAAATACAATCCTAAGTTCACAACCTAAACCAAAAAGTCAGGAAAGTTATGCTTGTGCATATTGAAAGCTAGATTTTAGATAAATTGATTTGTTATGTGTAGATTATGAATATATAACTTAAATTCTATTAAAAAATATATTAAAAATTTCAACTTATTTTTATTTCAAGATGAAAGAATGATATGAAAGAACTATAGAACAGAAACTAAACTAACATTGAATAATCCTGATTATTATTGCTTGATCTGAATGATTACAAAGGTAGTGTATTTATACACATACATAGAGTAGTAATTGCTATAAACTGATAACAAAATTAGTTAAACCTGACTTACAAACTCTAACATTCACCTGACTACTTCAATATCAAGACCTGAAGAAACTGTAGAAGACAACAAAAATGAGAGGTAGATAACAGTTTGGTAAGGATGTCGGTAACCTGATCACAGGCAGAGACCTCACCAACAACGAGAAAACCATTAACAACTTTCTCTCAAACAAAAAACAAATCAAGTTCAACATGTTTAAACTTTGAATGAAGGACAGGATTGGATGCAATCGCTATGGCACTGGAGTTATCACACCAAATGGTCGGTGTATCAATAGAATCATACTGAGTTCTCGTAATAAGGATCTTAACCACGTGACGTCAGCAACAGCAGCAACAGTAACCAACCCCCGATATTCAGCTTCAACGGTGGATTGGGACACAACTTGTTGTTTCTTGGAGCACCACGAGACATGATTCCCACCAAAATACACATAATACCCTATGGTGGAGCGACGATCATCAAAGTCTAATCCCCAATTTGCATCTGCGTATCCAACTAGCGACAACCTCTCGGATGGTTGTATGAGCAATCCATAGTCAATAGTGGCACAGAGATAGTGCAAGATGCGTTTGATTACCATAAAGTGAACATCAGTCGGAGCATACATAAACTGACAGATACGATTAACAACATATGCAGTGTCGGGTCAAGTGAGAACATATTGTAATGTTCCAGCAATACTGCAATACTCAAGAGGATCATCAAGCGGACTTCCCACATGCTTAGACAGAGGAGATGAGCTAATCATGGGTGTATGAATACCTTTAGCCTAAACCATATGACAGCGGTTGAAAATGTCAAGAATGTACTTTCGTTGGCATAAATGAAGAGTATCGCCAGAACTCAGTGTGATGGCATGTCTTTGAATGAAAAATCAGTGTGAAGTAGATGAACAAACATATCAATCTCGAGAGACGAGTCACCTGTAATAATGATGTCGTCAATATACACTAAGACATACATACATGACTTATTAATGATATGAATGAATAAAGAAGCATCGGATTTAGACAGCACAGAACCAACAGATACAATAAAGGCCTTTAACTTATCAAACCACGCACCCTTGGAGCTTGTCTGAGGCCATACAAAACTTTGTTTAACCGACAAACAAGATGTTGTCCATTGGCATCGTTTTGAACATAATCGAGAGGTTGTTGCATATATACCTCTTCAATTAACTCACCATTGAGAAAAGCATTATTCATATCAACTTGTCGTAACAACCAATGTTTGGTGACAACAATTGACAGAATGGTGCGAATAGTAGCCAGTTTAACAACGGGATTGAACAACTCCTGGAAGCCACCCTTAGGAACCTATGAGTACCCTTTTGTGACCAATCATCATTTTCGATGAGCCACAGTACCATCAAGATTTTGTTTGATTTTAAACAATCATTTGCAACCAATCGCCTTTCGACCCAAAGGTAAGGGAACCAAACTCCAAGTACGATTTCGGATTAGAGCATCATACTCGTCTTAAGCCGCCATCTTCCACTTCTTACTAGTACAAACTTCATCAATAGTGCGCGATTCTTGTTCATGTAACTCAACCGTGAGCACTATCGATTTAAAAATGTTAGCCTTTGACCGAGTGACCATAGAGTGAGTATTACCAAGTTGTGGCGGAGGATCAACAGTAGTAACAGGAACAACTGGAGTGGGAGAGGAAGTGTTGAAGTCATGGGCCAAGCTAGTGGTATCATTATTCGAAGGAGAAGAATCATGAGCATGTGTAGGTATAGAGATCGGTGAATGGTTTAGCGAAGCATCACTCGAAGGCATTAAGCATTGCGAGTTAGACTACACGAGGGGGAAAAAATGGTGACTCTGGTGGATGCTGGAGAAATAGGCAGGCTACTTGCAGGAAACAAAAATCGATCCTCATCAAATACCACATGTCAAGCCACAAAAATTCAGCCATCCGATTTAAGGCACTGATAACTTTTGTGCTGTGAACTATAGCTAAGAAAAGTACAAGGTTGAGAACGGAGTTCTAACATGTGATGATTAAAAGGACGAAGATATGGGTAGCAACAACATCCAAACATACGAAGATGATCATATGTTGGAGGAGTACCATAAAGAACCAAGTACGGGGACCGATGTTGAAGAACTGGAGTGGGCAACCGATTAATTAAATAGACCGCACATAAAAACGCATAGCCCCAATATTTCATCGGCAAATGGGCTTGAGCGAGTAAGGTGAGCGCAACTTTGACTATATGATGATGCTTCCGTTCTATAATTTCATTCTGTTCAGATGTGTGTGGGCACGTTCACGATGTAAAATTCCATGTTGAGCTAATAAAGATGTGAAAGAACGAAACTCCCCACCCAAATCACTCTAAAATTGTTTGATGTCTTTTCTAAATTGCACTTTAACCATTTTCTGAAACTGAATAAAATGGTCAATAGTTTGTGACTTGCGTTGAATAAGAAATAACCAAGTAAATTTGCTAAAAATATCGACAAAAGAAACATAATACCAACTATTTCCACAATTAATAATAGCAGGTCCTTACAGATCAGAATCTACTAAATCAAACAGATGACGATATACAATGACTGAATCTAATAATGGTAATTTGTGAAATTGTCCTTGTTGACATCAATTTATTATCACCAACAAAAGAATTAAAATATTTCAAGATCAAATGGATAATATTTGACGACGGATGTCGAAGTTTATGATGCCACAATTCAAACAATTTGGTTTTAGTGGCTAACTCTGTGTTATGAAGAGATAGCTCAGCACCACGACCGAACCTCATGTTGTCGAAAAATGATACCAGAGAGAATCGATACAACCCTTCATGCGTGTGGCCTCTGAAAAAAATTGCCTGAGTCTGTATATCCTTAACAAGACAATGGCTGAAACTTAAAAAATACGTTATTATCTCGTGCAACTTGAGAAACCAAGAGAAAATTTTTTCGTATTTTAGGTACATGTAACACATTTTTCAAATGCAACAATTTACTAGATGTAGAAATCATGTTATGCCCCAAACGTTCAATATGGGCACTCATACCATCACCTATAAGTAGAGGAATATTACCTGAATATTCGATTGATTTATTCAACGAGGAAGCCTTTTGACAAACATGATTAGTGACAACCGAGTCAGGATACCACATGGTTGGCTCAACAGAACTAATTGGCAAAGGGACATATGGCTTAACAGAATTTACAGAATTAGGCCTGGTAGCATGAGTAGTAGAAGTGTGCAACCCAAAATGAGTAGACTTAGAAGCAGGCTCAACAAAAAGAGCAACATGAGACCAAGATGCATGCCCATACGTAACATTGTGAACAACAGGCCTAATAGCTGACGGCCCAAAGACTGCCCATACAGATATGACCTAGAGGACATTGGACGGATAGACGCTGGTGGGCTGATGGTTGAGTAAAGTCCAGCAAACGACCTAAGAAATGGAGACCCATAATTCACAAAGGCTTCCTTATTAGGAAAATGGGAAGGAAGGTTCAGGGCAAGTACCATGTTTCTTTCAGAATATCAAACATGTGATGAAATTGAAGAACCACCAGACACCGATGACGAATGACCAAAAGATGTTATCAGAAGACCATCAATCGAGTGGTTGAACCGATAGTAGCAGCATTGAGCGAGGTGTCCAAGGCGACCGCAGATCTGACATTGAGGTCGACCATAGTTGCTCTGACCACGGCCACGATAAGACTTGCGACCCCTGTGGGAGAATGCACTCATGCATTGAGAATCAGGCATCGAACCTGTCGGAGGAGCCAACATTGAATCAGAACCTGATGAATGCTGAACCAAATTGGACTGAGGAGGAACCTCTGACACAAACCGTCGTTGCCTATTTTCACACTCCAATAGAATTTCTACAAGATGATTCATTTCAAGAGGTTTTAATGAAAAAGAAGTCACCATAATAATTGAATCAAACTCCGCCGAAAGACTCACAAGAATGATATTAACTTGCTCAGCAGTAGAAATCAGATGGACAGAAGCACCAAGAAGGTCACAGGTGACCCTTTTTTAGTAAGTGAAGTTCATGCTTTAATCGAGAAACTTTGGCTCCAAAGGCGATAACAAATAAGTGACACGCCGTGCTCCACACATCATGGACAGTGTTAGCACCTGTAAAACAGGACAAAATGGAGTCACTAATGGTGGATAAAGTCCAAGAAGCAAGCAATTTGTCCTGTTGACAAAAAACAACAAAGTCAGGATTCGAGAGTAACTTCCTTTCTTGGTTTGACACAAACTAAGGTGGCACCGGAAGAGTACCGTTAACATAACCGGTAAGATTGTAGTCATCAATGATTAGCTTCAACTGATGTTGCCATTGCACAGAATTATTCTCATCGAGCTTGACTGTGTCATGTCTAAGAAATGTATGAATCACATGAGAAAATCTTTCACCATCGGAGGGACATGGCGATGTGGGACTGTTACCAGGAGCAGAGGCTCTTGGGGATGTTGCATTGTTGGCAGACTCAGTGGGCGACGATGTATCCATCTAAGGCAGCGAAAACACACAAGAGGAAGCGACTGATACCGTGAAAGAATGATATGAAAGAACTACAGAAAAGAAACTAAAGTAACACTGAATAATCTTGATTATTATTTCTTGATCTGAATGATTACAAGGGTAGTGTATTTATACACATACATAGAGTAGTAACTGCCACAAACTCTAACAGAATTAGTTAACCTAAACCAAAAAGTCAGGAAAGTTATGCTTGTGCATATGAAAGATTGTTAACTTGTTTTTATTTCAAGATATAATGAAAATTTTAAGATTTTATGGTGGATATAACTATTTTTTAGCAAAACTAAGTTAAAACATTAATCAATTCTAGATTTCAATACATACTTAAATTTGATAATCACTAACTCAAAACACATAGATATTTAATTTTGTAAATTAGATATTTGAGACTTCATATTGAGTGATTAGTGCTAGTAAGATATCTAGAAACAAGAAGATGATTAATCTCTACTTTGACATGAAATTTTCAGATTCAATTCAAAGAAACATCAACAAAAACAACTACAAGGTTTTACAAAAAATGTCGAGCAACGACCCGATAAAATTCCACCAAGATGGATCCAGTGTCCCAAATATTGAATAAAAAGCTAATGTCACCACATCATACAAAGAAGCACTTCCACCGTTGTATTACTTCAACCAATAGTGGAGGGAGTAGAAGTCTCTAAATTCCACAGTGAAATTGCGAATTTTACATAGCCGCCTTCCGAAGTTAGAAGGTTAGTGTTTCGTGATATGAGTGGTGTACCCATTTTGCAGATTGCTCTGCATTTTTTTTTTTTGTAATTTGATTCTAGCTTTTTAAACTTGATAAAACAGAACAAATAACGGTGAAAGAAGAGAAGGAAAGCCTAATGAATCTTTAAACAAGATGAAGACGGAGCCATCATCTTCAAATCATTGCTCTACCAAAAATAAGATTTATTTAAGAAAAAGAAGATCTAAATAGTTTGCTTTATTTTGTAACAATTTAAGTTTAAATTCTCGTGTGGATCATTCCAATTGATAATTAGTATAATTATAACATTTTGTTGTATCTCATATTCCAAAAAAAAAAAAAAAAAATCACATCTGGTACATCATCATTGCTATGCCCCATGAACCAACCATTTGAATCCATCACCAGCTTTTTTCAAGGTTTTTTTGAAATTCGCCACTCTATAATATATATTGGTGTGAATTAGAACTACATTATTGCTTGCATACAAACAAAATTGAATGATGGTATTTATATATTAGTGACAATAATTAGTTAATTAGAAGAAAATTAAAGTGAAATTAATTAACATCTCTACACTAATTTCATTCTCTAACCCATGTGTTTCAACTTGTGTTAAATTATTATTTCTTTTTAAAAGATGACATTTATGTGTTAGGAAAGTCATTAAAGTTGGCATTTAAAGTGAAAAGATACAACAGCGAACTCATCATAAATCTTATTAGTATAATATATAAATGTGATGTAAAATAAAGTAAATGTATTTTTTTTACCAAAGCAACTAGTTACATAATATTATTATATTTTACTAAAATATAATAAATAATTTTTCAGATCAGTCCAAAAAAAAAAAATCATCGGTCCGTCCTGTCTACACCAGTAGTAAGTTGTAACCTTAAATAAGACAACCCCTCGATGCCTTAATCACTTAAAAACATACTTAACCAATATTTAGAAAGATAATGAAAATAATTAATTGGAGTTGAAGTTGAGATATTTAGAAGAAAAGGACAAAAGAAATACAGTGTATAAAAATTTGAAATTGGCCCAACGATGGTACGTGTTTTTCTTTTTTCTGTGCAACACATCTTATCCTAATTCCTAAAAGATGGCTACCTTTTTTTTCCCTCAAAAAAAAAAAAAAAAAAACCATGATAGGCGCTCGTACGTTAGGTGAAGACAACAGTAACATACAATTCTCAATCTTCCTCGACACCATCATTCAAAGATTTGTTGATTTTTTTTTTGTTTTTAATTTACAAATGAACGATATATATATGTCATTCACCACTTTTCCATGTGATATCCAACCAAATGGATTATCATTATTTGTATGTGTGTGTGAGACCCCATTACACACATGACCCCCAGATTCCATACCCTAAAAGTCAGCACTTTGCTATGATCAATCAAAGCTTTTCAAGATAGTTATATATATATATATAAACAACCTTTCCCTAAGATGATTAAATCGATGGCATCGTTATTGAGTAAAAGTATAATGACTTTGACAATGCCATCCCATCTCATATTTCATACTTCTTAATGCAAAATACATATGTGTGTATATATATATGTATATGTCAACAAATACCTAATTAAACAGAGTACTTGAGCAATGAAACAAAAGGCTTGTTTTTGACAATGACATGTACTTGTATTATACCGACAGATGGCATAAGGGATCTGATGAAGACGGTGAAGACGATGACTTGGTCAAGCTCCATAGATCATTGTCGTTGTTGCTATAGACCTGTGAGCTTTGATTTGATCTCTGTAAGTTTAAATGCGATAATTGAATACCATCATCGTGACAAAGACTAAAAACCGCATTAGGGTCACTAAAACATGATAGTTGCTTGCTTGTCTCTACTTGACCACTTAGCTGGGATGCCACCAGTTGGTCCAGTGTGACCCAGTCATTTACCCCATTTTTGGTCTCATTATTACCACCACCGCCACAACAGCCACCTCGGTGTTCGGTTTCGGTCAGCATGTCTTCGATGGATTGGTAACAAAGCGAAGGGAGAGTTGGGCTTTCAAGCCTAGGGAGATGCATGAACCTTTCATGGTCATGGAACCCATCGTTGATTCCTCCGTTGTTTCCAACAAGCATCCTCGGATTGTTGTCGGGGATGGGGATGTTGTTGATGTTGTTCAATGAATCACTCTCCATCTTACAAGTCCTTCCCATGTAATGAAGGATTTGATCCAAGACACCATCGTTGCCTCCTGAGCTAAGCATGTGTGTCTTTAAATCATGACCGGTAGAGGACGAATTACTTTTAGGACTCTCTAGGGTTTTCAGATAATTCTTCTTTCTGAACACACGGCAAACCACCCACCCATCTTCCGTCACCGAATCTCCGATGGGGTTCGAACCCTGGACCAATTCAATATTATTATACTATGCATGCATACATACATATAGGAAAAGAGAAATATAGCTTGCTTACATTAGAGTCATGGGTGGTAGTGTTATCATCAAGCCTATACTCATGCATAATCCAATCAGATTTTTGACCATGTGGAGCTCTGCCTTTATAAAACACCAATGTTTTCCTCAGCCCAATTCTCCTAAACCCACTATATATAATCTTATCACGGCCGGTTGCTTTCCAGAATCCGGCAGCCGTAGCACGATTGGTTCGAGTCCCGGTCGGGTATTTCTTATCCTTGTGGCTGAAGAAATACCATTCATTTTGTGGAGTGGATCCTATCCTACACTTTTCTGCATATAACCCACAAATTAGACAAAAAAAATTGCATTAAAAAGAGAGGGTTAGGTTGATTAGTATGTACCTTGAATATCCCAAGGCTCAAGCTTGTTGAGATCAACTTCCTGGATAACATCAAGGTCAATCTTTTCGTAAGCCACTTTTTTTCTAAGATAATAGTGAAGGAGCTCTTCCTCTGTGGGATGAAATCTAAAACCAGGAGGGACCTGAGACTGCCCATTTATTGATAGATTCATGTCTTCTGACATTAGCTAAACAGGAGAGAAACTGGGATTTTCCTTGCAGATATATATATATATGTATATAGCTTTAAATCATAGAAATTAAAGGTAAAGAGCAGAGGGGAAAGAGAGAGAATAACAGAAAGAGGAAAAAGGAAGAGCAATAACACAAGGAGAGAGAGAAGGGTGCGTAAAGGGTAATGCAGTCATGATAATTTATAATGGTGGTAGGGAATGGAATGCTCCAAATATGCATGAAAAAGTTTGGGTATCATGGCCATTGATGTACTTAGCGTGAGGTTTTATGCCATTGATAAGACCCAACCACCTAAAAACTAAACCACCCTACATCCATATATTTACGTATACAGTACACAATTAAAATTTAATATTTAATACACTCACATACATGATATTTTATTTATAAACTCAAAATTTAAATACGAAATTTATTTATTTTTATAACTTTTCTAAAATTTTAAATCTTTTACCAATGAATTCTTCTAGATTGTGTTTCTTTTTAAAATGATTACAAGTTGTAAAAGTATTAGATAAGTAGGGGCATAACAACTCTAAATCATGCTCTAATACATGCAAATTTCCTATAACTCTCTACTCTCGTAATACTAACTTCTTGTATTCTTTATACATTTAGAATTTAGTCCATTACTTTTATTTTTAAAAATTGACGGAATTTAAAAATTTAAATTTTTATGCTAAATTCATTAGTACAACATTTTAAAATAAAGCAATAATATATGGATTGTCGTGAAACAACAACAACAAAAAAAAAGAATTGTAATGAACTTTACTTTAACAAAAGAATTTAATAGTATTAATAATTAGACTTATAGTTTTGAAAAAAATATTAAATACTTAAAATGAAAATAAAGAAACTAAATTCCAAATTTATAAAAATTACAATAACTTAGACCATTTTAATGTTATTTTTTTTTAATTTTTGTATCCAATGCAATTACTAGTTCGCAATAATGAACCATCAAGGAATACGGGGTCACTGGGTTAATGATTTGATTTGAGAAATTAAAATTTATAGCATAATATAAATATGAAATTATAATTATTATATCACAAAGCTAAATATGTAATAAGTTAATTTAAAAAAAAATTAAGATTAGTTTTTAATTTGTAGGTTTGTGCGTTGCTTGTAACTTATTTATATCTATTAAAAATATATTGTTTTGATTAGATGACATGAGGGCTCATAGATTTGATTAAAGAAGTAAATTCCACCATGATTTCAAGGTTATTTTTAGGTGAAATGATGAAATTGATGTTTTAAATTAAAGAAATACTTAGGAGAAACAAATTTATTGATATAATTATGTATGGAGTGTTGAATATGGTATAGAGGCAAGAGCATCTAATAATAGTATATTTGACGAAATAAAAAATATTTGCCGCTTTTTGCTTTCCCACTACCCTCTCGTTTTATGTTTTCAAACACCACATTTCATGTAATTTTAGAAGGGATATACATCTCAAGCTACTACTTCCTTTTTCCCTAGTTTCGCTTGTTTTTGAGGTTTTGTTTTATTTTATTCTTATCTATAAATTTGTTATACAAGTGCTGAGGGAGTTGGGTCTCGGAGAAGCACTTCGGTTGATGTAGACATAACTTGCAATGAGAAAGATATAATATTGTTGTGACTAATTATTGTCCAACATTTATTTAATCATTGTCGAATAATATTGTTGTGACTAATTAGAGACAGCTGAAGAGAACATAGCTGCATAAAGGTTTGATTACCTTCAAACTCGGCTACTACTAACAGATTTGCAGACAAGTACGAGTTTGAGGGTCAATTCTAGATATGTCGGATGTTCATTGTCAACGAAAAAGCTGAAACCATTACTATTCTTTTAATGTCATTTCAGTGCAATATATGAAAATGTCTAATCTTATGACCTTTAGACTCGAATTGTCTAATCACAAACTACAAATACGAGGTTTAACTATTGAATTAATAACTTGGATCTACAATTCTAAAATAATAGTTTCTCTATACGATCTATTTCTCAACACATAAGACTCAAGTTTTTCATACAATATTATATACAAACATGTTTATAATTTACACTTGAATTAGTATTTGATGTTTATGTTAACAATTAGAATGACAAAAAGACTTTGTTGGTATTTCAAGGACTCAATTATAATATTTTCAAGTTGAGGAATCAATTTATAATTTACACAATAATTTTGGGATAGTTAATGGAATTTATCCAAGAAATATAAGTTAAGAAAGCACTAGATGTCAAATTATATACATAGATTATAACATTCATGATATTCACGTGGTCCAAAAAGATTCCTAGAATACAAAGCAGGCACAATTTTTGGCAGAGGATCTCTCTTTTTCTTTCCTTTTTGAATATATACCATCTTTGTTTGGATCATCTATTTGTATTATTTTCAAATTTTAATCCCACATTTCAATTCTCTTTAAAATAAAAATTGGCATTTATTTAAAATTCAAAAATAAATTTTAATTTTTTATCTTATTTTATTTTTAGTGATGTGTTGATAATGATGTTTATTAAGATGTGTAGAATTAGAAAATTTTGTAGGCTCATTTCTAGTAGTAATCACTCCACATTTTTAAATAAGGAGAGGACATGTATTTAAACGTGTATAAATGTACACTTGTTGTAAAAGTGATTGTAATAACAGCACATTATAATCTCAAAAAATAATGTAAATTCGAAGTTTAGATATAATATTATTGAGAGCGATAATCCAACCCCAAACATATAACATAAAATAAATAATAAAAATAATCCTCCAAAAGAATTTGGAACATATGGGGAATGTAGGTACAACAATTTGGTGGTAAAAAAGAACACTTGAAAAATAAAAAGGGGGGGCCGGACGGGCTGTAAGTGAGGGAGAGGTAGCGGGGGGCAGGCTCACATCTCAACTATATGACTCTCGACCTTAATATATCTATTCCAAAACCATCTTTCTCTCTCTAATCTCTATCCCTTAAAACAATCTCACTTTTTTCTTTTTTTTTTCATTATATACTATTACAAAACTGGAACTCGTTTTACTTGTGCAACTACCTCAACGACAAGATAGCAAAGAAAAAAAATAGATGATGGGGTCGGAGCCACTGAGCTTTCATGGTCCCACATCAGCACAGACAACTTCGTTAAACCTCTTTCACCATGCTATACCTTGTCCCTAACCCACTTCTCCAATGGCGTTTGAAGAACCCACGAGGGGTAGGTGAAGAAGACTGATTCTTTCTCGATGCAGAAAATTATATATTATCACCGGATCAAATTATTTTCTATTTAAAGGTCGAGAATTATTTTAGAATAGTTAATATAATTTTTGAGTTTTGAACTTAATAATTAGGTTCACTTTGGTATATATAAATTTTTTATTCATTTTATTACATAAAATTAAAAATAAGATTCATTTTAACATCAAAATTTTAAAAAAAAATGTATCAGTTTGATGATACGACATTTTAAAATTGTGGCACATCATTAGTTTAACTTATTTTTAAATAATGATATGGTACAATTTTAGGGTATCAACTCATTGAATTGTTATATATTTTTCAAGTTTAGGGATCAATATTGACTTAGTTACCAAGTTTTGTATAAAAATAAATTATAGAGTCATTTTTGAAAGAAAGAAAAGTAAAAGGGAATAGTCATTATTTTGTAGAAGTAAAGCTTGACGACGCATGAGTATAGTTCCGTAGGTGAAACCAGCTGCTTCAATTCCCAAAATGAATCAAATTTTAGATGATTTTATTTGCAGTTTTTTCTTTCTTGGGTGCAACTCAATTTCAATAGAGTAAAGAAAATACTGAAATAGGTAGTTTTGCTTCTTTAAGATTAAATTTTGGTACAAACAATTGCAGGGAAAAAATGGTGTCCAACATGGTAACAAATTAAGGAAGTTGCTCATGATTTCCTGCCATAGCATAAAACGACTGGACAAAAGAAAAAAAAGTAGAACTTGTATTAAAGTAAAAAAAAAAAAAATGGCACCATTGCTATGGCCACATTTCATTATTATTACTTTTAGTAGATAAGGAAGTTAAATACATTTAGTTATAATAGAAATTATATCTGACACCAATATTATTTTGTACAATTTTTATCCTGATCATCTTGAGGAAATATCATAAATTCTCAAACCAAGACATTGATTAACGCTTAATAAAAACAAAATAACTATTAGCACATTTTTACCTCTTAGTGGAAGAATAAAATTTCTATATTTATAGTCACAATTAGTATACATTAGAATTAAGAAAATCAACAATTATCCGATCGACTCACTAGATTCATAAATGATGCTATTAATTAAAATCTTAGACAAATTTCTGCATATAATTACTATTTAATCCTTAAATTATACAAAATTTTTAACTTTGATATTGAATATATAAAAAATTTAAATGTATAAAATAAATATTATTTAAATATTTAAATAATTTAAAACATTAAACATTTAATAATATGTTTTAGAAAAATCGAAAACCAAAAAGTATATAAAAATTCAAATATATAAAGAACAATTAAACATTATAGAAATTTTAAAAATAAATATATAAAATTTAAAAAAGTTAAAATTTTAGGGGGAAAAAAGTACTTTTAGAAAAATTCAAAAAAGGAAAAAAGAAAAAAATTATCCTACAGAAATTAAAAGTTAAACTGCGAATGATCGGATTCTGACTAGAGTTTGATTGACTTTTATTGGCGTTGGCTATTGACTAAACTTTGATTGGTGTTAATACTGATTAAAGTCTGTCAAATTATTATCATCGTTGATTAATTTCAATAGATTTTTAATTTTTTTAATTTTAAATTTCTTTAGAACATATATTAGACTGTGGTTTGAAATTTTTGAAATTTCGTAAAAGTTGAACAAATTTTTCCCAAAATTTTATAACTTTGAGCTTCTTATATATATACTTGTGTTTTATTTATTTATTTTAATTTACGACAACTTTTAATAAATTTTTATTTTTATATATTTGTTGGATTTTTCTAAAATGAATATTTTATAAGATTTGAAAAATGTTTAAATATTTCTTATTTTTAGAATTCAAATATAATATTTTAAAGTTTTAAAGTCATGTGAATGTGAGATCATAGTGGATAGGAAAAAAAGGTGACGTTGCGCCTCTTTTAGGGCTATGTCGTGGCTAAAATTGGTGAACAAAATTAAACTTCAAAAATTAAATTGGTATAATATAGAGAGCAAATAGTGAATATAAGGTATAATTGAGAAGTTTTGAGGAAGATAGCTCCCCCTGAACAATCAA
Organism: Gossypium hirsutum; assembly: GCF_007990345.1. Classification (NCBI taxonomy): domain Eukaryota; kingdom Viridiplantae; phylum Streptophyta; class Magnoliopsida; order Malvales; family Malvaceae; genus Gossypium; species Gossypium hirsutum. The sequence continues at coordinate 34,584,096 of NC_053439.1, read as the reverse complement.
AAAAAGTGGTAGACTTGTACTTAAAATTGTAAATCAATTTAGGGTTGATACAGATATATGGGGAAGTTGAAGAGACCATACTATTTACATGCATTGTCTTTGTCCTGCTACAATACATTAATTCAACTTTCCACCTAACATAAATCAATATTCTTTCATTTCTGTCAAAGTTTCACCTGAATTTCACTACCATTTAAAACCAATCCCTTCTCATTTTATATCTCTTAACCTTAACGTATATATGAAAACTACTCATTTAACAATACTATTTTACTTTTTTACTTTTAGGGTTTGAACCAAAATTCTCTTCTTAAAAATATAATATATTTTACTACATCACCCAATACCATGGAGGCCATTGTATTTTACTTCTCTAGACAAATTAGTCCCTATATGTTAGATCAAAGACCAGACTTGGTCCTTTTGTTAACAATTCCATCTACTTTTTTCTGTTACAAATTGATCCTTGTACGTCAGCATAGTTTTTAGTAGTGGAAATGGATGAAATTTTTAACAAAAATGACTAATTTGCTCTTTGATTTAATGTACAATGACAATTTTTTTTAGTAGGTCGAATAAAATATAATCTAACTTTTAATGTAAAAGTCCCGGCGGTAGTGATTACCAAAAATATCCAAATTTGTAGATGAAAAAGAAGATTTATGAAAAGAAGAAGACAGAAAGAAGAGACCAAGATTTGGAGCAGCTGAGGACAAAAGATTATAATATATTGTATAGTATGTGATAAAAGTAGTAAAGTTAAGGCCCCTTTTATTTATAAATATATGTATGGAAGTCAAATCCCATATTAACAACCTTGGCGAGTGGGCACTAAGAAGCTTTTCAATCTCCGCATGTGGGCAGCATTTGAGAGATGAAAAAGTGTGCATCCATTTCTTTATAGAAAAAGGGCTTGTTTTTGGCATCTCAAATTATTTGGTTTGTTTGATTAAATGTGTTAGTCAATGAGGTGGATTAATAATCAATTTTTTTATATTTTCATTTTTTATTTTATATAACTTCTATATTGTAAAACATAACATGGGAAAACTATAAAATTTCTGAAACTTCAGAAAATATATTTTTTTAAATTTTTCTTTATATATATTTGGATTTTAAATGCTTTTTTGTATACGATAAACAATTTAGATTTTTTTGATTTTGTATAATTTATCATTTTACAAAATAATATAAATTTTTCATAAAATTTAAAACAACATTTTATTTACATTATTTTAATTTTTATAACTTATATATAATCAAACATTTTCATAAATTTAAAAAGTTCACACATTTTGTTTGAAATTATATTTTTGAATTATGTATAAATTTCATATATATATTTTTAATTTTAATTATTTAACTTAATAATGACTGTGATTTTCCACCTTAGCATTGACCAACATTATTCAAATGAATTAATTTATTTAATGGAGCAAAATACCATAGTAAAACCATATAATACTCCTATTTTTAACATGTAAGCAACACTTTCGCTAATTAACTTTAATTTTTTTATTATAAAAATTCAAATTCCACATTAATTTATCATTAAAAATAATTTTAAGAATCAATTTAACTAAATTCTACAAACAAGTGGCCATTTTTATTTTTTGTTTCGGCATTCAAAATTCAATGTTGGAATTTCATTATCAATGTTTTTGGAACCAGACGGGTGGTTGAACCAGTTAGATCATCAGTTCCGATTTGGTTAAACCAATTTGTCCACTATTAAGAAAATAAAAATTTTAAAAATATATATTCTGGATTAAACTAATTTTTAACCTGGCTCAATTGATTTGTACTAATTTGCGGGATAAACAAGTTTTTACTTTACTCCAAACTAGTGTATCGATAAATTCTGAATTGAATCGACCAGTTTGATCCGATTTCAATAATAAAAATGTAAAAAGAAGTATGAAAATGAAATTTAGGTAAATTGTAGATGTATGAAAAAGTAGGTGGTAATTGATATATATTTCCTTTTGATAACGGTAGCACTACAGATAATCTGTTATGGGTGATGGGAGGAAGATTAGTGTCGTAGCCCTAATCATGAAGGTTAATTCACAAAATTCCATGGCTAATCATGATTTTATTTTGAGGGGCAACGATTGATGGAACAACCACTTCTTTTACTAACCTGCACTCACACATCAAATCTCTCCTTATCACCTTCCATCTTCTTCTTGTAGTTTGGTAACGTGGTCGAATATTTTTATTTTTATTTATAAACCTTAATAATTTAATATTTAATCTAAAGTGTAACGAAATTCCATTTTTATTTACGACCTTAGTTGACCAATTGCTCCATGTCGTTATGGTTGTAAATGACGTCTTTTGTGACGGCAGGGACTGCTATTTTAATTTATTGCTCATTATATATGATATATAGCATGACCAACCAAATGATTTTGTATGGCAGTCATATTGAAGTTTGCATGAGAAGCAATCTTTTTAGTCTTAGGAACCCATTGCTTTTGTCTAATACATATACGCTCTTCAATATTTAATAACTGATTCGTTTTTTAAAAATATTTAGAATGGTTTATTTTTAATAAATTGTTGAATAAAGTGAGGATGGTAATAATATTTAAGGGTTTTTATGCGTATCTTGTCTCATTAGTAAAATAGTCCTTTCAATTAAACTTTTCACCCATTTCTATGTTCAAAATTGGTAATCAGACAATTACACTTGCCATGCCACGTGTACCTCATATCGACTTACATGGACTGTTTTAACAATAGAAATTGATGAAAACTTTTAACAAAAGGATCGTTTACTTTTTGATATAACGTACATGAATTAATTTACTCATTTTTTTAGTAGAAGATGCAGAATGCGATCGAACTCCTAGTATAAGGTCCTCCATAATACTTTTACCGAAAATTTATTTAAATATTTATTAATAACAAAATACTCTCCATTTCATTAATACTGATGCTCTCAATTTCTAGGAATTATGATTCCTTTTTGTTTTTAATTTTCAGTGATTAAAATTAATTTTACTTGAGTCTTTGATTGAATCATAAAATATTGATTATTCTATCACGAAATTAAGTAGCACTTTGAAAATCAGAATTATAGTTTAAAACTAATATATAAATACATATAAGGTGGAAAATCTTGGTTTAAAAGCTTTGTAAGGTAATGGTGACGTTGGAGTTTTGCTTGTCACATCATGTATTAGGCAAGCATTGGGCTTTACCAAAAATAAAATATTAAAAAAAGAAAAGAAAAAGCAAACCATGTGTGGAACATTCTAACCCTAGACAAAATATGTAAAGAATACAAATTATGTTTACCTTAATTATAACTTGAAATATCGATGAAATTCAAATATAATAATTTCGAATTTTCAAAATTATCACTTTTATTGTAATTCTACTTTTTCGAAGTGAACTTTGTAGGGACGTAGTGGGAATTGCAATTACAAGATTTAAAGAAGAAAAACAGTATATTAAATATTTTAGTGGAATTAAGTTATTTTTTATCTTCATTTTATATAGCTCATGAAGTTTAATTTTTTTGAAGTTTGTGGTTATCTTTTTCAATCATGTTTTCTCCACATGAGTTTCTTTTTTGAAGTTTAATATATTTTATCACTACACCAATATTTATTAGTATTAAAACTTAATTTTTAACATGTAGGCTGTTGTACTAGCACTTCACAAACATGCCAAAGGTCTAAGGATTGCATGGTCCACAAGACTTGGAACATTGTTGAATGGCAATCGGCAATAGGTATAAAGCTTTTAACCTTTAATATATGTGGTAGGTCGGGATTGACATGCACACAACCTTACCAAGCTTGTCGGCTAAGGACAAAAAGAGTTAACCAAATCTCTCACATTGATGGGTTAGAAAACGACCCTAAATCAACCTAAAAGTAGGATATAAAGCTCGGTATCTACCTTTATCTTCTTCACTTAATTGTTACTCTCCTAAAACATCGCTACTCCTTCTATTTTCCTTAAACTCCTCATTTACTTAAGCATCAGAGAACATCTAGGAGCACAAGCTCTGATGTTACATAGCTCAACTGAATTGAAGTTTTCTTACAGGTGAGTCAACATCAGATGAATCCTGGACCTAGGCGTTGGCAAAGCAATGAAGCACATATCCAATTATCTACAAAGAATGAGACATTATATGTTATTATATTTTGGAGGGGGACCTAACATCTATTAGATGATTGAACTAATATCATTTCACTAATTACCTAAGGTTTAACTATATTAAGTTGCATTATATGGATCGATCGTAATGTATAGGACAACTTATATTAGTAGGTAATCTTAATAGTATAGAGTTAATGGGGGTTAAATTGAGGAAATGTCTCATGTTAGGACTATTATGTCATTTATAAGTCCAATTTGGGAGATATCTTGTCTTGATTATTGGAGTTGTATTGACTCATATTAGGCCTATGATATGATTATCTAGCGCAAGTTGAATTTTCCTAAATTCGTTAATATATTAATTCACATATGATGTTTATATTGTGACTCATCTAAATCTTGAGCAAGTGAATGATTATGTGTGAATGACTCATGTAATTTGATATATTAAAAAGCTATACTCTCAAAGTAGTGAGATAAAAGTTGATATTTTGGTTATATTACTATCGGTTAGTTGTCATTGTTTGATTTATGAAAACGGAACAGTCCCTTCATAAAACATCACAAGGGTAGGGCCACTCTTCTTATAGTATATATTGATGACATTGTAATGACTAGTGATGAAAGAGAAGAAATGCCTCAACTAAAGAGATTGTTGACTAGGAAATTTGAAATCAAGGATCTTGGAAAGTTGAAATATTTTTGGGAATTGAAGTTGCTAGATTAGAAAAAAAATGATCTTCATTTCTTAAAGAAAGTATATCCTGGATCCCTTGGCAAAAACTAGTATAATGGGATGTAAACTAGTAGAATCACCTATAGAGAGCAATCATAAGCTAAAAGTTGGGATTGGAGAGTTAGTTGATAATGAGAGGTATCTAGGATAGGTTGGAAAACTAATTTATCTCTTACGCACTATATCAAACATAGCACATACAGTCAGCTTGGTAAGCCAGTTCATGCATAATCCTTCAAAATATCACATGCAAGTTGTCTAAAGTCTACCCCAAAAAAAGGTCTTTTTTTCTCTAAACATGGTCACCTTTAGATAGAAGCCTTTATAGATGTAGATTGGGCAGGTTCCTTGGATGATAAGAGACCTACATATGGGTATTGCACTCTTGTGGGAGGAAACCTTGTCACTTGAAGAAGCAATATGCAAAGTATAGTTGCTCGATCAAGTGCAAAGGTAGAATGTAGAGTCATGGCTCAAGGTGTTCGTGAGCTACTATAGTTATGGAAATTACTAGAGCGATTAAAATTATCCTTGTATTGTGATAGTAAAGCTACCATCAGTATTGCTCAAAATCTAGTTCAACATAATCAAATGAAACACGCTGAGATCAATCAACACTTTATCAAAGAAAAGTTAACTACTAGCGGTTTGAACTTAGTCCGTATGATATTAGGCAAGCAACTAGCTATTGTTATTACCAAAGGACTCAAAAAAAAACTTATCATAATATAGTCTACAAGTTAAGCATTTATGATATTTATGCAACAACTTGAGGGGTTGTGTTGACTATATGGAAGCTTTAACAACTGATTGTGCAATATTAGTTACTAGCTTCAACGAATTTAATTTTGATTTTTAGGGATTTCATTATGCAATATTCATTTGGTAGCTTTGCTCGTTACCTTAGATAGATTATCATCCTCTTGTATAAATACCTTGATATATTTTAATTTTATACACAATATTTCACGCTTTGTTTTTTCAGAATCAGTAAAATAATTTAAGAGGAGTAATTTGCGAATGGGTTAGGAAGATTTTTGAAGGTGAGACTATAGACTCGGAGTTTAACAATACTTTTTTTTGTCTTAATTCCCAAAGTTTCCAATATTGAAATTTTTTCGCAATTTAGACCCATTAGCCTTTAATCTGTATTATATAAGTTGGTTATGAAAGTTATTGTGAATAGATTCAAAAGTATTTTCCCAAATATTATAGGTCAAGAAAAAGCTGGATTCATTGTGGGGAAAAGCATCATTAACAATATAGTTATTGCGCAGGAAGTCTTACACTCTATAAGAATAAAGAAGAATCTCCAATAAATGGCAGTCAAGATTGACTTAGAGAAAGCTTATAACAAAGTGCAGTGGGATTTCGTAGAAGTGTCACTTAAAGTAATACATATTCCTTATTGTTTAATAAATGTTATTATGAATGCTATTTTGACGTCTACCATGTAGGAACTATGGAATGGAGCTCTAACTTTGAAATTAAAGCCTGTAAGGGGAATCTGACAAGGATGTCCACTGTCCCCTTACCTTTTTGTCCTTTGCATGGAGTGGTTGGGTCATTGTTTCCATTCGACTATTTTTTCAGGAGAATGGAACCCTATTCATTTATCGTACACATGGTCAAATTTCTCTCATTTATTTTTTGTAGATGACTTAGTCATTTTCAGCAAAGCTAATTTGAAACACAATGGTCTTCTCAAAAATTTCCTGGGTAATTTCTGTGAACTCTCGAGTCACAAGGTTAATATTAGAAAGACCAACGTCTTTTTCTCTACTGGCATTAAGGAATATTTTAAGGAGGGGTATCAACAACATCGTTGGCTTTCAAGAAGTTGATGGTCCGAGACATTATTTGGGGGTTCCTCTTTTTCACAAAAGAGTGACTGAAACACACTATATTTTCTGGTAGAAAGAGTCCGCAGTCGATTATCTAGTTGGGATGCCAAAAAACTTTCCTTTCCAATAGAGTCACATTAGCACAAACTATTCTGCTAACTATCCCGAATTATCTTATACAATCTATTTTGGTTCCAAAGGGCATTTGTGATTCGATGAAGCAATGGCAAGGCAACTCATCTGGGGTATTTTTGATGAGAAAAGGAAAATGACCTTAGGTGGTTGGGATAATATTTGTCAGCCTAGATCATGTGGTGGTCTCGAGTTTTGTCATTTGGGTGATTAGAATAAAGCTTTTATGATAAAGATTGGCTACAATCTTACCACTATGACTGAAGTTTTATGGGTCAGAGTCTCCAGAGTAAAATATAGAGTTGCTAAAGTTTTGTTGGACTGTATTATGAGGAGTAGATGGTTCGTTTATGTGGAAATCTATAGCCAAGGTTTGGCCTTTATTGTGTAACAAAATGATTTGGTCAGTGAGTGATGGACAAACCGTTTGATGTTGGGAGGATTTTTGGGTTCTTAATGTGGGACCCTTACTTAACCATGTTCCTCAGTGTGCAAATATCTATCCTGATTGTAAAGTGCATGAGATGGTAATGGGGAATGGTGCATGGTGCATGAAACCTTGATTTATTTCGGGTTTAGTTACCAGAAGAAATCATCTAATGCATCATTAGCATTCCACCTCCCATGAAGTCAGCAAGCCTAAATACTCTATCTTGGTCTAAGACTACGACATGTATCTTTTCAGTTAAAAGCACTTATCGGATGCTCAATGAGGAGTTTTGGAGTTTGAAGGATGGTACTTGGAATATTGTTTGGAAAATCTCGGGCCCTCAAAGAGTTAGATAATTCATCCAGCTAATTCTGAAGTAGATACTTTTAACTAACTCTGAAAGGGTTCGAAGGGGACTTGGACAAGATGAATTTTGTCAACTTTATAGTCATAACGTTGAGGATGCTTTGCATTTTCTTAGGGACTACCCTTGGGCAAGGGTGCATTTGGAATCAAAATTCCTCCTAATCAATTTAGACAGTTCTTTGAGGGAAATATTTCGTAGCGGCTACTTTCGAACTTGCAAGACCAATCGGACAATAATATAAGAGAATCAACTTGGGCTTACTTCTTTAGCTTAATTCTATGGCGTATTTGGAAAAACCATAATTTATTTATCTTCCAAGGAAAATAAATGAGTCTGGAGGAATTTATTAAGGTTTCCTACAGTTGGGTGAAACAATTTTCTTAAGTCTATGGTGAAGCTTTGGTGATGGAGATGCAACAGACTTCTAAAAATGCGGAATCAGGTATGTGCTTTTCCCTTTATACTGATGGTGCTGTTAATATTGTTTTTGGTTTCTCTGCTGCAGGTGGAGTAATACGTGATGGGAAAGGAAATTGGGTCTTGGGCTACAACCGCTTCTTGGGAAAGTGTTTGGTCGTTGTTGCTGTTTGAGGTATATTGGATGGCCTACTTCTATTACAAAAACAAGGATATGATGAAGTCGCCATCCAATAAGATAATCTCGAGGTCGTTATTTCCATTAGTGATAGTAAACTTGAAGGATAGACCTTTATTTTAGTTAGGAGGATTCAATAGATTCTAGCTAAAGAAGAGAAGTGGTTGTTGAGATATGTCCCTAGAGAGGCTATCAAGATTGATGATGCATTAGAAAAAATGGCCCTATCGAATGATGAAGTTTTGCACATGTTTTATAATCTACCTTTGGAGATTGAAGAAGTTCTATAAGAAGAAAACACTAGAGACAATCTAGCTATGAATTTGTCCATGTAATCTGTTGTTTATATTTACAAAAAAAAAATGTTGACACTTTCCATTCCCATCTTCGTAAGGGTAAACATTCGATGCAACCTCAAGATTACTCTCCACAAGATATTTCTTCACCAAACCACTTAATGACTTGCCTCGGACCTAAAGGAGAAACTATTGTTATAGTAACACTACACAAATAGTCAAAGACCCAAAGATCACATGGTTCCTAAGGCCTAAAGCACGTAGCTTTCAAACCCCAACATATGTGGCAAGCTAGTACTAATATGCATACAACCATGATAAACTTGCTGGCTAAGGATAAAAGGGATTGACCAATCTCATCACACTAATGGGCGATAGGATGGTCCCAATAGAACCTCCTAGTCAAGAATAAAGCTAGGTATCTCCCTCTTCTTCGTCATTTTCTCCACTTAACCGTTACTGTGTTAAAATAAAATTTACTCCATTGTTTGTTTGCTTCTCACTTGTTTATGTATTGGACACAAACTTTAACGTACCATAACTTACTTTCTTCTTGCAAAGCCTTCAATGACTTACTTTCAACCAGCATTATAGCTAAAAAGAGATAAACATGAGTTTTTCTTTTTAAAAAAAATTATGTGGGCTTTTTCCTTTAAATTAGCTATTCATTACAGATGACCTCCAAAAAGTCTTGATGAGCTGTTTTGTGTTAATGAATATGGTTTCATTGTAGAGTACTTGGTTTCTCGAAATAACACATGTTCAGAGGAGAATTATTGTAATTCATGTCGTTATTATGATTTTTTCTTTAATTTGGATATTTACTAAAACTATTAATTACTTGGAAAATAAAATAATAGAAATGTACGGTAAACGATTCAACAATGCGAATCATATATGTATATAAGTTCGAAGTTAGAATTATTGCCATTTGGATTAACAGTGCAATACCATGTGTAATTTAATATATTTTGTATAACTTAATTTTTAATACAATATATTAATTGGAATGCATAAAAAAACTTTCCCTCGCATTTATTAAATTTTGATTCTCTTTTAAATTTTATGAATTTATAACCCACTCTATTATACTTTACATTATATTTTAGTTCCTCTACTAAAAAAAGAGTAAATTAATCTTTGTACACTAGATGAATGAGCAAAACAGCCCATTCGTTCAATTTTTTGGTGTTTATATATAAGGTATAAGAACAAATTTAACCCTCAACCTTTTACACATTTATTCCATTTTGCCCCTATTCTTTTATTGGAAGTAAATTAGAAATTTTTGAAACTAATAAGGCTAAAAGGTTAAAAGGCATTAATATCACATTTAAAAAAAATCAATTAATCCCTTTTAAAATTTTAAAATATTTAAAAAATAAAAAAAAGTTACAAAAAATTTAAAATTATTATATTTTTATTAAAAAACAACAATATCGACCCAATAAAAGACTAGAGGTCAATTTTTTTAAAGTTTTATAGCCATTAGATTTAATGGGTCCGTAATTTTTTTATTTTTAATAAAAAATTTTGTAACTTTTTTTTATAAATTTTCTTTATAATTTTTATGATTTTTAAATTTTAAAAGGGTTTAATTGATTTTTTTAATTTGTTACTAGGGCCTTTTTACCATTTAGCCTTATTAGTTTAATTTTTTTTAAATTTACTTCTAATAAAAGAGTGGGGTCAAATTGACTAAATGTGTAAATGTTGAGAACCAAATTTGTTATTATATTTTATATACAAACATCACATTTTTAGCGAAGGGCTCTTTTGCCGACTCATCTAACCTACAGGGGCTAATCTATCCATATTTCAATAGAAGAATTAAAATGCAATCCAAGATATAATACATGGTGGTTTTACCATCAATTCAAAGTATTCATTCAAATCAATTTTATGTCTCTAATAAATCATATGATACAAACTACTAATATTTATAAATAAATTATAGGATATGAAATACTTTAACAAAAATAAAATTAATAGATTTGACATGTATTAAAAAAATAATATTTTAATGATGGATACGTCAACAAATTTAGTCAATTTAATATTAAAATTAATAGGTCCCATTTAATTCTAAAATCAAATTCCATAAAACAATAGCAAGAGTAGTTAAATGTTTAGTTTCTAATATAAAAAATATAAAGTAAGTAAGATGAGTATTTTAGGAAACTTTTACTTCTTTCCATACCAAAATCTTCACTTTATTTTGCTCAAAAAATATTTCCTTTTTAATTATATTCAAACTGGATCTCAAGTTACTTAATAATTGCGTAACTTTTAGTAAAAACAAAATTTATTTTCTTACAGATAAAAAGTCAGGTAACGGATGCCTTAGCAAAAATGACCTTAATGAACGTTGAAGATTTACGCTTGTTTGATGATCCTCCTGTAAAGATTTAAGGCCTTTTAGAAAAAGAAAAAGATAATATAATAGAAATATTATATATATATATATTATGTTGATGCATAAATTTTATGTAAACTAAATAATAAAAAGGAAACGAATCCATTTATACTGGTGTAATAGTTTTACACTCTTCCATATATTTTTTTACGATTAATAATTTAATAATCCAACGTTAAATTTATCGATATAATTGCACTTGTCATGCATGTAAATTTTATAACCGATTTGATATCTCTAGTATATTGATTTAAAATATTGTCTATATTAATAATTATTGAACGGTTTAAAGATTTTTTATATAAATTAAATAATTAAAAAAATTAATTTATATCAAATTTGACATGCATGATTTATATCAATATTTTTTTGGCATGAATTAGGAGGAAAATAAAAGAGGTGTCACAGCTAGCAGACAAGTATATTATTAAGGACCCATTTTAACCTAAATAAAAGTTTTGATTAAAGATGATTTAACAACCACTAAATTTCTACAAATTTAACAGTGATTATATATCTGAAGAAGAATCTTGAATAAAGCTGCTTTAAACAAAAGCGGCATTGATAGGGCAATTATTATTGAATCATTTATTTGCAGATGAAAGATTATAGATTAATGGGACCCCTTTTTTTCCATACACAGAAATTGTTATTTTATGTTGTAGATTTCATATATATTATAGATATTACTATTATAATAGCACAATATCCACGGTTTGAAAAAAAAAAGAGAGAGTTAATTTGTTCTATATTTAATTTTGTCATTATATTTAAATTGGGATAAATATCAATATGAATTTTAATTTGGTGTAATTATACATATAAAATTTAAATTTCAGTTCGTATATATATTTGAAACTTTAATTTTGATTCAATTGTAAACATTTAAAGAAATAAATGCATACATTTATTTTCATGTTGGATTAATATAATTGTTTGTGTATACAATGTAACACTCTAAACCCGGCTTAGATGTTATAGCCAATCTGGAGATGATACCGTAAGTCGATTGAAAATCTGAAATTCATTTGTTTTTGAAAAATCATCGTTTAGCTTTCGTTGCTTAAAATCCAGTTTGTTTGCAAGCCCATTTCTCTTAATAGATTATAAAAAACGTTGTTTATTAAAAAAATTATTTTAAAAATATTTGAGTTTACAGCAGAAAGTCTTATTTGAGTTTAATTTTGAAAACATGGTTTGTAATTTAAAAATCAACGTTTCACAAAACAAGTTCTAAACCCACTAAAAATGATAAAACAGTTAAAAATCAGAAAGTAAAGTCCAAAAATATAAACAATCCCAAAATGGCCAAAGACAGTCTAAATTTTACAAACCACATAAAATCTTCCCCCCCAAAAGTAAGACATCATAATCGAGCTCCCGACGCACCGATCCGCCTAAGTTTGAGGGTTACCTGAAAGTGACAAACATTCAGAGAGCGAGTTTTTGAAACTCAGTGTGTAACATATAATTCAAACAACAGAAATTAATCAAACAAATATAGTAGATGTTGATCATATCAGAACAGTATAGATGCAAAAAAAATAATCCTACCCCCATCCGCTACACACCAACTCTGACCATCCCAACACACCATATGGGGTATGAAACACCCATCCAGCCCTACACACCACTTAGTGTCGACATGATACTTTCAGAATATTTGCAGCTTAACTGTCAAACCAATAAGTGAATTATTGCAATGTACATAAATAGATGTGGCTGTGCCACCAGTTATCATAGATAATTAAATTGCCCACACTTCCACTAGTACATAATTCTCATCCCAAATGCAAATGCAAAGCTAACAGATATCAGATATATTTATGATGTGCATGCTTATCATGACAAACGCAGAACATACATAATGTTTTTTTGAAATTAAACATAGCATATTACAGATTTTACTCATAACATTTCATTTCAAACATGTGAGCAAATATTCAATTTTACACTAACAGATGACCATAATTCATGCTTTGCAACTTAATTAATAGCATACTGACCCTACAGAAGGCCCACGTTCGATCCAAACGCTGTTTATGGATATAGGGAAAAATTTAGAATTTTTGGCCTACACAGCCTAAATGGTCAGCTCGTGTGGCCCACATGGCCCAATTGGCCCAGATCGTGTGGCTCAACAACTCGCACATGGCCTGGTAGACGGCCGTGTGGCATCGACAATACTAATTTTTGGCTTTCGCCGTTCGCTGATTTTTGGGTTTCTCGTTAAATACTTGTATGTTTTCTGATGTCGATTCAATAACAAGTAGTCCGGTACCTAAATTAACCATATATATGAAATAATTGACACGATTCCTCCACCCCAAACATTAATTCGACGAAATCAATGTTATACAAAGTCACTACAAAAACACAATCCCAACACAACAAATAACCACTTACCCCAATGAAGATAGTCGCCCACCAACAGATTCTAACTCGCCGGAAAATTATTTGTCTCATGGACTTTACCTAAAAGACCCAAACGATTAAAAATAGAATTCGTAACCACTAAAAAAATAACTGTGGGCAAGAGACAACTAAACCTTAGTAATGGAAATAATGTCACTTATGTCAAGAACCAAGTTATCAACAGTTAACACAATACCCACCACCAAAATTAATTTGCACTAGAAAATGGGGAACAAAACCAATGAAAGAAGAAAGAAAATTGAAGTCCAATACCTTTACTAATATCCACGTGAAAAGGGAAAGCAAACAAAAAAAAGTAAATTAACCATAATAGAGGAAATAAAAATTGAATAATAGTAGGGAATAGAACAAGAAGAGAACAAAAATCTTGGCAGTTTCAAAGAGTCCAAAAATCAAAAGAACAAATGGGAAAAAAATGGAATTATGGGATGGAAAGTAAGGGAGGTTGTTGAGATAATTTCGCCCTTATTGTTTTAAAAAGAAAACCAAGATAAATATAATCAAATCCAACCGGCTGCTCAATTTTTAATCCAACTACTAGTAATTTAAATTCATCCAGCAAAACAATACTAAGGTGGCCCACAACAAACGAAAAGAAAAAAAATAAAAATAAATTTCACTTTAGACATAACGGAACTTGAACTCGAGACCTCACCTGCACAACCCACAGACCAGAATAAATTATTTGACTAACTTTTGCAATTGATAAACTTAAAAGTTTGGGGCGTTACAACTTTCCCCTTAAAGAAATTTTGGCCTCGAAATATACTTGATTCAAACAAATGCGAATATTATTGTCGAATCGAGTCCTCAAGTTCCCAAGTGGCTTCCTCAGTGCCATGATTTTGCCACAGAACCTTAACTAACGGAATAGACTTCCTCTTCAAGACCTTAATGTCTTGATCTAGAATTTAAACTGACTTCTCCTCAAAGGTCAAATCTGATCTTATCTGAATCTCCTCAACAGATACGATATGAGATGGGTCCGACTGATATCGCCTCAGCATAGAGACGTGGAACACATTGTGAGTACGATCCAACTCTAGAGGTAGCTCTAATTGATAGACGATCGGACCCACGCGTTTTAGAATCCAATACAGCGCAATGAACCTAAGGCTCAACTTGTCCTTATGTCCAAACCAAATGACCTTCTTCCACAGAAGTACCTTAAGGAAGACTTGATCACCTACAGAATACTTGATATCTCTCATCTTCATATTCAAATATGACTTCTACTTATCATAAACCGTTAAGATAATCCTGAATTAGTCTAACTTTATCCTCAATCTTAGAAATCAACTCAAGACCCAAAACCCGTCGTTCACCCAACTTAGTCCAACACAAAGGGGTACGACGCTTATGACCATACAAAGCCTCGTAAGGTGCCATTTAAATCTGGACTAGAAGCTATTATTATATGCGAACACGATCGATGGTAGAAACTCATCTCAACTACTCAAAAATTGATGACACAACTTCGTAGCATATCCTCTAGTATCTGAATCACTCATCAGATTGTTCATCTATCTAAGGATGGAACGTAATACCGAAGTCCGATCGGGTACCTAGAGCTTCATGAAACTTTCTCCAAAACCAAGAAGTAAAACCAGGATCCTTATTAGAAATAATCGAGATCGAAACTCTATGAAGTCTAACGATATCGAAAACATACAACTTAGCTAGTTTCTGAAGGAAGTAGTTTGTCTTGACAGGAATAAAATGACCAGACTTGGTCAAACGATCTACGATGATCCAAACAAGATCCTTCTTAGTGGATGTTAAAGGCAACCCACTAATGAAGTCTATAGTCACTCTTTTCCATTTCCAAAGGGGAATCTTAGCGGGTAAAAGCAAACCTGAAGGTAGTTGGTGCTCAGCCTTAACTTGCTAACACGTTAGACACTGAGAGAGGAAACCTGTTACCTGCCGTTTCAAACAATGCCAATAGTATAACTTACGGAGATCTAGATACATCTTATTCCCACCAAGATGCATAACATAAGGACTACTATGCACTTTCTACAAAATAAACTGCATTAACTCAGAATCATTAGGTACACAAACCTGTCACCAGAAGTACATAACCCTATCACTGTTTAGCCCAAAATTATAATTATTACCTTCCTCAAACTGATGGAAATGCAAAACCAATGAATCACCCCCCAACTATTTAACCCGAGTTTGATCAATCTTAGTCGGCTTAACTTACAACTCAACTTACAGACTCCCATCATCGAAATATTTAGGCGAGCAAACATCACCCTCAAATTAGACATTGATCTTCAACTAAGAGTATCAGCCACCACATTGACCTTATCGGGTTGATACTCAGTAGTGCAGTTGTAATTCTTAAGCAACTCAACCCATCTACTTTGCCTAAGGTTCAATTCCTTCTAAGTAAGGAGATACTTGAGGCTCTTGTGATCGGTGTAAATGATACACCTCTCTCCATATAAATAATACCTCCAGATTTTTAAGGTGAAGAAAGCCACAACCAAACTCAAGATCATGTATGGGATAATTGCCTTCGTGTGGCTTAACCTGTCGGGAAGCATAAGCCACTACCTTACCATCTTGCATCAGAACACAACCTAATCCAATGTGTGATGCATTGCTATAAACCACAAACTCTTTTTTGGATTCATGCTGTATCAGAATGGTGCGTTCTTACGCAACAATTTAGTTAGAGGAGCTATGATAAGCAAGAACCCGGTAAAGAGTTAGAGGAGCTAACTCGAAGAAGCTGTGGATCTCAAAAACATTCCTAGGTTTTTTCCACTCAAGCATAGCCTTGATTTTCTTATGATCAACTTAGATCCCATTGGAAGAAACCACATGCCTCATAAAACTTACCTCTCTTAACCAGAACTCGCATTTGCTCAACTTAGCATAGAGCTTCTTCTCACAAAGCATCTGGAAATCTACTCTAATGCGTCCTTCATGATCATCCTCAGTCTTAGAGTATACCACAATATCGTTGAAGAAGACCACGATGAATTGATCCAACTATGGCTAGAAAACTCGATTCATAAGATCCATGAATGATGTGGAGCATTCGTCAAGCTGAAGGGCATAACTAGGAACTTATAATACCCATAACGAGTCCTAAAAGCAGCCTTATAAACATTGGCATCCATAACCATAAGAGATCTATCTTGAGGAACACAGAGGCTCCACAGAATTGATCGAACAAGTATCAATTGACGGTAATCTACACACGCCCTCATTATACCATCCTTTTTCTTTACGAATAGAACTGGTGCTCCCCACATGGATACAGTGAGCTAAATGAAACCTTTATTGAGAAGTTCATGAAGTTGAGCTTTTAATTCCATTAATGCAATGCGGTAGGGAAAAATTGACACCAGAGCTGTACTCGATAGAATCTCAATATCAAATTCGACCTCCTTATCTAGAGGCAACCCCGATAACTCCTCAGGAAAGACATCTAGAAACTCCTTTACAAATAAACTTTTCAGCCATGAGAGCAGAGATCACATTAGAGAAGTAATCTCAATGCTCGCCGATCATAACCACCTTTACACAATTCTCAGATCTAAGAACCACCCTTTTCGTAGCACAGTCCAAGCTGACTCGGTGATCCACAAGCTAGTTTATTCCCAGAATTAGATCAAATTCCCCAAATTAAAATTCCATCAGATTAGCTAGAAACACAACCCCTTGTATCTCCAGTAGCACTCTCCTATAAATCTTATTAACCCGTACTGACTAACCTAGTGGACTGATTATAGTAACTTCACAAGAAGTTCTCTCAACAGAAATACCCAGATTCACAGAAGTAGAACTAGCTATATATAAACGTGTTGATCTTATGTCTATCAATGTAAAGTATGGAGTAGTATTAATAAAAAATGTACCAGTGATAACATCTGCGACGTCTCTGTCCTCACGGTGCCTAGCCGCATATACCAGTGTAGGCTACCTGGCCTCAGTCTAATTAGCACCTCTGTACGATGCTCTCTGACCTCTACCTATACCATTACCACCCTCGACGGACCACGAACCCTAGGTGGCTTTTGAACTACTCGCTAAGGTTGAACTAAACCCAGAACTAAAGCTTGCACCTGATCAGAGCACTCTGGACAATCTCTGATGCAATGCTCCATAGACCCACAATGTAAGTAAGCTTTTGACCTCCTCTAACATTTGCTCGAATGGTGTCTACAACAATCTCTATAAGACTGTACTCTTGTGACAGCAATAGGTGCCTCAACTCTCAGAGGCCCATCAAATTTGGTCTGTTTCCTAGGCCTTTGAATCCTTCTTATTCTTACTCCTATCTTGGTCCCTCTTATCGCGCTCAGTACGCTTACCCTCATTGGAAATCTTTGCCTTGTCCACCAAGACGACAAAAACTTACTCCTTCTGTGGAGCTATCAAAACCTTGAGGTTATGCCTCAACCCTTCCTCAAAACGAATACACTTGTCATAATTGGTCGACACTAGCCCACGAGCATATATGCTCAGTCTAAAAAATTTAGCCTCATACTCGGCCATGGTCCTAGCTCCTTGAGTAAGGCTCATAAACTCGCATCTACGAGCATCCACATAACTCGCCCCCACAAATTTTCTCTGAAAGGCGTTATTAAAATGATCCCATAAAATTCGATCAAGCTGAGTACCCTCTTCAACTGTCAACCACCATCGGTTCGCCTCGTCACGAAACAAATATATCTCACCATTTAATTTCTACTCAAGGGTGTAGTCAATATCATTCATGATCCTCTCTATAGCCTTCAACCAATATTCGGCCACAATCGGGGCGACTCTAGTGAGACTTGAAACAGTTCTGCATCGTTGGACCGGAGTCGTTCAGTTACCTACCTTCAGCTCCCAGATCCAAAATGGGGTCCAACGACCCTTTCAAAAACCCTCAACATGGCTTGGGACAATGCGTCATCCCCAGACGTCTGAGTTTGAGACCCAGTCTCACTAGTAGGCATCCTCGGTATTTCACTCGTATCCAAATTGGGCATATTACCTATCGAGGACAGGTCAACCTTAGCCCCACTTCTGTGTTCGCTGCGCCCATGGGTACTGCATTCACGAGTTCCACGTGCATTCATTATGGTATCTATATTATAGAATTTTAGGTATCAGTTCAAAATTTTCTTATCAAATGTTTTATGTCAAAAATTTATTAGAGTAGTTTTTAGAAGTGCTATAGTTTTAGACTAGAGTATTAGTATTTCTAATACTACAATTTTGTTTTTAACTAAGTAGTTTAACTACGCAGAAATACTTACAGCATCGAGGCCAGAGACTCGGTATTTTATAGACATTTTTTTTCAGATATAAGCATAAATTGGTTTTGTCCGGAAAATAATTTTCACTAAAATTTTAAACCCAAAATTTCACAACCTGAGTTTTACAACCTAACTCTAATACCACTAAATGTAACACCCCAAACCCGACCCAGACGTTATAGCCAAATCTGGAGATGATACCATAAATTGATTGAAAATAAAAAATTCATTTGTTTCTAAAAAATCATCGTTTAGCTTTCATTGCTTAAAATCCATTTTTTTGTAAGCCCATCTCTCTTAATCGATTATCAAAAACATTGTTTATATAGAAAAGTTTATTTTAAAAACATTTGAGTTTGCAACAGAAAGTCTTATTTGAGTTCAGTTTTGAAAACATGGTTTGTAATTTAAAAATCAACGTTTCGCAAAACAAGTTGTAAACTCACCAAAAACGATAAAAAAGTTAAAAATTTGAAAGTAAAGTCCAAAAATATAAACAGTCCCAAAATGGCCAAAGACAATCCAAATTTTACAAACCACGTAAAATCCCCCCCAAAACAAGACAACATAACCGAGCTCCCGTCGCACCGAACTGCCTAAGTCTGAGGGTTACTCGAAAGTGACAGACATTTAAAGAGTGGGTTTTTGAAACTCAGTGTGTAACATATAATTCAAACAACAGAATTTAATCAAATATATATAGCAGATGTTGATCACATTAGAGTAATATAGATGCAAAAGTATAATCCTACACCCATTCGTTACACACTAATTCCCACCATCCCAACACACCATATAGGGTATGAAACACCCATCCAACCCTACACACCATTTAGTGTCGGTATGACACTTTTAGAATATTTGCAGCTTAATTGCCAAACCAATAAGCAAATTATTTCCATGTACAGAAATAGATGTGGCTATGCCACCAGTTACAATAAATAATTAAACTGTCCACACTTCCTCCAATATATAATTCCCATCTCAAATGCAATGCAAAGCTAACAGGTATTAGATATATTTAAGATGTGCATGGTTATCATGACAGACATAGAAAAGACATAATGTTTTCTTTAGATTAAACATAACATATTACAGATTTTACTCATAACATTTCATTTCAAACATGTGAACAAATATTCAATTTTACACTAACAGATGGCCATAATTCATGCTTTATAATTTAATTAATAACATACCGACTTTACAGCTAAATGACACATTTACTCATTTTCTCAATGTACAATGAAAAATATCAATTAAAATAAAGTGACAAATTTCAATATTCAAGTAAAATATGGCAACAAATTGCCACTTTAACCTAATTTTTTTTTAAAAATGTAACATATATTGGACCATTATTTAAATTCTTTTACCCGTAAAATCGAGCATGCAATATGCATAAAATCGTGATGGAATAAATAAATTTTATATAAATTTTAAAATATTTTAACACTTTTAAATATAAAATAATTTTTACATCATAAAAAGTTAAAAATAATTATAAAGTAATAAAAGATTTTGCTTTG
Organism: Gossypium hirsutum; assembly: GCF_007990345.1. NCBI lineage: Eukaryota > Viridiplantae > Streptophyta > Magnoliopsida > Malvales > Malvaceae > Gossypium > Gossypium hirsutum. The sequence goes on along the minus strand of NC_053439.1, from coordinate 34,563,926 downwards.
GTTAAGGTAAGTTTTGAATCAAAACCCCTCCAAATATTAGAATTTAGATTGATTTTCAATTTCTCAAAATTTTTCCCTCAACCCTATTGAATGACATTTATGTATGATGAAACTTCTACTTCTTTTTGGCCTTTAAATTAAAATAAATTTATAGATAATGTAATTATTATTGTTGTTAGGTTTAGGAGTAAAAGATATTGATAAATAAATGATATATCCTAGAAAACTGAAATATTTATCTTACTTTAATGGGCATTCACAATAATTATATTACTTACAGCACATTAATTATTTTTATCTTATAAATCTATCATCAGATTTTCTTACCTTCATTAGGAAAAAAGAAAATTGAACAAGTTATCGAGTGTCTTCCCAAGTTCTTGACATGTTCAAAATAAATGCCCAAAGTTATTTTTCTACTAGATTTCTATTTAATTTTTTTATTATCTTTTTTAACAAATCATTAAGACCATAATTAGTAACCAATTGCTCACATGATAATAATGATAGCTAGAAGTCTTGTACATAAGCAAGAATAAATTAGATTTGGAAAGGTAACACTACCAATTTTAACCAAATAATAAGAAAAAAATTGATTAGGTATTATATCATAGGTTGACGTATAGTATAAAGATGATGCAACATACTAAAAACTAATCAATTTAGGAAACTTGTGAAAGGACAATGGAATTAGTCCGCAAACACTTACCCGACACGGATAGCACAAAAAATTAGGCCACGTTTTCATGTCTGAATACGTATGTTTATTGATGTAAGGTGTGGCTAACCCTCCCTTTTGGGCAATTTCAGATATCTGACTTATATTTGGACAAACAAGCTTAGGGAGCAAGTAACGTTTATTGGGTGGATTGGTAGAGAGTTTGATGTTTTTTAAACAATGTTTTGAGTTTGACTTTTCTTGGCGGAGAAAATAATATTGGGAGAATTTATTTTTTGTTTATGGATCTAATCTAACTTGATATTGAATTTAATAAAAGTTTAATATGACTAACGAATATCAATGTCTTTGAAAAAATATAAGAGATATATTCATAGCACAGATTCTAGTACAAAAACATGGTTCATCATATGTAAATAAGTGAATATCATAGACTTGTACTCTTCTTAATTTGCCTTTACTTTTTTTCCTAAATGTTGTTGATACAAGGTTAGGAGATGGCTATGCTGAGAGTAGTTAGTGAAGGTTATAGAGGTTCATAGAGTTGTAGAGAGTGAACAAGGTCTTAGTATAGTGAAATTTATATAGACGAGTGTGATGTAATCTCTCTTCTAGACAAGCGTCTTATGTTATTGAATGCTCTATTAATATGTGCTTGGATGAGACTTATACATACCTAAAGGATTCTATAAGATGCAACTAGAGAAATGAGTAAACCTTAATTTAATCAACTCACGATTCGTGTAAACAACATATACAAATATGCAAGCCTTTTCTATAGATAAATCTTCTTTAATCGTGGTTGACCTTGATAATTACGTGATTCCTTAGATGGGGCAATTATGTATGATATATATATATCATACATACATATATGTTTTCCATGGGGGAGTTTAAATTCCAAATTCAGTCATTTTCTATCTTGGACAGCGCAACCATAATTAGCTTTTAATGAGGAGAAACTTAATGAATGATGCATGCATAGAAGTTAGGTTATTTGTCCGGTTTGATGGTCTTTGACATGGTTTAAATGTGACCTTTTAGATTTAGGTTGGTCATAATTTTTTAATAACCAAAAAATATTTATTTTAATATAAATATAAATATATTTAAATAGTAAAAAATTCCAAATCCGTCTTTCATGCATAAGATGTACCCTTATGGTTGATGGAGTGATTTGATTCCAATGGCACAAGGGAGCCACAAATAAAAAAATATGTATAAGGAATGAACTTATCAAAATAATAAAAAGGAAGACTTCATCTCTCTTTAAACACATTTAATTTTATATATGGAAAGTATATGTGTAAGGACCAGAAGGAATTTATTCAACATCATCAATATTTGGATGCGAAATTTGGTTGGGTTGGGTTGAGTTGTCAAAGTTTCTTGCAAATCTTTTCTGTGGCCCCAATATATTATATAAAGAGAGAGAGAGAGGAGAGAGATTCATTTATATTATTTTAGTTATAGTTTTTTATTTAATAATTATTTGATACGGATTCATATATACATTTTAATTTAATGGAGGCATTGGAAAAATCTGATTTAAAAAATGATTTTCAATTATAATGGATAATTAAAATTTTGAACATCAAGTCGGTTTGTGATATTTATAGCAATAATTATTTTTTGAAAAGTACTTATGCTTTGAGCGAGACGGATCCTAGATGTTCCCAACTTTCTATCGAACAACCTTCTTCGGTATTCTCATACCATGAATTGCTTCGAATGTGAGCTCAAACAATCACAAACCAAACATAGAACTAGAAACATTTTATTACTTTCAATAAGATATTAATTCTCTCTCAATAGAAACCAGTAGAATTGTGATTACTTGAAAATAGAATTTATACTTAGAAAATAAATTATCTCTACTTTCTGAGAGACTAACAATATCTCAAAGTTATGTGTAACTCTTATACATAGCTCTACTAATGCCATCTATTTATAAGAGAGATAAGAGAATCATGGTTGAGTTAGTAAAACACAAATAATATTTATTTAATAGAAAAACAGTCTTCTAGTCTAACTATAAGAGGGCGGTGACACACCTTAGTAAAATATATTGGGGTTGGAGACCCTCTCTTGTACTATGAGGGGAATTAGGCTTCTCCTGTATTAGGTCCAATTATATGTGCTTTCTGAACTTTTAACACAATACTTTATAATTTAATCCAACTCATTACATATTTTTCTATTTCCCAAAATAAATATTAATTAATTAATTAAATTAGATAAATTACTTTTTCAATTAAATAATTTTCTCAATCCAATTCTAATTTCATTAAAGTCATGACAACTTTATCATAAGAGAATCTATGAGAAAATATATTTAATTTTCATATTCAATGGGTTTTCAATGACTAATTAATTTAATTCCATTTTCGAACTTCAGTTATTTAATTAAATAATAATTCGAAAACCTCAAGTTAATTATCAAGTCATTTTCTATACTCAATGAGAAAACACATTCATTTGTGAATTTGACTCATTTATCTAACTTTATCATTTCCATCCATTTCTATTCATTCGGTTCTAAATGCAATTCATTTTCAGTTTCAACAAGCTAGCAAGAGACAGCGATTGGGTATATATAAATAGGGTTCAAATAATTTATAATTAAGTTCATCTTTTTGCCTATTAATTATGAACTTATTTAGTCACGAAATCATTCCACTATAGTATTGTGACTAAACTCTCCCTAATTACATACCATTATGAAAGCTACTCAATTAGCTCTTACAATGACCTTGCCATAAATGTGTTACCTTCATAAGATATCCTTAATCTCTTTGGGATAAATCTGTTCTTCCAATATGATCCTAGTTTATTTCATGGTAACCATTATATTTTCCATCATGAAAAGTCAATTACTATTAAATAGCAATGAAGTCATTTATCACAAAAACAAATGACACGTGGCCACATTTACTTTTCATCTATCATGTAAAGCTGATGAGAGGATTTCATTTACCCATTAGTTGGGCTATGGATTCCATTATTGTGACTGATGGTACATACTGTAGAAGTCGTATACCCAACGCACCAGCTTTCAGTTCCTTATCTATTTAAACTCAGGATTTTACTTACATCAAAGTATACGAGTTACGTATACATAGTCCATCATCTACTCCAGGCTAAGGTATGTGTAATACACCTTACCCGACCTAATCATCGGGTCTGAGCAATAGGACGCTACATTGGTTGCCAAAGAAACTACAATAAATTATACACTATACAACTATTTAAACATACAAATAATTATATTATGCAATCGTGCTATGCTACATAATCATTTCTTAGTCCTATACGAGCTTACGAAAACTCTTTTTGTTAACTTGAGGTCGAATTAGGATCAAATTGTAAAATTTTTAAAATTTTGAGCTAACATTGGGACACCATGGTTTCCACATTGCGACATCATCAATCAACAGTTACGTTGTGACTTCAGGCATCTCGACGTCGCGAAACCACTCACTGGCGATCTATGTCACGAAGTCGGGGACTCGTGGTCGCGATGTTGCCCCTGTTTTGGTAATGAATACATTTGTACATTTTTCATGCTTTCAATTAAACACCTATAATTTTATACATCCTTCCACAATCAACACCATCATTCCATATCAATCTATACCAATTCAAGACTATGAACATTGAATCAAAGCTTCAATATAGTACAAAATAAATGTTCATCTTTTAGGCATATTCAAACCTTTTATCAAACTAGCCATACTAAACTATTTAATTTTCAAATTCAAACATATCATAGATATGCAATTTGGGAACCAAACACTTAAATGACCTTAACATGAATAAAAAAAGCATGCACTAAGCTATATTTCATGCTTAACATTCAAACAAACCATTTATCAACTTAGCTATCCCAATTACTTCACTTTGCAACCTTTCACATGCCAAAGTCATGTAAGTTTAAGATCATCACTCATGCTAGCATTGACTGTAATGACCCAAAGTTTAGTGGTGTCAAAAATTGCAATTTAAAGATCTTTGACCAGCATATCGCATGTGTGATAAAACAATGATTTTATTAAACAATTTTTAAAACTCAATTTTACTGCAAGCATATAGGTAAATTGTAATATTTATAGTGTTACGATGAAACACTGGAGTATTCCAAGGATCAAACCCAAGAGAGATGGCGATTGAGCGATATCTAGCATACACGATAGAGTTTAGGTGTCTATTTATACAATTTTATAGTATGACAATTCATAATAAGAAAAGATCGCAAGAAAATTAAATGTGTTACTCTAATGACTAAATTAAAAAGAACGTAAAACTAAGGAACTATCTAAGAAATAAATAATAGTGGTTGGTTGATTTTCATGTGGTTCATTGATCACTGAAAAATAGACTTAAATCGCGTAAATTACTAAGTGGCTCCATTTTATATTTCCGTCTCAATTTTACAAACTTAAATGAATTAGCTTTGGTTTATCCTCTGATCTCACTGGTTAATCCGAGACTAATGAACAGGTGTACGACAAGGTTAGCTTCTATTCTCACTAACCTCGATATTCCCTTAGGGGCATCACTTCCTAAGTTTTTAGGTCTATTGAATTTAGTCTAATTTATTAAGATTTAGTACTTTGTGCAAAGATTTCAACTTACCCGCATCTCCATCAACCAACTCCTTTGAGGTTTAGTTGCACATGCTGAAAGTAAAAGAACTAAACATGGAAATGGAAAACAAAGCAACTATGAAAGTAAAGCTTAAGAAAAATATGAAAGTTGAGATTTTTATGCAAGAAAAAGTAAATAACATGAAACTAAAAGAATTTAACAAGAAAATCTAAAGCAATACACATAAAAGGAACAACCTTTAACAAATTCAAAGTAAAAGAAACTGAAATACATTAAACTAAAGTTTAAAGTGTCTTGAAACTAATGTACAGGGACTGAAGGTGTAGACAAAATTTAACTATATTAATAACTAACTTATAACACTAAGAACTTCAAGAACTAGAAGTAAATGCAAAAAAAAAAACACTCTAAACTAAGGTAAAAGAAGATAAAATGAAAACCGTAGAAAAAGTGGAGAAAAACTAAGAGAAACCTAGAGAAAACTAAACCTAAAACTAACATAATGTGTCTCTCTCTCCTCCTTAGCAAATTTTAGTTGTTTTAAGGTGTCTTCTAATGACTTTTTGTTCCCAAAAATACCCTTACACGGGCTTGGATGATTGGTGGACTAGGTGGACAAAGACTACCCTTTTTGTCCAAGTTTTCCCCTGACAAAAGTGATGTCGTGATACCTAGAAGTGGATATTGTGATACCTCACGTAGTGTCGAGCTTTGGGGTTTCCTTTGAAGGGTGGATAACGCGATACCCAAAGAGGATGTTGCGATACCACTGAAGGGAGTCTTCAATCTTTCATACTGTTGAGGATATTAAGATTCCAAGGTGTGGATATTGCGATTCTCTTTCCCTTGGTGTCGTTTTCGCTATCTTTTTATCTCCAACTTGTCCCTACACCACTCAATCACACCTTAGGCCTCCCAATGGCCTAATTGGCTAATTTGGGTTACAAAATGGGCAAAAATTAGACATTTTCACTTATTAACTAAAAATTTAAAAATAACAAAAAATTATGCTAAATACTATATTTTGGTCGAGGAAAAGCTCTTTAAGTACGATGGAAGATCCTAATTTGCTACATCAGTTTGTGGCAGATCAACTCCATCACACTTAACTTTTTTCTTGTCCTTAAGCAAACACACTAAACATGCAATAGAAAAGATGACCCTTGAACAATGAATTTATACGACATTTGATGAACAAGCATGCATTATGCACCAAGTTCTTTTTATTGTATAACTCAAAATTGATGCATTGCAAACTCATAGCGTTGAGAGCAAATTGTCTTAGTTTAAAAAGTTACAGAGCAAACAGAAATAGAGGTAGCTTATGAAAATCAAGTTTTACTCATTATTCCATCACAATAAGACATGAAGACATGATGTATCTATATATGAAAGAAATCGTCTTATTCTTTTACAATAAGTTTCTACAAGTTTCGGTTTGTAAAAGGAGACACTAAGGTCACATAGGACTCTGTGGCTTGTAACATTCTGAGGCTTAGGTTGGTACGGATTCAAATAAAGGTCATCTCAAAATGGTTCAAGCACTATGAATAGTATAGCACACGACATTGTTCCTAATTCCCCCCAAATGTGATCGTTTCATCTCACCGCTTTATTTTTCTCCTTCTCTCGCATTCCTTATTTCTCCAACTATGTGGAAGGGATGGGTTGATATTAGCTCATTTTTGTGCAGTATGATTTTAAGTCATCAATGTTATGCTCCTTTCATTTTTTTCTTATTTTGAGCAAAATTTTCATTTGTTTATTTATTTTCTCACAATGCTTTTTATCATCACTTTTCATTCTTTCACATTTTTCTTTCTTTTTATGCACAATTTTTAGTAAGAACCACATACAAACTAATCCAACCTCTCTTCACTAGTCATTCAAGTAAATTTTGTAAGAAATCTTTGCAGTGTTCCTACCTATCCCTCAATGTCCATGGCCTAATGTCAATTGAATAGTGCAATACAAAGTTTAGGGACTATGAAAGGTTGAGTTTCGAACTCAATTTCGGCTCAAGGTTTCAAACAGAGAGACTCATTAAGAAAGGACAATGTAAGGCTCAAATTCAGGAGCTAGGGATAATGTAACATTTAGGGTTGGTCCTTTAGGCTTTAAGCTACACAAACAATGCCTTAGGTTACCCATTAGCATTTCAACAAATACAAAACCAAAACATGCTTTTACATATTTTAATAAATAATGGAAATTTCTAAAACATGCATGTCTATACCTATCTTCATTTTTATTGATCATTTGGATAAAACAAAGAATTTTTTGACTACCTCTATCCTATTATACAATATAATTAAGTGAACTAAACAATTCATTCACAAAGCAAAGAATTCGTCAAGCATCAATTAAAATTTATACATCCAAAGTACTTAATACACAATATCATGCCACAATTCACCAATGTCAATCATTTCCTATTCAAGCACCATGCAATCACAAAAAAAAAAAAATTGGAATTTTGAAAAATTGAGAATGAAAATGGAATAGAAACGGAAAATATTTTTAGGATTTTTTAAATTTATTTGAAAAAGGCACAAAAATTAAAATAAATACACAAATAAACCTAAAAGTAAGAAAAATAACACACACATAAAACTTATGTCCACCCCCCACACTTAGACTACACATTGTCCCTAATGTGTCCCAAAGAAAAGATAAGAGGTTACTGAACTTCCTTAGAATGGAGCATCAGACTAGCTTGAGGGTCCACCTCATCGTTGAAGCTCTAAATGTAGTGTAGTTTTTCAAGGTAATTCATTGCACATAAGACGAATAAATAAAAGAAAAACAAAAACAACCACACCAAGCACAAAATAAAAATATCTAGAAACAAATCCACAAGTGTATAATAGTTTACATGCTGTATAGAAATAAATGAAATCCTAAGGCATGCAACTAATCAGAGTCATCCTCGGGACCCTCGCTTGGTCCTAGCATTCTTTTTCCCTTGAGACTCACAACAGACCTTGAGGATGGCATCCAAGGTCTGTTACTTGGCTCGTAGATGACGAGCACCCCTTTTTGTTTCTTTGCGAATGTAAAAACACTCTCGAAGTTTCTTCTATAGGACACAAAATCATGATCCTCCATGGCCTCGTCATCTATTTCCTCATCGGCTTTCTCTTATTGCTCTTCCACGCCATCATTGCCCTCAGTCGAATTGCTTGATTGTTCGGGCCATTCTAAACCTTGTGCCCCTTGACTTCTCATGAAATGCCCTTGCCAAGTAAAATAATTAAATTAAAGTTCATTCATTATTATAATTTAATGGTTTCATGGACTCTAGGAGTCTTAAGTTGTCGGGCAAGTCTATTCCTAGCCTATGTTCCCACCGCGTAGGCTCATCATTGGTTTTCTTTTTTACGCCTTTCTTTGTCACCGCTTGAGGCACTTATATTTGTCTTTACGACACTGGTTCCATCCCTGAATTTGCTTCCTATGAAGCTCTTTAAATTGATGGAGCAGAGTATCTCAAATAATGGTCATATTCAGTTGATGAAATTGTTCAGTACTTCCCATCACCACTCCGGCTCGATGGAACAAGTCAGTAATAAGATGAGGGAAATAGATTCCAACATTAATACCCGATAATTATATTTTGACTTATTGTAGGTGTAGTTGGAAAATTTTTTGGAATTTATTTTGGAAAATTGGAGTAAAACTAAAGGCGTTGATTTGGAAAAAAAAATTACTCCACCTAGGCGCCAAATGTATGTAAATGCTGATGTGGCATTAATTTGTCTTATATGCCATGTTAGCAAATGAATTTAAAATAATAAATAAAAAACCCCTAAACACACACGTGCACAATTAAATAAATGCAAGAGCTCCTAAATAAAGAACCCTAAATCTCGAATCCTCTCCTTCTCCAATAAAATTTTGCAGAAATCGAAGCTTGAAATCTAGTGGGTTAGTAAAAGAATAAAAAATATTATCTGAAAAAGTGGTTGGAAGCCATAAATAGAGAATTTTCCTTATTCGAAGTTGGATTCTTGTTAACGAGGGGAGTTCATTTATGATGGAGAGAAAATAAAATGTTTCTGTAACAAGTTAGCTCTGAGAGAAGCTTTGTGGAGCAATTTAAACCCAGACAACAGCTATTATTCTTGCTCAGATTTTTAGGTAAGCATATATTTAGCCAATTTATTTTAGGGTTCATAAGAAATTGGGGATTGTTTTAGTTTGTTATATTTTTTTGTCGGCTGGACTAAATTGGTGCTACAATTCATCATAGCATTAGATTTTTAAGTGAATTGTGGGTTTTCTATAATAAAAAGTCAAAATTTTTTGTGGGAATTGTAGGTTGGTGGATGCGGATTTTTTAAGTGGTATGATGATAAACGGTATAACAAGGCAAATGAAGTAATACGTGAATTATGTGATAGAAAAAGGAAACTTGCAAAAGAGAATATGAGACTTTGGAAGCAGATTATGAAGTGTGGAAGTGTTGATATGTTTGAGAGTGGTAGTAAAAGTAGTAATGTTGAGATGTCTAAGAGTAGCAATGTGCAAAATGTTGCAAGGACAACCAAACAAAAGAGGTCAATCATGATGTTGTGGATCACATTGAATTAAACACAAAGATTAAGAGCTTGAAGCAAAAATGTAAATCACTCAAGAAAGAGAAAGAGTTTTATAAGAAAATGTTTCTTTGCAATGTATTATTTATCTTATGTGTCACATTATTTAGGAATGTTATAATTTGAAAAGTATGGTGTCATGTTCTTGTGTTTTGTATATCTAGGACCTTCAAACTTTATTGTTGACATAAATTGTCATATTCGAATTGGTGTTTGTAGCTAATTTGAGGGAAGTATAATGAAAGGTCTACGAGCAAAATGAACAAAAGAATGTTTATTGAAAAAAGAAGTTACATGTACTAAAATGTTGGATATTTGACATTGTATGTCATGTTCAAAATAGTAACTAACAAAATGACCCTAGACCCGCATAGTTTCCTATAGCAATAATGTCATACCACATCAAATTGTTACATATACCATCATTGTTATACGAACTTCAAACAAGTCCTAGAAGCCTAGAATACAAAAAATGTCTTAGGCAACTATCAGATGTAATTGCTAACAAAAAATATGTTACGAAACTATTTTAACAAACAAAAAAAATGTTTAGTTAGAATAACACGTCAATTCATTTCTTCATCTTCATTGCTGCAATGGATTCTTGTGTGCTGATAGGTTCCTAACATACCATCCTTTTTTGGCTTCTAGTTCTTGTACTCGTACTAGACTGTGGAAAAAAAATCACAACCTCAAATTATATTTAAGTATTTCGAAACTTGACGGTAAAAAAGTGTTTTCAATATACCTGTGATCCAGTTGTGTTAGGTTGAATGCATGGTCTTCTATTGTTCTTTTTTTGGATTCTAGTTCTTGTACTCATGCCAGAATGAGACAATAAAAAATAACAACCCCAAATTAGATATAAATATTTTGGAACTTGACAGTGAAAAAATGTTTATGATATACCTGTGATCCAGTTGTGTTAGCTTGAAAGCATGATTTTCTGTTGTGACCCTCACCACCACATTTTCTACATCTCATAATTAGACCAGCCCTATTGAGTTGTCCATACTTCACTTTTTTCGTTTCATTTTTTGCCTTCCTTTTATTCTTCTTTGGCCTACCAGGCATTGTTTTCTCAATTGGTGGTAGCACAAGCTCAATACCAGATTTTCTCTACTCATGTGACCCATTTATGAGTTGTAAAGCATAAGCATATGCTTTCAAATATGTCTCCTTCTAGTAGTACCTATGTAAGTAGTCATCGGGATCTTGTTCAATACGCCATATAATAGAGCAGGCATGGAGATAAGGGATCCCAGATAATTGCCAGCTTTGACCATTGCAAGTTTTATCCTCTACATTTGCTATTTTTTAACTTCACACCCATTTTCCCCATTTCAGATCACCTTCCAATCAACACCTTCCTTCTTGGTGTCATCAAATTTCTTCTTTATCAGTGGACGATAATTGTATTTTCATGAACTGCATTACTTCCTTTTATCTACTATTTTGGTCATCATTTTAACTCTGATTTCCTCCAACATGGTTATTATGCTCTTTAATCTAGACTCTACGATGCTAGAATTAAATGCTTCATAGAGGTTATTGTCAACAATACCTGACACTGAGTGCAACCCCTAGAAGGCCTTGGTCCAAGCTTTTGAATACTTAGAGAGCAGCTCTTTTGCAACACCTTCATGAATCTTATACATTTCTTCTTTGTTTTGTTCTCACTCCCTTTGTGTTGTAGACTTCTCAAATTTCCCCCCAAAAAAATTCGAATGTCTTTGCTTTCTTCCTACTAGATCAGTTTGATAAGACATGCCTAGCACAATTTCTATGTTCTACTCTAGGCAAAATGTCATTAACAGCTATCTCAGGACCCTGCAAATTAATTTACAAAAAATAAGTAAAACATCAGTAATAAATTCGTGCAAAATAAATAGCATCAGTAAAAAATTGGTGAAAAATAAATAGCATTATTTACCTTTTGTTCGTCACTAATGATGGTATACCCATAACCATCTTCCATTCCTAAGTCTGCTGTCAAAATACTAAGAAACCATTACCAAAAAACCAATGCAATCCCCTTCAACAATAGCCTGGGCAATTGGGTACATCCGATTGTTTCTATCTCTTTCAACAACAAAAAACATCTCACTCTTAAATGGACCTTTTAGCAAGCAGCCATCCAAACCTAGTATAAGTATGCACCCTTCTTTCCAACCTCCATTCAGTGCTTCAAAACAGACATAAAACCTCTTGAAATGTGGTGGAGATTTATACGTGACTCTATTAACTGCCATATTTATAGTACTTCCAGGATTCTTTAGTCGCAACTCATCAGCATAATCACACAGCACAACAAATTCCTCTACAAAGTTTCCTACCAACTTATCCTTTACCATTTTCTTGGCCCTTCTACACCTTATCATATTAACATTCACATGCATTTCTGAAGCTACCCTTCTTTGTATCTCTCTTAGCTTCATTTTTGAGTGGTCCTTAATAGTAGCTTCAGAATTATTTGCTTTTACTTTTACATTAATCATTTTGTTTCTAAAACTAACACAACAATTGTGCTCATCATGAAAAATTTTCACTTGCATGCATTTGGACATGTTACTGTAACTTGCAAATATTCTCACATTTATACATTTTAGATGCAATACATTTAACTCTAACCCTATTTGGTTCATTATTGACTATCTTAAGTTCCCTTCTATAACATATTGACTACTTATGAATTGTGGATTTGAATTGCTTACCATCTTTAAACACAATCCCAATATAGAAGTGTGAACTTGCTGAGTTTGGATTGTATGCGGGGAACCTACTTCTTCTTGTACAAGAATTAGTATTGTCAGTATCATCTGACCCAAGTATGCTCCCATGATCATCACTATCAAAATATTCAGTCTCATTTCCTCTTATTCCCTATTAACTCTATCATTTAGTTTTTCACCTTTAACTTCTTAAGGGACCTCAACATCAAACTACTCTTCAAAGCTCACTTTCAGTCTTATGAAGTACTGTTTCCTTAAATTTCCCACTGGTTTTCCCCTCTACTTCCCTCACATTTTTCAAATAAAAATTCTCATCCTCTAATCACTATCACTTTCATCCTCAACCCCCTCTTTACCATCTTCATCAACATTACTATTTAAACCTCCATCACCCTTTTCTAACCATTCAACAAATGCTTCTAAACCATCTAAACCTTTAACACCCACACTACCTTCACCACCCTCACTACTTTGATTGCCAGCAACCTCAATACCTTTACCACCTTCACCACCGTCACCACATAAACTGTTAGAAACCTCAAAAAAATTCCCACTTAAACCTTCAACACGCTCACCACCTTTACTGGCAGTAACCTCAGTACCTTCAGCACCATCCTGATTTAAACTTCAGCACCCTTACCATTTTCACCACCCTCAACCTCATCACCCTCACCACCTTTACTGCTAGTAACCTCAGCACCCATCCTATTTAAATATTCAACACCCTCACCACCTTCACCACCTTACCATCTTTATTGCTAACAACTCAACACCCTCCCCACCTAAACATTCACCACCCTCACCACCTTTATTGCCAGCAACCTCAACACTGTCTCCATTTAAACTTACAACACGTTCACCACCTTTACTACCAGCAACCTCAACACCTTCATTACAATCACTAGCACCTTCCACAGTTCCTACAGCTAACATTAAATCATCATTAGCAAAAATGACAGTGTCAATCTCATGCTCTACATACATGTTTATCTTTTTATGTTTAACCCAATTGTTCAGCATGTCTATAGTGCTACTGTCATTCCACACAGCCCTAAGGTTATACTGCAAAGTCCTATTTCCAGGTACATAGAAATAAATTAGTTGCATTGTATTAAAGCTTAACCCATTTTTAACTATTTTACACAACTCAAAATATGCTATCGTATCTGGATCTTCTTTAAGCCTCACCGTCTCACCACCTGAATACCTAACATGGGGATCACGTACAAATTGACCCCCAACATACAAGTTTATGTAGTATTCCTTCTCTGTAGACATCTGCAGTTTAAACAATAAAAAACATATTACAAAATTTAGAAAATAGTAAGATTCTATACTAATAGATAAACAAAGTGTAGCAAAAAAGGTATAGACAAAAAAAATGTTAAATATTATAAACAATACAAAATGCATATAAAGTTAAATAATTTAATAATTATAAAATCAAATCTGATAAAGTTTATATACATATAATAACATAACAACAAAAGATGGAGGGACCACTTCAATAAGTTCAACTATTGAATTACGTCTAGAACTATTGCCCCCACCAACCAACATTATAACCCCCACCTAAAATTTGTTCATTGAACCAAAAAGTATAATGAAACGTGTGAATTTGTCAAAAGAAACAATCAGAATGTCCTATTTTTTGGGTTTTAGGTTTATTGAGGGATTTTGATTTCGTTAGTAGCCAAAAACTAAAATACACGAAGTTCCTATTCTAATTAGTAGCAAACCCCTAAACCAATGTCTCAAAAATTGAACACAATAAAAAAAATCCCAAAATCGAAAACCCTAAACTAAAATCCCCAAAATAAAAAAAAATCATAAAGAAAAATCCTTAAAATCAAAATAACCTAACCCCAAATCCCTAAATTCAACAACCTAAACAAAAATCCCTAAACTAAAAGACCCTAAACATAAACCGAAATAACATACATGATGTATTCAAAGTGAAGACTTCTAAAAACATACCCAAATATATCATCCAAAATCAAATGTAATTTTATAGCATCCTTTGGTAATCTTCTTTCGCACAATTTTCTTACTTTCTCGAGTTAGGTTTCATTGTGTTCTATCTCTCTCTCTCTCTTTTGATTAACTGGTTCAAGATTTTTTTTAGGATCGATCGGGATTTTTTTTACTATCTGATTATGTTTTTTGAAATGTTTTTTATTTTAATTAGGTGTTAAATGTGTTGGGGCCTAGGTGGAGTAAAAAAATTCGAAACCAATAACGTTAGTCACCTAACAGCCACGTAAGCATCTCCACTAAAAACATGCCAATTTGAAAAAAAAAAGCATTAGGTGTGAATGTGATCCAAAAAAAATGTTAAAAGCCAAAGTGGCCAAACAGTCAAACGTTAGGGGTTATTTTCGATAGTATGCCAAATAAAAAATGCAAACAAAAGGAAGAATAAGGAAACTTGAACTGTGTTAGTTGTGATGAATTTGTTGTGTTAGGCAACTAATTCCTTGTCTCCCAAGCCAAAAGAGCGCAATACCTGCAAAAGAAGAAAATGAAAGAAAGAAAGAAAAAAGAAAAGAGAAAAGAAAATTGAAAGAGATTTAAAGGGGGATTGAGAGAAAATAGAGAGGGGAAGAGTTTTTGGGGATTTATGATGAAGGATTGGAGAAAATATGAGAAGAATGAAGGGTTTTGGGGTGTTTGGGGGCTTTTTAAGCCTCTATAACATGCGGATCCCGATACCTAAAATTGGGTATAGCTTGACCCGACTTGGATATCGTGATACCAAGTGTTGGATATCATGATATCCTTTATTTTTGGACCACTCACGTTCCATTCTGTCTTAGATTTCGTGATACCGAAGGTTGGGTATCACGATATCATTGTGTACACCAAAATTTTTTGTCTTTCGAAATTTCACAAGTTTGGCGATACTAAAAAGATTTTTTATGCCCTCTCGAAGCTGTTCTAGAAATCGCGATATTCCCACTTGGGTATCGTTATTTCACTGAACATTTCCTAAAAACATCTACAAAATAATCATTTTTCTTTTCACTCTTCAAAATTATATCCTAACCAGTCTAAAATGCAAATAACTACGAATTAAAATCCTATCCTCCATGCAAAAAGACTTGGAGTTCATGCTCAAGACATTCAATTATTTACAAATTTTGGGTTTCCTCAACACATGCATCAAATTAAAATTGAACTTGGGGTGGTCGCTCACACCACCGAAATTATGTTTCATCAGTGTTTTTAAAACTCAAATATGCCTCTTGTTCAATATACAATTGAGGCTGGTTGAGAATTCTTATGATCCCTTTATTCTCGTTCTCTTCTAGACTCTCTTGTGTGGTGCATGAACACCTAAAGAACTACACCATTCCATGAAATTTGTAAATTTCTAAGCATAATATGGCTTCGTCTCAACTACTTGAATCTTATACCCTTATGATGGCAACACCTCCTTAGATTTAGACTCGGGCTCAGTGCATTTGAAAACCTCGGTCTCTCCCTTGATGTCCATAGTCAACTCACCCCTTCCTACGTCTATGGTAGTTCTAGACATCACCAAGAAAGGTCTCCCTAAGAGTATAGGAATTTCAAGATCATCATCAAAGTCAAGCATGATAAAGTCAAAGGGAAAAATGAATTGCCTAACCCTCACTAACACATCCTCAAGGACTCCTTTAGGACGTACCGAAAATCAGTCGGCTAATTACAAGGTGACTTTTATTTCCTTAAGCTCTCCCAAACCTCACCTCCTATAAATTGATATTGTCATGAGGTTAATACTTGCGCTTAGGTGACATAGGGCCTTCTCGAAACTAACTCCACCTATCTCTAGTAAAGCTACTAGGGTCCTTTAGTTTGGGAGTAACTTTTCTAGACACTATCATGTTGTATTCCTCATTAAGAGCAATTTGCTCTCCTCTCATTATTTTCTTCCTACGAGACATCACAACCCTAAGGAACTTGGTATATATGGGCTTTTCTCAAGGATTTCTAACAATGGGAGATTCACATCCAAAG
Source organism: Gossypium hirsutum (assembly GCF_007990345.1). Lineage (NCBI taxonomy): Eukaryota > Viridiplantae > Streptophyta > Magnoliopsida > Malvales > Malvaceae > Gossypium > Gossypium hirsutum. The sequence continues at coordinate 34,547,307 of NC_053439.1, read as the reverse complement.
TTTGAAACATGTTGAGGAATTGTAAAAAATTCCTCACTCTATTTCTTCTTATTCTTTTCAAGACGCGAAGGAAATGGTACGATCTTTGAGTTTTGGTGTGGTGGTTGAATAGATCTATCCTCAATTTTGATTTGTGTGTGTTCACTCTCAGGTCCTCTACCACCCTATCTTTAACGTAGGAGTGCGAGTGTTCTCACCGTTCTCCCTAACTTCCTTCTCCCATAATATGTTCAGATAGTTTCCTTAACCACAATCCTTGATCTAAAGGTGATTGCCTTTGCGTGCTCCTTCCCTTCCCTCTTCGGATTAGGTTTGATATTACTAAGTATACAAGAAGCTACGTTGTTTTGAAACAATTGCAAAAATTGTTCTAATTGACCACGAATTTGGCACACATCAGCTTGCACAACATGTAAACCTTCCTTTACTTTACTCACCCTTATCGACAATGGAAGGTCACTACTATAAGTTGGTTTCCTCTCTTGATCTTAAGCTGCCTTAAAAGGTAATAGAGGTCGATATGGTGTATTGGGTTTTAATGGATTGGGGTTTTCGTTCCTTTGATTTAAAGGTCCTGCTTGGTTTCCTCCCCACCTAAGGTTACAATAGCCATGCCATCCGAGGTTATAGGTGTTGGAGTAAGGGTTATATCCTCTTTCCCTACATATTTAACCTCCATATGGTTGCTCTCGTTATCGTGCCTTGCATTAAAATGAGTTAGATTTGGTTGGTTTTGGACTTGCGCCTTAGTGGATCTCATCTCCAATTGATTAAGCCTTTCAAGGATTTGTTGGTACTAGTCTTCGCTACCAACAATGTTCACTACTGATTGTTTGGCTCGATATGTGAACCGCTCAACCAGCCATATGTAAGAGTTCATAGCCATGTCCTTGAGAAGTTAACATGCCTTGGCGTTGGTCCTTAACATGAATGCTCCTGCGGATGCTCCATTTAGCCTAGGGTTTAAGTTTTCGTCAAGTCCATTGTAGAAGACTCGAAGTTGCATCCAATATAGTAATCAATGATAGGTATGCTTGTGCAACATTAACTTAAAGTGCTCCCATACCTTAAATAACGACTCTCATTCCAATTTCTAAAAATTCGTAATATCCATATGAAGTTTCATGGTCTTACTCGAGGGAAAGTACTTTGCCAAAAATTTGATCGCTAGCTCATCCCAAGTGTTGATAGAATCTACCGACTATGAATGTAACCATATAAAAGCATCATGAGTAAGAGAGAAAGGAAATAACTAAAGACAGATAGTGTCATCAAATACCCCATTATACTTGAAGGTATCACAAATGGTTAGAAACTACTTAAGGTGTTGATTTGGATCCTCATTCATTGGATTTCAAAATTAAAGGTTCGATTGTATCATTTGGATCATGGCCGATTTGATTTCAAAGTTATTAGCATTAATTGTTGAGCGATTAAAGCTACCTCGAACAACATCTAAGTTGGGCATCGCGTAGTCGCGCAAAGTTCACGCAAAATTCTTGATAGGTTGCTCTCCTTGGGAAGGTGGGACATCTCTAAGGTGTTTGCACCCTCCTTATGTGCATGATGATATGTTCCGGTTCCAACTCAAATGCTAACACACCATTACCAATTCGAGTCATACAACGCCTTCTACAAATAAGAGAGTGAAAATAAATTCGTTAATAATTGCAAAAAAATAAAAACAAATAGAGAACAAGGTCGTATATATAGATCCTACTTTGGCTATTTATCTCTACCTAAAAGTGTACACTAAAAACTATTCAATCTTACATCGTCTCCCTAGAAACAGCATTAACAACTTGACCAACATCGCGCGTGTACGATAAAATAATGAATTTATAAAATAATTTTTTAAGCCCATTTTTACTGCAAACGTACTAGTTAGTTGTAATATTTATAGTGTTACAATGAAACACCAGAGTAGTCCAAGGATTAAACTCAAGGGAGATGATGATTGGGAAAGAACTAGCATACAAGATAGAGTCTAGGCGGCTACTAATACAATTTTATAGTTTGCAAATTCATAATAAGAAAAGATGTCAAGAAAATTAAATGTGTTACTCTAAGGACTAAATTGCAAAGAATGTAAAACTAAGGGACTATCAAAAAAATAACTAATGGTGGTTGGTTGATTTTGATGTGGTTCACTGATCATTAAACAATGACCTTAAATCGCGTAAATTACTAAGTGGCTCCATTTTATCTTCCGATCTCAATTTTATCGACTTAAACGAATTAACTCAAATTTATCTTCCGATCTCACCAATTAATCTAGGACTAATGAACTAGTGTGCGACAAAATTACCTTCTGGACTCACTTACTTCGATATTACTATAGAGGCGTCACTTCCTAAGTTTTTAGACCTATTCAATTTAGACAATTTTATTTCTATTTAATCCTTTGTCCAAAGATTTCAACTTACCCACATCTCCATCAACCAACCTCTTTTGAGGTTTATCTACTAATGTTGAAGGTAACAGAAATAAACATGGAAATAGAAAACAAAGCAGCCTCGAAAGTAACGCTTAAGAGAAATATGAAAGTTGGGATTTTTATGCAAAAAATCGTAAAAAACATGAAACTAAAAGCATTAACAAGAAAATCTAAAGCAATACACATAAGAGGAACAAGCTTTAACATATTTGAAGTAAAAGAAACTGAAATACATTAAACTAAAGCTTAAATAGTCTTAAAGCCAAGGTACAAAGACTGAAGGTGTAAATAAACCTTAACTACAGTAATAACTAACTTAACTATCACCAAGAACTTCAAGAACAAAAGTAAATGCAGAAAAATAACCTTTAAACTAAGGTAGAATAAGAGAAAATGAAAACCCTAGAAAAAGTGCAAAAAAACTAAGAGAAACCTAGAAAAAACTAAACGTAAAGCTAAGATAATGCGTCTCTTTCTCCTCTTCAGCAAATTTTGATCATTTTAATCTGTCTTCTGATGACTTTTCACTTTGCCAAAAATGCCTCTACACGAGCCTTGGTGATTGGCAGACTTGGTGGACAAAGACTACCCTTTTTGTCCAAGTTTGTCCCATGACGAAGGTAATGTAGCTATACCTAGAAGTGGATATCACGATACCTTAGGCAATGTCAAGCTTTGGGGTTTCCTTTGAAGGGTGGATATTGCGATACCCAAAGAGGATGTTGCGATACCATTGAAGGGAATCTTCAATCTTCCATACTGTTAGAGATATTGCCATTCCAATGTTTGGATATCATGATACCCTTTCGTTTGGTCCATTCTCCCTCGTTTTTTATCTCCAACACGTCCCTACACCACTTAGTCACACATTAGGCCTCCCAATGGCGCTATTGGTCAATTTTTGTTACAAAATTGGGCAAAAACGAGACATTTTCACATATTAACTAAAAATTTAAAAATAATGAAAAACTACGCTAAATATTATATTTTGCTCGAGGAAAAGCTCATTAAATGTATTGAAAAGACCTAATTTTCCACATCAATTTGTGGCAGATCAACCTTGTTTCTGTAAATTGAGTTAGTAAATATTTAATATTAATATTTACGTGTATAATTTTTTTGTTATATTAAAGTTTGGTCTAGTAATTTTTTTGAATTAATAATTAATTAAGGCTTAGGGACTAAATTGTAAACATATAATTGTTATAGATTTTTAATTAGGAAAAGACTTGGGACTTAAATTGTAATTATACAAAATGTAAAATGGTTAATAGACCATTTTTAAATATATATGTTAGTGGACGATATGATGTGTGTTAATTAACTTATATAATTAAAGGTTATTTAACTAAAACATAATTAATTAAACCTATTAACAGTTAATTAAATGTAGATGCACTAAATGTAATATCCGTAACTCATCACCGTCATCGTCACCGAATTAGGGTTGCGGAGCATCACGATATAATTTAAAACATTTAACATCAAAATAGATATAATTATGCAATTCAACTGTTATCATTTCAAAACTCAATATAAATACAACAAAAATACACTTATAGCCTTAAATCGGGCCTATAGGACCTAAAAATAACTTTGGGAGCAACCAATGATGAAATTGAAACAAAATAGAAAATTTTAGAAAAAAACATGAAAATTTGGGAAGCAAGGGTCACATGGTCCTATGGCATAGCCCAGACTATGTGAACATTCCAAGTCTAGACACACGCCGTGTCCCAGACCATATGTTTGCATACCAAATTCATACAAATTATCTGCCAAACCAATGTGTCCTCATTGACACCACAATTGTTACACAAATACAATAAACATATCGCCTAAAAGATTACCCTCATGCACATGCTATTCAAGTAACAACCATGTTTACAATTTCCAAATACCAAAACACATACCAAAAGTAAATTTAACATGTCCAACACCATGAACTACCTACACAATTGGTCATACAATATTTTAAACATCATTAAGGATACGAAATCAAAACAATGCCAAAACAAGGGCACAAACATTACCATACCAAAATAGTATCATCATGAAACATAGTTTACCAAATCATGACTATATAAGCTTAATAAGAATTCAACTACATGTTAACCTTAACCACATCAAGAACCCTATATACATCCACAACAAAAATGACCCAAAGACAGAAGCTACTGAAAAGAGTATGGATAGTGTGAGCGTTGAGGTTGATCTGTTTGACCTATTCCGAAAAACGTTAACTACAGAAAAGAAAACAAAATAGGTAAACTCATCAAGCTTAGTAAGTCCATAGGTAAAAATTTAACTTAACTTACCTTAAACTTATAACTTATCACTATTTAAACCTAAATCATTATAACCCAGACAACCATACCCAAATCACATGTCATTAGCACCAAAACATTCAATCATATAATTCAATCTACACAAGGGCGCAAACCAATGCAATCCACTTTTCCATACATATACATTTATACACAAACATATCATTATACATAAATCAAATTCAAATAATAATTTTAACATTTAAACATAAAGTTTCATGGCTATTGAACTATAGAAAATTGACTCGGATACTCGGCTTTCCTCCAAAACACACTAGAGAGCATTGTAATGCTATTAGAGGCACCTTAGTGCAAATATAGAGGGACCGAAGTGCAATCCTGTACTAGCACGCGTACTAACCCTATTGGCATACCAATCGTATCCTAACCGTTTACTACGTTCAATCAGGCATTATAACTTAATTCAAATATTTACAATCAGAGGCACTTCAAAATTTTCGTACACATGTTATACAACTCATTTCAACAGCATATAATCACAATATTCTCTAAATATCAAATACTTGTTTCTCACTTGTACTTAATTGCAACATTTAAGAATTTAACACTTATTAACAAAATTTCATATTAACTATAATTAAATCAGCACAAAGTAATACAATGCATAAAAAATATCTGTATTTATATTTTGAACTTACCTACTAAATCTACCGGTTTCCTCGCAAGGACTACTCTGCAATTTTCCCATTTTCTACGATTATTGTCTTTTTAACTCAGTTCTTGATCTATAATAATTAAATTCAATCTTATCAAATTCAAACAAACACCTCAATTCAATTTTATGCGTATGAACCTTAAGTTTTCATTATTTTACATATTTCCTAGACTTTTACATTTCTCACAATTTAGTCCATAAACTCAAAATTCCAAATTTAATAAAATTATTCAAATACCCATGCTAGAAAAATTTACTCCCATACTAAAATAGTCCATATTTCTTTAAAATTCATAGAAATTCCATTTCAATTTTAACTTTTCGTCAAATTAGCCATTTAGCTAAAACTATCAAAAATCACTTTACAAAATAGTCCAAATCAACAAACAAGACTAAAAATTCACCATTTAACATCAAGAACAACTAGTATTCAAATATGGTAAAATCCAAAATCTTTAACAATTTCAAAAATGGTGACACGAGTTAGCTGGACCTAAATGCAATGATCTCAAAAACAAAAAAAATTACAAGAAATGGACCAAAGCTGCATACTCTACAAAAAAAGAAAAAAAGCAAAAAAGAAGAAGAGAAAATTGAAGCTTTGAAGGTTCCTTCCATAGGGTTTTTAGTTTTCAAAAGATGAGAATAAAGATGATGATAATTTTTTTTTATCTTTTTACTTTTATTATTATGTTTTATTACTTTTAAATTTTAAATAATACTAATAACAACACTTATTTTAAACCAAAAACAAAGTAATGACTGTCCACACGAATTAAAACTTGCCTATTTTTCATATAAGTCCTCCCTCAATCATTAATTTAACCATTTAATTACTGAAAGTCAATAGCGATTAAGTTTTATATCTTTTACAATTTAGTCCATTTTAATTAATTAACTAATGAAAAAATAAAATTTAGATCTGAACCTTCACATACCTAAACAATAACTCCGTAAATATTTAATAATATTTACGAGCTCAATTTTTAGAAATAAGGTCTCGATATCTCAATTTTCGAAACCACTTGACTTTCGAAACAACCACTTATACTTAACTATTATTTAATTAACTAAAATTCACCAGATCAAAACTCAATATCAAATTATAATTGACTCATAAGAATTAAATAATAATAAATAAAAAACTTGAGGTAACACTAAACGATAAGCTATAGGTCCAATTCTTTCTAAAACTTCATACGGTCTGATAAATCTTGGACTCAGTTTTCACTTTCTGCCGAAACGCAATGCTTTCTTCCATGGGGAGACTTTCAGAAAAACTTTCTCACCAACAGAAAATTCTATATCTTTATGTTTCAAATTGGCATAGGATTTCTGATGATCTGGGGTAGCTTTCACATTGTCATGAATGATTTTAACTTGATATTCAACTTCTCGAACCAAATAAACCCCAACTAGATTTCTTTCATTTAATTCAAACCAGTACAATGAAATTCTGTAGTTTTGGTCATATAAAACTTGTTATTATAGGAAAATTTAGCTAGCAAAAAGTATTGTTCCCAACTACCTTCGAACTCAATAATACAACACCGTAACATATCTTCTAAAATATGTACTACTCGCTCAGACTGACCGTCTATTTGCGGATGAAATGTGGTACTAAAATTTAATTTGGAACCGAAAGCATCATGTAATTTACCCAAAAATCTAGAAGTAAACCTCAGATCACGATCTAATATTCATGACAGAGGAATGTCATGCAATCTCACAATTTCTGCAACATATAACTTTGTCAACTTCTCAAGTTAATAATTACATCTAACATGTATAAAGTGAGAGGATTTTATCAATCTATCAACTATAACCCAGATTGAGTCTTTTCTGTTCGCAGTCAATAGCAACCCTAAAACAAAATCCATAGTGATCCGCTCCCATTTCCACTCGGGAGTCATTACAGGTTGTAATAAAGCCGACATAAATTGATGTTCGGCTTTCACTTGCTGACATATCAAATATTTAGACACAAACATAGATATTTCACGTTTCATACCAAGCCACCAGTAATGTTGTTTCAAATTATTATACATTTTGTTACATCCAAGGTGTATCAAATAAAAATTATTGTGAGCTTTATTCATCAACTCTTGTTTTGGCCCAGAATCATTCGGTACACATAATCGGTCCCAATAAAACAAACAACCATCATCTCCAATGTGAAAATTAGTCTTTTGGCCACTTTTCACTAGTTCGAGCCTTGACAATAACTCTAAATCTTCTTCCTGAAGCTCTTGAATTTTCGATAAAAATATCAGCTTCACTATCAACTTAGCCATATTAGAACCATTATGTTCTGATGTCAAATTCACATTCATGGCTCTCAGAGAAAACAAACATTTTCAACTCAAAGAATCTGCGACAATATTAGCTTTCCTAGAGTAAGAATCAATTACAAAATCATAATCTTTTAGTAATTCAAGCCACCTATGCTAACGCAAATTTAATTCTTTCTGAGTCATCAGGTATTTCAAGCTTTTAGGATCAGTAAAAATATGACATTCTCACCGTATAAATAATGTCCCCAAATTTTTAGAGTAAACATACTGCTGCCAAGTCTAAATCATGTGTAAGATAGTTTCGTTCATGAGGCTTCAACTGTCTAGAGGCGTAGGCAATTACTTTCTCACTCCACATCAGAACGTAGCTCAAACCACAAAGGGACACATCACTGTAAACATTAAATTCTTTCTCAGTTTCAGGTTGTGTTAGAACTAGAGCTTCAGTTAACATGTTTTTCAACTAATCAGAACTTTTCTCAAATTTATCGGACCAAACAAAATTAACATATTTTTGCAAAATTTTAGTCATCGAAGATGTTATAATGTAAAAGTTTTTAATAAAGCACCTATAATATCCCGCTAAGCCCATAAAGCTATGTACCTTATAAACATTCTTTGGTACTTTCTAATCAACCATTTTTGATATTTTATTCGAATAAACATGAATACAATCAGTAGAGATTACATGGCCTAGAAATCCAATTTCACGTAACCAAAATTCATATTTACTGAATTTTGCATAAAGTTGTTTTGTATGTAGAGTTTGCAACACAATTCTCAAATGCTCAACATGATCTGTTTTATTCAGTGAATGAATTAGAATATCATCAATAAATACCACAAAAACTGATCTGAATACGACTAAAATACCTGATTCATCACGCTAAAAATTCAAAATGTTCGTATCGATTTCTGAGGTACATCAGGATCTTTAACTTGTAACTAATAATATTTGGATCGTAAATAAATTTTTGAAAATACGGTAGCTCCCTTTAACTAATCAAAAAAATCATCGATACATTTGATAAATGTCCGATAAACATCTGATAAACGTCAAAGAAGTTTTGATCAATTGAAGAACATGTTAACTGAAGCTTCAGTTCTCACACAACCTAAAACCGAGAAAGAATTTACTATTTGTAGTGACGTGTCCCTTTGTGGTTTAAGTTCTGATGCAGAGCGGCAAATTGATTAACTATGCCTTTAGACAATTAAAGCCTCATAAGCGACACTATTCGACACATGATTTAGAATTGGAAGCGATTGTGTTTGCTCTAAAAATCTGGCTACATTATTTATACGGTGATAAATGTCATATTATTACTAATCATAAAAGCTTGAAATACCTGTTGTCTAAGAAAGAATTAAATTTGTGTCAGAGTAGGTGGCTTGAATTACTAAAATATTATGATTTAGTAATTGATTATCACCCTAGGAAAGCTAATATTGTCACAGATGCTTTGAGTTGAAAATCTTTGTTTGCTCTGAGAGCCATGAATGCGAATTTGACATTGGAACGTAATGGTTCTATTATGGCTGAGTTGATAGTTAAGATGATATTTTTATCGAAAGGTTAAAAACTTTAGAAAAAGGATTCAAGGTTGTTGTCTAGGCTTGAACTAGTGAAAAGTGGCCAGAAGAATGATTTTCACATCGGAGATGATGGTTGTTTGTATTTTCGGGATCGATTATGTGTACCAAATGATTCAGGGCTAAAACAAGAGTTGATGAATGATGCTCACAACAGTGTTTGTTTGATACACCTTGGAAGTAACAGAATGTATAACGATATGAAACAACGTTACTTGTGGCCTGGTATGAAACATGAAACATCTGAGTTTGTATCTAAATGTAAGATATGTCAGCAAGTGAAAGCCGAACATTAGGTTCGGTCATCGTTACTACAACCTTTAATGATTTCAGAGTGGAAATTCGAGCGAATCACTATGGATTTTGTTTAACGGTGACCGTTGAATCCGAACAAAAAGGACTCAATTTGGGTTATAGTTGATAGATTGACAAAATTTGTTCACTTTATTCCTGTTAAATTTGACTATTCACTTGGGAAGTTGGCAAAGTTATATGTCGCAGAAATTGTGAGATTGCACGACGTTCCTCTATTGTTAATATCTTATCGTGATCTGAGGTTTACTTCTAGATTTTCGGGTAAATTACACGAAGCTTTGGGTTTCAAATTAAATTATAGTACCCTTTTCATCCACAAAATAGATGGTTAGTCTGAGCGGGTAATACAAATTTTAGAAGATATGTTACGGTGTTGTATTATTAAGTTCGAAAGTTGTTGTAAATAGTACTTTTCATTGGCTGAATTTGCCTATAATAATAGTTATCAATCAAGCATAAAAATGACACTGTACGAGGCTTTATACGGCTGAAAATGTAGAAGTCCATTGTACTGGTCTAAATCATTCGTGACAATTTGAAAGCTATATCAGATCATCAGAAATCCTATATTGATTTGAAATGTAAAGATAAAGAATTTTCTGTTGGTGAGAAAGTTTTTCTAAAAGTCTCACCTTAGAAGAAAGCATTTCGTTTCGATAGAAAGGGAAAGCTCAATCCAATATTTATCGATTCGTATGAAGTTCTATCAATAATCAGACCAGTAGCTTATCGTTTAGCATTACCTCCAGCTCCGTATTAATTATTATTTAATTCATATGAGTCAATTATAATTTGATATTGAGTTTTGATCTGGTGAATTTTAGTTAATTGAATAATAGTTAAGTATAAGAGGTTGTTCTCAAAGTCAAGTGGTTTTGGGAATTGAGGTACTGAGACCTTGTTTCTGAAAACTGAGCTCGTAAATAATTTCATTAATTATTTACGGAGTTATTATTTAGGTATGTGAAGGTTGGGATCGGAATTTTATTTTTTAATTCGTTAATTAATTAAAAATGACTAAATTGTAAAAGATGTAACACTTAATGACCATTGGCTTTCATTAAATGGTTAAATTAGTGATTTAAAGAGGACTTATATGGTAAATAGGCCATTTTTAATTTGTTTGGACGGTCAATGATTTGTTTTTGGTGTAAAATAAGTGTTATTATTATTACTTAAAATTTAAAAGTAATAAAACATAATAATAAAAGTAAAAAGATAAAAAAAATTATCATCATCTTTATTCTCGTCTTTTGAAAATTGAAACCCCATGGAAGGAACCTTCAAAGCTTCGGTTTTCTCTTTTGTTTTTGCATGGTGTGTTGCTTTGATCCATTTATTGTAATTTTTATATTTTGGAGATCATTACAATTAGGTCCAACTAACCCGTGTCACCTTTTTTGAAACTGTTAAAAATTTCGGATTTCACCATTATTGAATCTTAGTTATTCTTGATGTTAAATGGTGAATTTGTAGTCATGGTTGTTGATTAGGACTATTTTGTAAAGTGATTTTTGATACTTTTATATAAAGTGCTAATTTGATGAAAAGTTAAAATTGACATGGAATATTTTAAATTTTTTAAGAAATATGGACTATTTTAGTATGGGAGTAAATTCGGCTAGCATGGGTATTAGAATAAATTTTCTAAATTTGGAATTTTGAGTTTAGGGACTAAATTGTGAAAAATGTAAAATTCTAAGGAAAATTTGTAGATAATGAAAAATTAAGGGTCATATGCATAAAATAGAATTGGGATGTTTGTTTGAATTTGACAAGATTGAATTTAATTATTATAGATCAAGAACCGAGTCAAAAAGGCAACAATCGTGGAAAGGGGAAAATTGATGAGTAGTCCCTTTGAAGAAATCAGTAACAGTTAGTAGGTAAGTTCATAGTATGAAATATACATATGTTCTTATTTATGCATTGTATTAATTTTTGCTTATTTAATTATAGTTAATATGAAATTTTGTCTATAAGTGTTAAATTCTTAAATGTTATAATTAAGTACAAGTGAGAAACAAGTATTTGATATTTGGTGAATATTATAATTATATGCTGTTAAAATGAGCTGATGAAATTATAACATGTGTACGTAAATTGTGAAGTGCCAAGAGGGTTAGTACGCGCGCTTGTACGGGATTGCACTTCGGTGCCTTTGTTTGTACTTCGGTGCCTTTGTATTTGCACTATAGTGCCTCTAATAGCATTACGATGCTCTCTGGTGTGTTTTGGAGGAAATCCAAGTATCGAAGTCAATTTTCTATGGTTGAACGAGCCATGAAAATTTATGTTTAAATGTCAAAATTACTCTTTGAATTGGATTTATGTATAATGATATGTTTGTGTATATATGTATATGTATGGAAAAGTGGATTGCTTTAGTTTGAGCCCTTGTGTATATTGAATTTATGGTTGAATGCTTTAGTAATAATGACATGTGATTTTAGTTATGGTTGTCAGGGTTATAATGATTTAGGTTTAAATAGTGATAAGTTTTAAGTTTAAGGTAAGTTAAGTTAAATTTTTAGCAATGGACTTACTAAGCTTCATGAGCTTACCTGTTTTGTTTCATTTTTTGTAGTTAACATTTTGTAGAACGGGTTGGACAGATCAACTTCAACGCTCACACTATCTAGTCTCTTTTTTACAGCTTTTGTCTTTGGGTCATTTTGGTTGTGGCATGTATGTAGGGTTTTTTATTTGGTTAAGGTTAACATGTAGTTGAATTGTAATTAAGCATATATGGTCATGATTTGGTAAACTATGTTTCATGATGATACTTTTTTGGTATGGTAATATTTGTGCCCTTGTTTAGGCTTGTTTTTGATTTGGTATCCTTAATGATGTTTAAAATGTGGTATAACCAATTTGGTAGGTAATTCATCGTGTTGGACATGATGAAATTACTTTTGGTATGTGTTTTGGTATTTAGAAATTGTAAACATGGTTGTTATTTGAATAGCATGTGCATGATGGTAATCTTTTAGGTGATATGTTTATTGTATTTGTGAAAAAATTATGGTGTTAATGAGGACACATTGGTTTGGCATATGAGTTGTATGATTTTGGAATGTTTTAGGTGTGTTAAAGGTGTTTTTGAATAGGTCATTTTGGTTGGAAATGGGATGGCTTGGTGTCTAAGTAAGAATGATTCTTTTGGTTTGAAAATGAAGTCATTTAGCTCCACACGACATAAGACATGGGTTGTCACTCGGTCGTGTGCCGCACATAGTCACACCTCATGTCTGTGTGCCAAATGGATTTTAGGTGTAGGATTCACATGGTCTAAGACATGGCTTGCAACATGGTTGTGTGTCCCAATTCAGTATATAGCATGGTCTGGCACCCGACCTATGACATTCTCGTGTAACACAACATTGAATGCACACACTGTTTGGCACATGGCCTACGACACGGCCGTGTGGCTCTATTTCGAATATACACACTTTGAATATTCACACGATCTGGGCTATGTTACTCTGCCTGACCACACGGCCATGTGACCCCTATTTTCCTAATTTTTAATTTTTAAAAAAATTTTCTGTTTTATTTCAATTTGATCCCTGGTTGCTTCCAAAGTTATTTTTAGGTCCTGTAGGTTTGATTTAATGTCGAAAGTGTATTTTTGCTTTAATTATGTTGATTTGTGAAATAATAACATTTGAATTGCATAATTATTTCTATTTTGATGTTAAATGTTCCAAATTGTATACGAGTGACACGAGCTTTTAGTTTGCATCTCTATGACATGAGATCAATCTAATTACTACATATCCATGACATTTTACATTATATAATGTTGATGTGAGTTGCTAATGGTTATTGAGTTGAAATGTTATGATTGAAATTGAATATCTAGATAGAGACTAAATTGAATAGGATAGAAATGTGTATGACTTAACTGATATAAGAAATTGGTATGGAATTGGGCTGAATTATGTTATATTATATGATGAAATGATGAATTTATGTTGAATTGAGAATGATGGGATGTAAATTGAACTATGTTATGAAATTGGAAATTGGAAATTGGTTACTATATTAACTGTATAGGTTTATACTTTGGTTTAGCCGATGATGCACTTTCATGCTAGTATATTTGCTTCGGTACATCTGATGATGCACTTATGTGCCAGCACGATTTCTTCAGTTTATTTGATGATGCATTATGTGTACTAGTATAATTGATTCGATTCATCTAATGATGCACCTCATGTGACAATAAAATTGCTTCAGCTTGCCCAATGATCCACTATGTGTGCCAGTATCTTTCCTTCGATATATTTGATGATGCACTGTGGTGCCAGATTGAGATGCAAGTTGTCTATTTTATAAATTTGTCTTGAAATTTGTGTCGGGTTAATAGGGTTAAATACATATGAATTGGCTAAATTATGTAAGGTGAATTTTGGTTGAAATATGATATTCAATAGCATGTGAAATGAATTGAAACCAGCCCTGAGGGCTAGTCGAGTAATAATGAGCCAATAGGTTTTGAAATGATAAAAATGTTATATGTAATGTGATATATATGTATATATATTCTAAGAATGATAAATAAGTTAGCATGTATGAACTAGAGATGATAAGTGAAATGAACCAAAAGGCAGGTGAAAATTTAAATGGTTCGTAAGCTTGTATATATATACTTATCATTGTGAAAATGATTGTGTTTCAGTATGAAATGACATGAGTTTAGGTTATAAATTGAATTTGAATTGTATGTACGAAATTGCTAAAATTTGTTTTATATTAACTTGAATCATAGAAATACCACTAAGAGTTTTCGCCCAGCGTATGGTTTGTGTTCTCCGTGCGTAGGTATAGTAGATTTTCAATAGTTTGAGAAGTTGATCCAGCATCCAACAAACGATCCTCGACTCAATAAAGTTTGTAAAGTTCTCTTTTGATTAATATATGGCATGTACCTAGGGTTTAAGTCGATTTTGTATCGAAAATGCTTAAATTTAAAACTTGGTTGCTCGATGTTGTTTTGAAGTATCATTTTGACATATTTTATCTTCAATTAGCATATTGTTGTTTTGGTTGTAATTGAAATGTAGAGAATTATTATAGGTCTCCCACAATTACACCATGTTGATTTTTATGGAAATAGTATGTCACGTCGCGACGACATATCCTCAACGTTGCGACAAGAAGCATCACGGGATTCACGTTGCGGCAATGTGTATTTAAGGTCACAATGAAACCTACTCAGTATATTGCGTCAAGATGAGGAGCCTCCGACAACGCAATGTCAACTTGGTATTTTGAAAATTCAGGGCCGACGTTGTGACATTAGCTTTTCCATGTCATGACGTCGCCAAACAGTTTGCCACATTACGACACCCAGCCTCTCGACGTTGAGACTTGACACACTATTGGTCAACATTGCAACAAGGAGCGTTTCTCATCTCGATGCGGACTCTATTTAGTGTAAAAATTAGGCCATTAGGTACTTATTTCATGTCAACCTTACGAACTCTAGGTTTGGTGTATAATTGCACAATCTTGCCTATATAAAATCATACCAAACCACATACAAAACATTTCATATCTTAATTCAACGAATCCAAGATAACTTTAATTGAACATCAAAACATACCAATTTGGCTTGTTCAATTCAACCTAATTATTCATGCATTTAGTCATCCATTACCATCCTCTTTACTGTATCATTTCATACTCAAACATACCATTTTAGTGCCATTCACAATATCATAATAAGTTACCAAAACATACATATACACATGGGTATTAACCTTCCCGAAAATCAAACATAGAAAGGATTCAGCTATACAATCATTTAAAATAACAAAGCATAACACCTATATACATGCCGCAAAATTGAGATTTATAACGATTAAAAAATTACCAAATCAGTAATAAGATAGTGTGAGCTTCAAGTAAATCTACTCAACACATTCCGCAAGTCAACAATCTATAAGGAAAAATGGAGGCAATGGAGTAAGCATATCGAATACTTAATAAGTCCATATGAAGATTTCTTAACTTACTTTGACCATAAAACAAGTTAAACAATTAAAAGAAATTGATACATACTATGGCATCTCTTTGGAAACCTTATACATTCATATACATCTCAACAATTTCAACCAATAGGTTGGTTTTCTTACATATCAAACTCTTATAACATAAATCACATATACATATTCATCAATTCAATATATCATAATATGCTATCTAGTTCATATTCAATTCATAATCATATATAATTCAATTCTTATTCATATCATTTCAAAAATTTCACTTCCATTAGACTCACCCTAGAGAACCTTGGTAAACTGAAGTCGGATACACGGAACTATAGTGCTCCTAGAAGCCGACCGTATGAATTTCCTCACACAAGCCTTTGGTTACGGTGATTGTATCATTTCAAACCCTGTAACAATATATAAACATTTCATATCCATTTGGTAACTCGTACCTATTTGTAATTGCCATGTATGTCATACTTTACGATTTAGTCTATTTGATGCCAAAAGCCATTATATTTTTATCAATTCAAATTAATAGGAAAAATAATATAGTACAAACATAACATGAATTAATATAGTAAATTCCATATGAACTTACTTGGAAAAATAACAAATGAACAACTCTCTAAGGACTAATAAAATTTTTTGCCTTTTCTCCGATTATCTTCGATTTGGTTCAATTCTCGATCTATATAATAATTCAATTCAATTTATAAATTCAAACCAGTTTATAACATCTTATAATATGCATGTATCATTCCAATTTCATTTTTCGAATGCCTCTAAAGTTTCCATTTTATTATTCCTAAAACCAAAATTATAATATCTTTCAAATTTGAGCTTCAATTTCAAAACCGATCTCAATTACACCCTTTTAGGACCCTTTACTATTAATAATTACAAACATTTCACATCAAATTCGAAATCTATACACTTTAGTCCCGACGTTAAAAAACTAGCAAGTAAACTTACAATCATGTCCTTTTTCACTTCTAAGCTACAATCTAACAATTTATACCAATTTCTTTAAGAATTCATCAATGACAACTTTTAAAAAATTTAATAGTTTTGCAAATTGGTACATGAGTTAGCTAAATCAAGCTCTCACAACCTCAAAAACATAGAAATTACAAGAAAAATACTAAATTGAACATACCTATTGTTAGCCAAAATTTTGAGGTTTCCAAATGCTATTTCTTTTCTTTGTTCCGTGAGAGGAAGAAGATGAACATTAAAATGTGTGGTTTTTTATTTTCTTTTAGCTTATATACTTTATTTAACTTATAATTAAATTTAATTAATTAAACTTAAACTTAATTAAAAAAGTGAATGGCTTATAACTAGCCTCAACCACCTTTTTGCCATAAAGGAATAGTCCAATTACTCAATTGGTCCTTTGGATATTTAAAAATCTATAACGATTAACTTTTACCACTTTTACAATTTAGTCTTATACCTTAATTAACTATCAATTTGACAAAATTAAGGGACCAAGCTTTAATATATTTTTATAATAAACTCATAAATATTAATTAATAATATTTATTGACTCAAATATCGAAAATAGGGTTCTGAGACCACTGTTTTCAACACCACTGAAAAACAGGATGTTACACGACGATTAGGTCAGGTAATGGGGTGGTACATTGAACATGACCAAGACCATGCATCAAATAAGTCATATGTCAAGCTTATCATACAAGATTAACCGTAGCCACAATTGCTACATAACTATCCACCCAAAAATGACCATTTGCACAATAAGGTGCCCTTATATACATGCCACAATAATTAGACTCAAAATGAATATAATTCTACCGTCTTATTGATAGTGTGTGCTTCCCGTTGATCCAACTCGACAAGTTTCGTAAGGTGATGATCTACAAGTGGAAAGTAGTATGCTTACCTTGATCATACCTAATCATGTTATTTATTATAGTTTTGGCATAAATTTGGCTAGGACATGACACTTAAAATGACAATAACTGAGCATAAATATTCAAGAAATTTAAACATTATAAGTAAAACTTAAAACACAAACAATTGATATCATTTTCATACAATTTACATCAATTTCATATTCCAACACCAATCCATATGACTATACCAATTTCACATTATTCCTTTCATTACCATACTCTATTATGAATATATAAGTTTATACCAAATTCAAATTATTTATTTTAATGTTACAACAAAATAGTTTATAGAATCCATTTTCATTACATATTCAAGTTTCCAATTTCAATTAACAAGTTTCACTCAATGGAACACTAGTAAAACAGACTCGGATGCACGAGTAAACTACACCACACCAAGGCATTAAAGTGCAAAGCATGTAGGCATCAAATGCATATTTATATGTGTAACACCCCAAAACTCAGCCTAGAAGTTTAAACCGAATCTCGGAGATTACATTCACCACCGAAGTGATCGGAAAACAATTTACAAACAAAAATGTTAAAACTCATTTTTAATGCAATATGCTAAGGACAAACTAAGTCTCTTAACAAGTTATGTTTTAAAATAGTACTTAACTGACAATAAAAATGTAACCACTTAGAATTTAAAACAGAAAATTTAAGTTATGTCAAAATCATACAGAATTAAAATTCCGCAGTTTGTAGAATTCAATACAAAAACCATTTACGAAAACCCAAAATAGAATTATACCACAGTCCTTATAATTACTTACAGTCCAGAACAGATTAACCAAATAAGAACTGAAAAAGAGTCTTATTACCTTGTTTAAAAACCTATCACTCCGAGACCTTCAGCATGCCAAGTCCAACTTCAAAACACGAGAGTACCTGAAAGGGGAACACTAAGGGGGTGAGCTACACGAGCTCAGTGTGAGTCCGAAACGTAACAGAAAATGGAAAACGGAGAGTCATGACAAACAATCCGCTACTAGCATATGACACAACCATACACGGAAAAGCTAGCCGCTAAACCAAATAACAAGTCATTACCAAAATACGTCTTAACAAAAACACATCATTTCCAAGTACCATATCCCTAAAACATTAATACTCATATAATCTTACACATATATTAAGACATATAATCAGATGCGTATGAATGCAACAAGTCAAAAACAACCCACCCCACTAGTTGAACACCTCTTTGACCACCCTGCACACCACATATGAGCTAAGTAAGCCCAACCAACCATTCACAACACATAGGATCTTGAGGGCCCATCCACCCTACACACCACATACGTGGAACTAAGCCACTCAAATGACAATATGCAGCTGAGCTGACATATGTATAGTATAGTGCGGTAAACTACTGTACAAATGTATTGTAGTTGAAACTGCCAAATCAGATCAGACTTTCTTCCCTTCGCAGCCAAACCCAAAATTTTATGCAAATGTATACATGCAAACATATCATCAACAAACTTAAAAAAACAATGTACATAACTTACAAACAGTCACACACTAGTCAAACAGAATCAGAGCTGCACATAATCAATCGACTAGATTCAAAACCAGTTATAATGGTACTTAAATACTAGGTAACATCACTTAACACTTAAATAAATCATTAAATAAGTGCTACGATTATACTAACACATAAGTCAGGGCCAAAAAACAGAGTCTCAACCACCTTTACCAAGGCTTAGTAGAGGGTCGGAACACACAGGAACACAAATAAGTCAAAATCTGACACAGAACAAAAATTTGCGAAATAGGGCCACACGACCGTATGCCTCAGCCGTATGGGGGTCTACACGCCCATGTGAAGGAGGCACAGGCCGTGTGACTATGACACATGCCCATGTGACCCAAGAACATGGCCATGTGGACAACCCGTATAACTCTCCGTCTCAATTGACTAAAATAACGTGAAGGGCAGACATGGCTGTGTGAAAGTCTCACACGCCCGTGTGAATATCGACTAAATATCCCCAAATCAGTCACACGACCGTGTGGTCAAGCTGTGTGGCACCAACATTCGCCCAAATCCCTAACCCCGTGCGTTGCACACGCCCGTGTGGCCACCCGTGTGGCACCAACATTCGCCCAAATCCCTAATCCCGTGCGCTGCACACGCCCGTGTGGTCACGAAACCACCCTAAAACAGCCTAAAAACATGTTATTGCTCTTGAAACGCTTCCCAACCATTGATAACTAGGAAATATACAAAATTATATAGGTTTCTATGCAAAACAATAGTAAAATAGTACAGTGATTTATCAATCTCTGAAACACTCGGAATTTTTTGAATTATGTAGAACTCAAACAATAATTCTATAACGAAACAGAGAATTTTCGAACTTACACTTTAGATGAAAAAACGAGCACCCTGAATCACTTGACTCACTCCACTAGGTCGATTCAGAAACCTCAATTAAACAAATGAACTAACGCAAACTTTAATTCAATAACAAAATAGAAAAGGAAAGAGATATTATCAACCCTCTAAAAGCAAAACCTACCTTCTTCTCTTCTGATTAAGCGAACACCAAAGAACAAAACTCCCTTGATAAACGAAAACAATGATAAAACGGAAGAAGCAAAGAATTAAAAGAAATTGAATATTTTCTTTTGAGGAAGAAAGAAAAAACTGAAAAGTCACAAAGAACAAAATGGTGAAGAGGGGAAGAACGTGCAACTCTATTTTTTGGGGGGATTTTATATTCTCGAAAAAAATAGCTAAAATAAATAAATATTTTAGCAACTTAAAAAAAATCTAAAATAAAATTACTCCCTCAAACACATATGAACATTTGAACCCAAAACCTAGAGGCAACCTAATACACATCCGACCACCTAACCAGCAGGCTCATTCTGACACAAGAACGCGAAGATAAACATAATAGATTAATAAACACAATAGATTAACCTACTCACTGACCCTAACCACAAAGTTGGGAACTTCTAACCCCAAAATCCGGGGTGTTACAATATGCTAATACATCTCTCCACCACACTAGGAACTCAATAGAGACATATAATGCTTCGTGATTTGTGACAGATGTTGGATCTCGATATAACTTGTGATGGTCTTCGTACAATCACATATAA
This sequence comes from Gossypium hirsutum, assembly GCF_007990345.1. Taxonomy (NCBI): domain Eukaryota; kingdom Viridiplantae; phylum Streptophyta; class Magnoliopsida; order Malvales; family Malvaceae; genus Gossypium; species Gossypium hirsutum. Next base: position 34,526,624 of record NC_053439.1, on the reverse strand, counting down.
TGTACAAGCACACAAATGGCCCTATTGGCGTGCTAATTGTATCCTCACATTTTACGAAGCTCGCATGGGCATCAATTATACATATATACAATACCATTCCCTGTAAAAAATCATTTTTACATGTGTATACCTTGTAACTATCCACATTTACATATCACACCTTGTAAGTGATCACATTTTTCTTTTACATCCCATGTACTATCTCATAATAGTCAATTTTCACATAATATTTCATTTCGATGCATTACTAGTCATACATGCCAAATTCGCTAGTATTTTAACTATACTGAAACATATATATATATATATATATATGTATATATCAAATTAAACACAAGCATACATATAATAGAAGGGGAGATAGTAAATTCCATTTGAACTTACCTATTTAAAACACAAAACAAGTGGATTCTTCATGGACTAATCTGTAATTTTAGCTTTCTCCCTATTAGCTCTACTTTGATCCAATTGTTTTATATAAAAAATCAATACAAAAAATTTTCACACATTTTCATGAGATGCATGATCCTATACAAATCCATTTTTTAATTTCCCTCATATTTTAAATTTTATTCAATTTAGTCCCTCAAGTCGGGATAAACATAACTTTCGATTCCTAGCTTCAAGTTAAAATCTGAATTTATATATTTTCATTAGGGATCTTATACTTTATATTTCTAACCTAATTCCATGATAGAATGTATATTTATTCAATTTGGTTCCTAATGTAGCTAAATTAACAAACAAGCTAAATTAACTTTACAATCTAGTCATTTCCATAAGCCTAACTTTAAAAATTTATAAAATTGGTACATGAGCTAACTAAATCAAGCTCCCATGATCATAAATCTATAAAATTTACAAGAAAAAACTTGATTTCACTTTCCAATTAACGGTCGAATATTACAAAAATTTCCTAGGTTTTTAACCTTCAAGGGATGTCAAGAATAAGATGGAAGAGGAATATAACATTCTCATCCACTAACTTAACATATATAATGGGTTTAAGGTTTTATTCTTTTAACTTAATTAACCTAATCATGATTTGATTAACTTAAACTATTAATTAAACATGTTTAGTGGGAATGTCATTATCATCATCAACTATCTCCTAATTCAAAATGGTTTACTTACCATTTTTGGACCTTTAGCTAATTTCCATCTAAGACCTCAATCCTTTTGTCAATTAAAAATCTATAGTGATTGGACTTTTATAATTTAGTCTCTAAGCCTTATTTAACTATTTAATTGAAAAAATTACTTGACCATTAATTTTTATATTTTATATTAAATTCGTAAATATTCATATTTTATATTTACAGAATCGATTTACAAAAATGGGGTTCCAAAACCGCATTTTCTAATACCACTGAAAATTAGGTTGTAATAGTATGTCACACTATGAACATCATAAGTGAATAAATCCACAAATGAACTTAGAATCTATCCTACTTGGTTCCTATCCGATGTACTACCAAGCCAATAAGCCATATCTATGTCCCTATCTTTTGGGATTCATTCGCTTCGATGGTCAAGACAAAGTTTTCTCCAATTGGATGTGATAAATGGCATATTAGTCTTTCAATTAGTTTGCTCATTGTTTTATAAGACTAAGGACATGTTTAGGTTTACCTACTAATATAAGTTGTCTTTTCATATTACGATCTGACCAATTAATACCGTTTAGTATTAGTTAAACATTCGATAACTAGTGAGCCAATATTTTCTTCCATTTTGCTTTGCGTGCAAAAACATTGAGGACAATAAACAAAGGGTATTAATATAATTTATGGTTATTATTATTAAACCAATTTTTTTGAAAAATACAAGTGTACATAGAGGAAAATACTACACTTAGGGTACCAAATCCAACATGAGTTCATCTCACTTTGTCATATGGAACTGAACTTCAATTCTCCATTTTAGAGCCAAATTATGTTGGTCCATTTGCCATTGCAACCAAGAACTGATTTCCTAACAGTCAGAGGAATATAGTTACCAAGAATATGGCAACTCTACTAAGGAATATTTGTGATGTAATTAAGTTCAATTTAAGAGAGATTATCTTTCAAGAGATAATCAAGCATGTTGATGGAGTGTACTCTAGACTTTATATTTCTTTTCCTTCTCTTATTTTTAAGATACTTTATAAACAAAATTCTAAACTTGTTCTTACAACTAAAAAGAATGATTGAAGTGTTCTTACAAGTGACTTGAAGGGAAACATTTAGAGGCCAATCCTGGAACCATTTCTAACATTAAAGCACAACTTGTAGAAGCTATACCTATATAAATTGGCACTTCTAAGCAACTTTCAGCTTTTAAGCCGAAAATGTCTCAGCATCTTGGTACTGAGATTTCCCCTCAAGAATAGGTCATTCAACAACTTCAAGAAAATGTGCATCGTGATAAGGCCTTGACGGAAGATTTATTAGCCAAGCAACTTTGATAGCACATTGGCAAAGTTATTGAACAAAAATGAGGCGTACGTTCTATGTAGACCTGATCATCATCCAGGTTGGGCCTTTGCAAAATTTTAGGCTCATTTTCTTGGTCCAAGTTGGAAAATGGGCCTAAAATTTTTCCTAAGCCCAACCTAGATTATAGATGACAAACCCGAGCCTCACCCGTATTAATATTTTTTTATATAATGTCTTTATGACCTGATTTATGTAAAGATCTGATAACCAACAACCATTTCGGAAAGAAAAATTTCTAGCAGGAGTTCCTAATTTATTAGGAGAAAAAAAATAGAAATCAAATTAGAGAAAATTACAAAGGTATTATTCCATATGAAAAACTTACATATGGTGAACTAATTAGTTTCACCCAAAAAGAAGGATTAAAAATATATCAAATACATTAAAAACATTAAAACAAATGTTTCTCAACAAATTGGAAATACATTAAAGAGTTTTTATACTAAGATAATTGTAACTAAAATAGTGGCAAAATTAACAATAAAACAAAAGTTCTAAAATATCCAAACAATACGAAAAATGGAATTGAAACAACATTAAAATTGACAGCGAAACAACACTAAAATACCACCCAAAATCAACACCAAAACAACACCAAAAATAACCTGCAAAATATAATCAACCAACCAAAATATCTATATATTAACCAGTCACCATATCTAATTTTATAACATGCTATAAATCGTAAGCTAAATTAAAATTGTTAACAATTAGGAAAGTAACCTAGAAAGCAATCGAAGAACCATTGTCCTCATCGTCATAATCATTCTCACCATTCTCGTAATCAATTCCTAATATGAAATAAGAATAAATAGTTAGATGATCAAATTGATGAAATGTTATAAAATTATAACAATAAAACAAGAAATAATTACCCGTTGAAAATCCTTTAGCTTGCATCTAGTAATCAAAGCAAACAACAGCTTGAATCATTTTTGGTTTAAGTGAACTCCTCAAAGGTGTGATAACTTTCTTCCTCATGCTAAAAGCTTACTCGAAAGCTACAATCGATATTAGTATAGCCAAAAGATCATGAGCCAATAATGAAAGGTATTGATATCGATTTGAACTTTTGCTCCAATAATCCAATATATCTACTTGACTATGCAACTCAAGCTCTGGTCCTTCCAAATAAAGGTCCAACTGTGACTTTTCACTCTTGGTATTGGATTCATTTAAGTATCATTTAATAATCATCACTCTCATCATAATATCCTACCAAATCAACCCTATTAATATTGCGTTGATGCAAACTAGAATCAACAAGATCATTATTTGAAACTTTAGAATTTTGGGCCAAAAAGGAAGATTGCTAAGAATGGTTTGCATAAAATCTGAAGCATGAGTACCAAAGCAATACTGCACATAAATTAACTTGTAACGAGGATTGAAATTGCAGCACATGACAATATCAAAGAATAGTCAGCCTAATATTTATTAAATTTCTCTTGCATTTGTTTAACCATTCGAGTTAAAAAAGAATGAGGACCTTTAACTATATCAAGCAAGACCTTGTAAACCTTCCAAACCCTTCTAAAATAAAGATTAGCCGTTGGATAATTAAAACTAGAAAAAGCACAAGTCACATCATAAAAGACTTTCAAAAATTTGCAAAGAAGATCTACATTTCTCCACTTCTCATCAGAAAATGCAAATATTTGATAAAATTTGTCCTATTGGCCCTAATAATCTAACACATATTTATACTAAAATGCAAATTCAAGCATCAAATAAGTAAAATTTCATAATACACACACACATCTTAGACATAACTTTTTGGCCACATTCAAATAAAAGTTTTTGTCGACCACATCATAAAATCTTTTCTTACGAATTCTCGACTTTTCTATGTACTTAATTCCATTTCGGATTTTACATGCAACATCATTAGCAAGTTCCAAACCAACTTTAACTATAAGATTCAATATATGTGGACAACATCTAACTTGAAAAAAAACACCATTAAACAAAAGAGCTCAAGTCGCACAAAAACAGTTTTTAAGACAAGAAACCTTAACATCATTATAAGAAGCATTATCCAAAGCGATGCTAAAAATTTTCTTCTCTATACCCCACTAAAATAAACATAAAGTAAGTTCATCCGTTATGTTCAAAACATCATACTAAAAAGATAAACCTCTAAACCTTATAATTCTCTTTTGTAGCTTCCAATCTTTGTCAACCCAATGAACAATAATGCAAATGTATTCATCTTTAGTATGTTCAGAGCTTCAATTATCAGAAGTTAGGAAAATTAAACCAGGTGCTTTAGCCAACACTTCTTTAACATGATATGTCTATTTTGCATAATACATTAGGACATCCCTAATAGTTATATGTCTACTTATCTTCTTAATTAGGACTAGAAATACTTATAATGTATCTAAATCCTAGTTCTTCAACTATCCTAAATAAATTCTTGCCATAAACAAGAAAAGTAGATACAACTCAGGGACACTCATCAACATCAAACTTTTAGTTTTTTATAGATGGACCACCTCTTAAGGATGATTAACTGGCTATGATGTATTATTGAGTGATGTTTTTATTAAATTTTTTCAAACAACTATTTAAATGAAGTCTTAAATGGGAGGTTCCACTAAAAGATTTAGTAAAGAAGATAGTCTTACAGTGACTACATTGTGCCTTCAATTCGTCTTTGTTCTCACATACAAGCTTTGTCATTTCATCCCACACCTTTGAAGTAGTAGACTTTTGACATTTGAGACCACTTTCATATTCATTAAACCCATTATCCATAGGTATTGGAGTGTTCAAACTAGTCATTTTTATAAAAACTAAAGTCCTGAAATAGTAAAAAATCAATTAATATACAATTCTATACTAAATTGTAATTTTTCATTTTTTTAAACTACAATACACTATAGATTAGACATTCATATTTTGAAACAAATAGCAAGTATGGAACATGATTCATAATATGACACTCGTTATTGAAATAGAAGAAAGATAGGTTGGTTTCTCTAATCAAACCCTCATGATCCATAATTTAACATTCATAAATTAATAGAGGCAGCAACAAGTATATTACAAAATAAAAAATAAATCTGAAAATTAATAATGAAAATGAAAATGAAAATGAATTTAGAAATATAATGTTAGACCAATGTTCGTCCCAAGACCTGTTTATTCTTTTCTTTTTTTCAATTTCAATTTCAGCTTTATTCATCACTAAGCATGTTGTTGGTTCTATCAAAGCTTAAATATGTACGTGGACCTCAAAATTGGCACCAATATTGTTCTTTTTATTAGTCTATTTAATACATATATTATTGAAAATGAAATTTTATTTTTCTTTTCATATTCATATTCATTTCAAAGTTGGGACATGGGGTAAAACTTATCTTCAAGTTGCTAGATTCTAAAAATCTTGAGTATAAGTTAATCATCATGTATTTTCCATCATTCATGAATTTTCATCACATCATACCAAATAATGATTCAATTGAATTTAGTATAAAGTAATAAAAAAAACTACTTGAATATATTATGAACCTATCTATATGTTCAAAAGGTTCACTGCACCAAATTAATGAAGCAAGAAAACGAGAAATTATTAGGTTTACTTTGACATACCTTACAGACTCACTTAGAAGATCACAGTAAAATGACCCCTATCCTTATCTATATCTCTATGTCTACAAAGCATTAACAACTTTCTTTTCTATGAAAGGTGGAACTAAAATCTAGACCACATACTACTTTGACATTTAATTAATACTATACATATACAAATAACACAAAATAGAAAAAAAAGACATCTTTTGTGGAAAAAGAGAGCACAAAGTGTCTCTTATTACAAGTATTTTTTTAATTTCAGGAAAATATTGATTAGTAGTAGTTCAATACTGTTATAAAAAAATTATTCTCATCTTGTTTATACGTAGCACTAAACCATAAGTCAACATAAATCACACAAGTATATATATTGTATTTTGTTAACCCAATTGCTAATGATTAAATGAGAAACATACCAGGTGCACAAAGAAATCTTCAACTACAACTATATTACTCTTTAATAGTAATGATTGGAAATTAGTTCTAGATCTACGCAATAACTGAGCTACAAGAGCTATAGTTTTAGCACTTGTACATCTTTCTTGTAACATAAGTGTTATGCTATTATAGGCACATAAATTACCAAATGCTTCATTCCTCTGTTAAAAACAAAATCCACATAAATCACCTTAGTTTGAAGAAATCAAGAAACCAATAAACATTTAACAAGATTCTTGTTGATGAGTCAGTGCAAAGTATTTTAATGAATAATCTACATTAACAAACAAAATCCTTCATCCCTTAGTTAATATCATGTTGAGAAATAAAACTACTAAAACATAAAGTGGCTGATGAGAGAACAATAAATATACTAACAATAGACAATTTTCCCCCATGAAATCTATAAGAAAAAAAACTTGGGGAAAAAAAACTTGTTTTGATCATCCTAAAAATTAGTATTACCTTACCCAAAGAAAGTTACTTTATACCTTTAGAACAAATGACGCGTCTGCTGGAGAACAAAAATTTGTATTTTGAGGAGAAGTAGGTATAAAATCTGCATGAGACTAAATTTAAACATCATATAGAAAAAATAGGGAGACGACAATATTGGTTCAGGAAAATCTTACAGTGAAGGACAAGAGTTAAGAAAGAGATGATAGTGGCCAGTGACCATGGATGTGTGGTGGACCAATGGTGACTGGAGTGATGAACAATAATGGTGGTGGCCAGTGGGTATTAGAGTGGAGAAGACAAAGTGAATTTGTTAGGGTTCTTAGGGATTTAGAGTTGTTAGGGATTAGAATGGGGGGGGAGGGGTTGGCTGAATAGAAGAAATTATGAAAAGAAAAGAAAGGGTAGGGGACTAGGGAATTAACCATGTAATTCGGGCTAGGTCGAGCCCGAGACAAAAATTTCTTACTCGAGGCCTGAACCGTATATAAAACTAGCCTCCTTTTTTGTCCAAACCCATTTTTTGGGCCTATATTTTTACCCAAACCCTCTCGCTTTTGGGCGAGCCTTTGGGCTTGGACGGGTGGCCCAACCCATGATCAAGAATAGTTCTGAGTTGTCGTTTCTTTTGTTTTTTTTTTATATTTTTCATATTTTATTCTTTTTCTTTTTGAAGTTGTAATGTTGGAAGTATGAACTTTAAGGACTTTGGTTTTCCTTGTGTCCCTTTTTCAATTATGCTTACTATAATATACTTCTTAGTATTTTGATTATTAATACAACCACCATCTTTCTAACATTGATTGATTTTCTTGATTATGTTAATAGTTAAGTATGGTTGATTTAGGGGGAGTTACTTAAGGGGTGCATTTGTATGTTCTGTTGTGTATGTTTTCATGTTATGGTTTTGTTCAAAATTTAGCCAAAGAGAGAGATTGTTAAGACAAATATTGAGCAATGCCCACTAATGTCTAGCGCTGCTTAGTTCAGAAACTTGCCATGTTTTTGTTGGCAAATTTTGGCAAAAAAGAAACCCTTAGGCTTTGATTCTTTTGATACTTTAGACGACTATAAGCCCATCTATGATATCCAAACTGTTTATAGCAACATATCAAGGATATTGGTTTGGATTCAATCAAGAAAATTGACTTCTCAACTTTATGGAGTAAAACTTGGAAGCATATCTTGAAGATTCAAGACTTATCGTTAGCTTATTGAAGATATTCTTTATGCATGTTATCTTGTTGGTTTGATGGGAAGATTGATTGTAATTGATATAGTATGTTAGCAAGTCAAGATTCCTTATAAATTGGGGAGACATGTATAGGTGATATGTTGATCTGAGATCACTTATTTGTGTATTGAATACAAAATCAAATATGTTACTTGACATTTTTTTTCCTAAGTTTTTAGGGGTAAAAGTTATAGGAGAGAGGTCTAATATGGTGAGTGTTAAAAGTTACGGTTACTTATTGTACAAATGCTAAGATAGTAGATTATCTCTCTAGACAAAGCCCTATAGATATAGGGAAACCGAATTGTGTAAATATATTGTGTGTTCTTTGTTTTCCTATATTGTTTTGTTAAGTATGACTCTATTTTAGTGAAATTTGAGAAATAATTTTCTAGTTAAACTATGTTTATTTGTTTCAATCAAACTCTAATTAGTCTAGATTATTTTATTATTTAACCTATGAATTTAGCCTATAAATAGGCTCTTTTACAACTTTAGAAAATACACCATTAGAGATTAGATTTCATAACACATTTAGAGAATTTTGTGTTTACGTTTTGAGGGTTCTTTGTTTTTGGGTTTTCGGGGTTTAGTTTTTATCTCCATCTTTTGTACATTTCGTTCTTTTGCCATTATAGTAAAATTATCTTTGTCTGTGGTTTTTATCCTCTTTAGAAGGGTTTTTCCACGTTAAATTTGTGCGTTCAATTTCTCAATTTCTTCCACTATTTTTACTTGTTCGTTACTTAATCGGGTCAATCCCCAACATTGTTTATCATCCGTGCTTGAAAAAGTTGGCACTACTTCTGGCACTACTTGAATTTGCTTGCAAATATCGATTTTAGTTCTTTTAGTAAATGACAGTTCAGGCAACACATGTAATTTAAGACTTGTTAGAAGCATAAAACAACTCTACCAACAATAATGGCATATTCAAATCTCTCGTGTACTTGACAAAGTTAATTCCTAGGCAAACCGCATGGCAAATATAGTTACAAATGTCCATCTCAAGTTAATTAAGTTAGACAGGCCATCTTTGGAAGTGTTTTTTTCGAATTAAGATATTTTCTATGTTCGTTTTAGGATTCACATAAACTAATCCTTTTAGAGTTTGTGATTTTCTCCCTTAACAGTTTCATCTCTAAAATTTGAAAATTTGTAATAACTCAAGCAACATTCTATACGACTTAGTCTTCTTCCTAATTTGTTCGTGTTGTCCTCTCTTTGTTAAAAAAAAAAAAGAAAGATAACAAGCAATTCAAAACTTAATAAATATGATATATCCTTATTTTAACTTGCTTCATTAGGATGCTGAGAACGCATTGAAGGTGGCAAATAAGTTTTACATCATGATATTGCATATATTAACTTTAGTGCATCCATATTTCGGTCGTATTATCGGAAACAGGAAGTGATAAGAATCTTAGAGGTCGAATGCATGTTTTCCATGTTTCAAATTCCAATGAAATTTTAATATTTCTTAACGTTAAGCTGTTATTATCATTATTATTACTATTTCAAATAAGGAAAGGAAAATTAATCATGGTGGATCCCATTTGAGAGACCTAAAAGCTTTTGAAACTATTTGAGTTTGTTCAGATAGCAATTCTTTGTGGAAAAATGTTTGGGTTTCTTCCAGTTTTGGATGACTGCCATTGCCCCACTATAGACAATGAAAATAGTAAGTGAACTTTAATGGTCCCTTGATAAAAATGAAGGTTCTGTTCAAAGGTGATTTGGTTGTTAGCTTTATAGTAATTTTCGTATTAAACTAATAGTTTATATTTAATATATTGATAATGTATATGTATATGTATATGTAATATTAAAGGAACAAATTGTATAATCCTGTTGTTTTTTTTTTAATTGATTGAGGGGACATCCTTGAAGAAATATAAATCCTAAAGAGAGCTTTTAGTGATTTTTAAGGTGATTAATTAGCTAATTTGATGAGAATTCTATGTGGGTCATTTCAAATTTATAAAAAGGCTAAGCTCAAACATCACCATGATAATTTTTTTTAATAAATAAAATGTGGTATTATGGTGTTTATAGATAAGTTAGATCGGGTTTAAAGTGGACTCATATATAATATTATAGTAATTGTTTAAGCTTAATTTGATTCAAAATATGAGACTCAAATTTTGTATAAATTCGTTCATATTTTTAATTAGCTAATTTGTGCTCCTAAAATCATTATGTTTAATAATTTTATATATATACACCTTTCTTTTATCACAATTGCATATTTTCAATAACATAATGAAAATTAAAATAAAGATGTGAATAATTTAGGGCAAAAGAAATGAAGGGTTTTGATGAAATGAAGTTATATGACAATTCTTGGTCCATGAACTTGTAAGATGGGATTTAATTAAATGCTATTCAATAATTTGTGTAATAAAATGGAGTAATGAAAAGCAGGTGTAGAAATTATGTTAAGCCAATAATGTTGGCGAATTTCAAATCACTCAATCAAAAACTAGGACTTTTTTGTTTAGAGTGTGAAAAAAGGAAAAAGAAGGAACGAAAAGTTTAATTTCCAAAAATCTAAGACTCGTTGTACCAATGATCTAGCTAATTAATCTGATCATTGTGAGTCGAAGGATATGTTATTGTGAAAGTAGTTAGGAAAGTGACTACTCCAACTTAATTTCAATTATCTTACACTCTCTTTACTTCTTTTAATTTCATTTCTATTTTTGTAGCATGAAGAGATTCAATTGACAAAAAGTTATGAGTTCATCTTAAAAGTTTATTCTCAAATACATCTTCTTCTTTTTTTTGATAAAGTTTAGGACTAAGTATTGCTCACCTAAAATAAAATAATACTATACCAGGCTTAATATCCATATTTTCTTCTGGTCCAAAACCATTCCAAGAATCTTGATATGGTCGAAAGCCTCGTTAATGAAAAAAACAATTCTCTTTAGTCTCTCTCAATTTCGAAATTAGTACCTTTTCTTAAAAAAATTAAGTAATTTAATTCATATCAATTTCGAAAGTGAGCAACTAAAGACAAGTAATCATAGCGTTAATGACTTTTGTCAATTGTACATAATTTTGATTGGTATAATACCAAATTTAGCCTTCGGTGTTTACCTAATCTGTCATTTTGGCCTTAATTCTAAAATGTTCAACAAATTCAACCTCAACATTTTTATCATTTATACAAATATTGTGGGATAAATTTGTTAAATTAGGTAAATATGTAAAATTTGAGGGATAAATTTATTATTATACCAATCAAAATCATGTACAATTGACGAAAAACATTAACATCGTGATTAATTGTCCTTAATTACTCCCTTTTGAAATTTACAAAGATTAAATTACTTTAATTTTTTTTAAAATCCATAATTTTAAAATTGAAAGAGAGTAGAGAAATTTTTTTACCCCTCATTAAATTATATATTGAACTGTGATATTTTGGATCTTTTAGAAATAATACTTACAATTTACTAAAACCCTTTTACGAGCAATGAAATGTACTAATTAAGTTAAATTTCGATTTGATATTTTAAAACTTTTTATTAGATTCGTGTTTTGTATTTTAAAATTTTAGGGAAGGACTAGTTAAAGCAACAATGTTGGTTTAAGAATAGGGAAAGATAGTAAATAATGGTCCAACTCCATTTCCATTGGGCCATTTTTATTCATCACTTTAAAAGCTTGGGGTTAATACTTTGTATTTACTGGTTAAATTGGCCCAATTGAGCTTCTCGAAATACCATTCAAATCAACCTCCCTCACTGGATTTTGACTTGTTCTCTATTTAGAAATAAGAACAAGTGCTTCAAATTTATATTTATAATTTGTTACTCTAAATTTGTCAAATACAATTGTTTAGGTTTATATATAAAATTAGTGTTTGCAGTGTTCTCTTTTTCTGGTTTGATTAACCGATTTAACAAAATATTGCTTAATAAGAAGGTGACATGTGGTAAAAATGTTACTTTGGCACTATCCTCTCATTATTAAGTGAAATCATTCAAATGGTTTCTGAAAAAAATTATAAATTTCTAAATAACAATTTTTTAAATTTATATAATATTCTAAAATACAAATTTCCTACTTTTTTTCTTATAATATTTAATTTTTATAAATTTATTTTCATTATTCTTATCATTTTTTCTGAACTTTTTTAATTTTTTTTGTATAATTATTTCCTTAAATCGTGGGGGAAGAAGTATTTGTTAAGTCCATTCTACAGTCACTTCCAACCTATGTGATGAGTGTACTTTTGTTGCATAATTCGATAATGGAGTAACTATTGAAGCCATGAATGAGTTTTGGCAGGCAACGAACATAAAGATAGGGGATGAGCGATGTTAACTTCACACTCTATGCGGCTTTTTTTAATGTTAATTACGAAAATGATCCATTTTTTTTATTATACACATAAATGATTTGAAATTTATAATAAAAATTAATGGAGTCAAATAGTTTAGCAACACCAATATGTCACATCAGTAATGTCAACAAAAATTTCATTTTTTATAGAGTCGTGTAAGATTATGTCATCTATATAAATATCAAGAAAATGTTGTTATTTTTAAAAAATTAAGGGTTAAAAATTAAATATGATGTGAAGTCAAAATATTTGGCGTCACTACTTTTATATGTGTTAGAGTAAATTTTTTTTAGTTTATTTTAAATTTAAAATTATAAAAAGAATAGTTTTTTTTATTGAATGGAACCATTTTAAATGGCGCCACCACTTTATGTGAGGAGTTTTGTAATGTGTTTTTTTATTTTTAAAAAAATATATTTTATTTGGTGGAACCATATAGAATGGCGCCACCAGTTTACTATGAATATTTTTTAATGTATTATTTTTTTAAAATGTATTATTTTTTAATTTAAAATTTTTAAAAATGATATTTTATTCTTGCGCCACCAGTTATTTTATTTTTGTTGAACTAGAAGAGAAGAAAATAGATAAATTATTGTGTTTAGTTGGAGAGCTCAAAAATTTTGGTGAAGATGAATAACTCGGTGTTTTTGGTGTACGTTCTTTTTTATGGTAAAATTGTAGAAGATGATGTTGGTTGTGTACTTTAAGTTCGGCAGAGAGTAGGATTGCGATTCAATAAAACTGAGAAGCTGGAAGAAATGAAAAGAAAGACCAGTGCGAAAATAGCTATCCGCTGTGGAAGGGCGATGTCCAAATTTTTTTACAAGTTTTCAATCTCTACAAATCCGTTAAAATTTTGTGAGATGCATGTAACAACCCGTTTTTCAGTAGTGTCGGGAACAATGATTTTAAGACCACAAATTCGAGGAGTAAATTCATAAATATTATTATTTAATATTTACGAGTCAAACATGGTTTTAAAAAGGTTTTTCATATAGTGATTTTTGTTATATAAATGATTTATTAAGTTCAAGTGGTAATACCCTAAAGTCGAGTGGTTTTAGAAAATGAGGTATTGAGATCTCGTTTCTATAAACCGAGCCGTAAATATTTTTATAAATATTTACAGAGTGTTATTAAGGTTGTATTAAAGTTTCATTAAAAAATTTTAATGTTTCGATGGTGAATTAGGTAAAAAAGACTAAATCGTAAAAATTGTAAAATTTATTGGCTATTAGAAATTTGTGCTAAATGATTATTTAAACATGAAGTAGGGGTTTTAAATGGTAATCATACCATTATTATATGGTGGGTCAGTTAATAGGTAAATTATATCAATTTTTTCTTATTAAATTATTTGTTATTATAATAATAAAAAGAATAAAGCATAATAAAATAAAAGGTTCATCTTCCAAAAACCAATTCCCACCTAAATTGAAAGAAGAAAAACTCCATGCAAGGGTTCAAGCTTCGGCCATGCTTTGGATGATGCATGTAAGCTCGATTTAGCCCTGTATGCTTTTGAAATCGTTGCAACTAGGTTCAGTTAATCCGTACCTTCGATTTTGAAACTGTTAAAAATTTTGAATGTTACCATTGATGAATCTAGTGAACTTTTTAAGTTAAATGATGAATTTGAGATATTAGTTGTTATTTAAAAGTATTTTTGTTAAGCGATTTTTGATGAATTTATCGATTAGGGACTAAATTGTTAAAATAATAAAAGTATAAGGATTTGATGTGAAATTGTTACAAAATGGGATTTATTGGATGCCATGAATGTTCGATTGGCATGGGTTTGCATTAAAAATGGTTAATTTGCATGTTTTAGGCTCAAGGACTAAATTTAATAAAAGTAAAATATTAGGGGTAATTTTATAAAAATGTTAAAAATGACTAAATTGCATAAAATTGAGTAACTTTTCTTCTATATTAATAAATTTAATGAAATTATTAATTTAGATCAAGATCGAGTAGAAAGTCGAGGAGAATGAAAAATTACCAAAAAGCCCCTCTACTTTGATATTTATGCATTTTAGTCAGGTAAGTTCGTACGGTTTAGAATTTAATATCAAAATGAATTGTTGAGTAGATTATCATAGAACAACTTATATATTTGTTTTTAATTGTTGATAATGAATGGTAAATTGAGATATATTATTAAATTTGAGAATCAGTTTGGATTGAACACAGGATAGAGTACAATCGTGATTTGGCGTGTTACAGGGGTTTGGTATGGAGATGGTATTGGAGGGAAATATTTGCATACTTCTTGAGTAAACCGAGATTCAGCATTTGTTGTGAACTCTTGCGTTATACTCTTTGTCTGGTGTGTTTCGGTTGGATTAGCTCTTATGAGCTTTTGTATAGTGTGTTTGGTTGATCTGACGATGTACTCTTATCCATAAGTCATTCTTCGAATGAAAATCTGGGTAAGGTAATTTGTTTAATGAATTCATCGATTGAATTTGTGGATGATAGGGAATTCTTGTAGTTGATTATTATTGTTTGAACTATTGTATTCACATTTGTAAGATTTATCGTTTAATGCGTCAAGCTTACTAAGCATTCATTGCTTACGTAGTTATATTTCTCTTATTTTTCAAATTATCGGAAGCTTGATCGGTTTGGAAGCTCGTTGGAGACCTATCACACTATCCAAAGATTAAATTGGTAGATTCTAATGTTTTGATCAAGGTTATAATGGCATGTATAGATGGACTTATGGTTCATGAAAATTGATGAGTTTGGCATGTATATGTCATTTTGGTTGATGTAAACTTGGTACTTTTTATGCATTGACACATAGCCATACGACACGGTCGAGTGTCCCCTTGTAGGTTTTGATGGCTGCATTTTGAAAGTTACACGGCCTAGCACACGGGCGTGTGGCTTGTCCGTGTGACCCAAGTCAGAGAGTTACACGAGCACGAACACGGGCTAAGACACGGTCGTGTGTCGCTACTTCGAATGCCCACACGGCCTAAGACACGCACTGTGTGACCCATGCAGTGTGAATTTTTCCATCTTTTTCCTCAATGTTTAAAATGTCTCTGATTTAGTCCTAAATCATTCCTAAAGTGATTCTAAGGCCTCAAGGGCTCGAATAAGGGACAATATGTTTGTGTTTGATTGAGCTTTGATATGATCTGTAAAATGTTTGTAATCAAATGATTTAAGTTATGATTTTGTGCTAATGCTCTGTAATCCTATTCCAATTACGGGTATGAGTTAGGGGTGTTACATTTAATGGTATCAGAGCTACGGTTTAGTCAGTTCTCAAACTGAACGTAGCATATGTGAAGTTTAGAAATACATGCTATTATAGAACCTATGATAGTATGATATCTTCTGACTCTGATGAGATTTGTTTCATTTTTAGACAGAGATGTTTTTCAACCGAGCTAATTCTGATAATGCTGAAAGTGATATTCAAGTGTCTGATTAAAAAAGTTGCTAAGGATTAGTAAAAACTATAAAGGTAAGAGAAAATTTTCATAATGTTATGTTGATAATAAATGTTATGTTTTGTGTATTCTTGAGAGTTAAATTTTGAGGCTTTAGAATCTCTACCCCTTCACCCTCAAAGTATTATACAACGGAATTTACAAGATTTATGTTGATTAAGCCCAGAAGTATGAAATCGAAGAGTTGTGGCTGAATGAATAATAATGGGTTAGTAAGTAAAGAGAGTTTTAGAAGAGATATTAGATTTTTCTGAAGATCATTTGGGATACGCAATGTCACTATTAAAGAAGAGATTAATCACTGGTAATTGATTTATTCATGTAGGGTATCTAAAGAAAGGATTAACCTGAATTTCTTCTGAATTGATTTCTTTAGTCAAACAGGATAATGTGGAGTCATAAATGACTTTAGTAGTCAGTAGGATAGTGTTTGAACTGCAAATGTATTTGAATGCAGCGGTTATGGCCGAGCAACTTACGGCGATCTTTTATGGGTATTCTATATGTTCTTTTTTTTAGAGATATATGCAATTGTTCATCTTCAGATGTAATTCTTATCATATGAGAATGCTAGCTAATCAAAATGTTATATGTAATTATTGTTAGTCTGGTTGATTAATGATCGGCATTGCTCTATCTTTCTTTAGCATTTTATTCTATTATGCTCAGTAGAAGATTCAGTGATAAGACTCATATGATGTTATTTTATTTCTTTTACTGGTTGAAACTCTAAATTATATATAAATGCAATTTATGTTGTCTCTATCACAACTGATTCCAGTGCGTATGAACGATATTCTTCTTTTGGATTTTCTCTAGGCTATCATTGATATCTTTATCATTCAATATGGGTTGTAATTTCAGAAATTCAATATAGCTTCACATCTTGGATTTCATTATCTCAGTTTTTTTATCATTCTTATTATTTAATCTATCAAACATGGTTCATCTGTAAAGGATATTCACTAGTCGAAGATAATTACACTTATTACGGTTATAATTTCTGGTTCGATCATGGGAGCATGGTGATCTAGATCTTAGGCTTTTAGAGGTTGTGTTTCTGCATTAGTTATTACTGGAATTACATTTAGTTTTCCTCTTTTACTTTGGAGTACACTATTGATGTTTAGGTATTGTTCTATCTATACGGTTGAAACATCGGTCTTATTATAGCACTATGGTTTTAATTCATCTTATGGTTGTGGCTTCGGTATGGTTTAAAGCTTCGGTGTTAATAATTGAAATAATTTTATTATATGTCCCTTTTATAAGTTTTCATGAAGGGGATAGGTAACGAAAAAGTATAGACGGTGGAAGATCGAGCTCAACCTTGCATATTGATTCTCATCATTCAGACAATCTCAAATTATGTCAACGAGTTAAAACGGGATGTTATGTTCGTTTGAGTTAATGCAGTTTGTAGAGATCTTTGATTGGTATTATGACGGAATTATGATAGATTGTATGTTTGGGTTGTCTTGAAAACAAGAAGAAAGAATTATTTTGAAATATTATTATTCGATTGATAGATCGACTCAATTGTGTTATTCAGAAATGGGTTATTCATTTAAAAAGTTAGGTAAGTTTTTTATATTCGAGAATAAATATTATGGATTCACGGGTAAATAAATGGATATTCTGAATTAAGAATTCATATTCTAGAAGACATGATACAGAAATATATCTATCAAATCAGTTATAATCGAAAAATATCATTATGCTTTAAATTCATCTCGATAGTTAAAGTTGTCGCGCTTGTGTTAATGATATCGCTTGACGCTTTCCATGAAAGGGGAACAAATATCAGTTGAAAGTTACAAATGCAAACATGTCAGAAGTAGTAGTCAGAGTTTGATTATCCAAGTTTCTCGGTTATGTTTCGACAGACAATTATTGGGAATTTCTTGATAGTTATACTACTAATGAAAAAGTTATGACAGAAGGACTGGTTGTTCAACTAAGTTCAGGTATAGTATTAAGCTCTAAAATGAGTTCTGATATGAGTTCTAAATCGAGATGAGTTATGATTTAATTTTATAGACTTCGATTAAAAAGGTGGAAGAAAAACTCGACTTGATGGCTCGTATCAAGTGAGAAATTTTGAAGACAAAATTTTCATTAGGGAGGAGAGTTGTAACAACCTGTTTTTTAATGGTGTCAGAAATAATGATTTCGGAACCACAAATCCGACGAGTAAATACTATTTACGAGTTAAACATGGTTTTAAAAAGGTTTTTGATATAGTGATTTTTGTTATATAGATAATTTATTAAGTTAAGTGGTAAGACCCTAAAGTCAAGTGGTTTTAGAAAATGAGGTATTGGGACCTCATTTCTATAAACTGAGCCATTTATATTTAATATTTACGGAGTGTTATTAAGTTTATATTAAATTTTCGTTAAGAAATTTTAACGTTTCGATAGTTAATTAAGTAAAAAGGACTAAATTGTAAAAGTTGTAAAATTTAATGGCTATTAGAAATTTGTGCTAAATGATTATTTAAACATGAAGTAATGGTTTTTAAAATGGTAATTATACCATTTTTATATGGTGGGTTGGTTAATAGATAAATTATATACATTTTTGCTTAGTAAATTATATGTTATTATAATAAAAAATTAAATAAAGCATAATAAAATAAAAGGTTCTTCTTCCAAAAACCAATTCGCACCGAAATTGAAAGAAGAACAACTCCATGGAAGGGTTCAAGATTTGGCCATGCTTTGGATGATGCATGTAAGTCTGATTTAGCCCTGTTTCTAATATTTTTTTGTTTTTTATATCGTTACAACTAGGTCCAGCTAACCCGTACCTTTGATTTTGAAATTGTTAAAGATTTTAAATGTTGACATTGATGAATCTAGTGATTTTTTATGTTAAATGATGAGTTTGAGACATTAGTTGTTATTTAAAAGTATTTTATTAAGTTATTTTTGATGAATTTATCGATTAGAGACTAAACTGTTACATGATGATGACTTGGGCACTATGATGGAAATATGGTGGTCGACTCAAAGTGACAACCCCCAACCAGTTAAGTTATTTATTGAGTTAGCTGACTTAGAGCTCGTTGAGAATGTTAGTCCAATAAGTCAACATCGCGAGTTTAACTTTAATCTTAATATCGAATGGACAGATTAGTTGGACTACGGAGGGACATTACAGATGCCCAAAAATCCAAATTATGGTAGGAGTTCGTATAACAACCCTACCACGGATCCTCGTTTACAAATACATTCAAAGGTGGCTTTTTACTTAAATAATATAAATAATTTTAAAAATTCGAAAATGATACACCAGCTTAGTTATTTACAAAAATGGTATACAATGAGTGGTGGAGGGTGGTGTATATGCGACGGCACCCCTATTTTTTTATGGCCATCTCTTTCAACTAAAAAAATCAATTTTTTAATGGTGCAACCTTGTTGATAGGTGGCACCAAAGTATTTTTCCCATACAGATCCAATATATGGGTTAAATACGGGTTAGGGACAGGTTTGGGTGGTGGTTCCCATGGGAAAGGCGACACAAGTTCCCAACCATTATTTAAGCAGTGTTTGGGAAAAAAAATTGAGAATTCAAATAACAGCAAGAAAAATTATGTAGGAAAAGAGAGTAAACAAGCAAAGAAGAATTCACAAAGTTAGTAGATATGAAATTCATTTTTTACATTACAGTAATTATTTTACTTGAAATTGTATTAAGAATTTTTATTTCTTTTTTAACAGATCTGGTATTGAAGATTGATAATCAATTTTTTGTATGTGTTTATTTTGATGAATTAATTTTGACAACAACAGTTGGATGTACATTTGAATGTCGCCAACAAATAGCAATGAGATTTAATAGAAATGTCTCAGTTGATGATTTGAAGGAAATGATTAATGCAAAAATTGTTAGACATTGTTAGAGAAGGATCTCAAAACTTTTCTACAAGTTTCCAATTTCGACAGATCCAGTCAAATTCACCGAGATGGAATTTGTAGAAGATGAAGACGTGGAAACAATGATCGCTCTTTATTGTGGGAATTAGAGCCACCAAAATGCACTGATTCAGTTATTTGTTGAGTTAGCTGATGTGGAGCCAATTGAAGATCTCACTCCATTACGTGAAGAACATGGAGTTCAAGATTCGTGTATGGTGGTTCTGATATCGTATGTTAATAGTCAATTAACTGTACATGGGTTCGACATCGATCTTAATATTTTACCTGAGACTGATGCAAATGTTGATGATGAATATGATAGTAGTGATTCTTCTGATCACGAGGTCGATTATGATAGTGATCCCGATGTGGACGAGGTCCTACATGATATCAACGATAAAGGCGCGAATGACAATGGAAATGTTAACGTGTCTTCAATTGGGAACCCGGTTCGATGCATTGTGATACGCAATGATCCTGGGACACACATGTCGCTAATAGACCTCGATGTGGCGCATGCAGCCGAGTTCTCAGAGTACCCTTATATACTACCTACACACTGGTTGGTCCTAGATTTCGAACCTAAGGAGTTGTTCGTGGGTCAAAAATTTAAAACCATGGAAGAGTGTGTATTTTTCATTAGATGATATAACATGAATGTGTCGGTGGACTACAAAGTCATCGTGTCTAAACCGACATTGTATATTGGGGAGTGTTGAAGGTTGACGGAAAGCTGAAATTGGCGGGTACGACTGTATTTATCCAGAAGTCGCAGATGTGGGAGATACGAAAATTTGTTGGGTTTCACACATGCACTTCAACACGTATGACAGAAGATCACCAGAAACTTGATTCCAAAACTATCTACACATGTATCATGCCAATGGTGAAGGACATACCAACAATTAAAGTTTCGGTACTAATTGTCGAAATGTAAGCATAATTTCAGTATCGAGTATCATACCAGAAATCATGGATAGTTAAACAAATGGTAATGAAGCAGTTGTAAGAAGATTGGAATGTGTCTTACAATGATCTATAGGGGTGGATAACTGCTATGCAAGAGTATGTGTCGGGGACTGTCATTGAGATGGAGACACAACCTTATTACGGTCCGAATGACCAACTACAACTAGGAAGAAAAATCTTCCACCGGATGTTCTAGATGTTTGATCCATGCATGCGGACATTTCCCCCTACAAGTTGCTTGTGCAAGTAGATGAGACCTGGCTATACGAGAAATATACGCAGATCCTACTTATTTCAATTACCTAAGATGGGAACAAGAACGTGCTCCTGATAACATTTTCCATTGTGGGCAATGAGAACATGGAATCATGAGAATTCTTTCTCACAAACCTGCGAAGGTATGTTATTGCTGACGATAATTTTTTCATCATTTCCAATAGAGGGAAGGGAATAATTGTGGCCATTAGGCATTCTGGTGTACCATGGAGATCCGTTTGTTATATCCAGCACATCGTGACTAGCTTTCACCAAAAGTACAAAAATGTAGATTGGCAGAGACAAGTTGTGAAAATGGGTAAATTTTAGTATCAATATACGTTTTAATATTATCAATACTATAACAAATTAATTCGAGACTGTAACTTGTCTCTTCTTAACACATACATAGCGTACAACCTAGAGCCACACATTTTCTGGCAAAGAATAACTAGACTTAAGGGTGACATGTAAGGTGAAATGAGCACTCATTTTCGACAATGGTTGGATTCCCTGGAGTCGTGGAAATGGGCTCAAAGTTTTGATGACGGGTTTCGATATGGTCATATGACCACCAACTTGGTAGAGGCGGTTAACTTCATGTTGAATAGGAGAAGAAAACACATTTGAGTAGGTAATTAATTTCTATTTAAGCCTTTTTTATCCCAATAATAGGAGAAGAAATATTAAAATACAGAAATAGGGCACCCTAACAAAAAATAATTAGCACAATTTAGATAATTATCAAAACACATTAATATTATACAATAAATATAGTACACTAATAATATAATTACAAAAATACTAAAGAGTTTGGTGCACGTCACATTTTTTGTCATACTATTTTAGTATATAGTAAATGTTTTTATACTACTTAAGTTAATAAAGAACAGAAAAAATATCTCATAAATTCCAACTTAATGGTCCCATCTTTTACCTACATAAAAAAATAAAAAAAATTATGTTAAAACAATAGAAATTATCTCAACATAATAAACCTAATGAGACTATTTTTTTATTTGAATCTAATAAAAAAACATATGAATCAAAAAATAAAACATAAACATACCTTACCAAAATAATACCTTACAAAAATAAATAAATAATTAAATCAGAATCTAAATTAATCAAAAACATTTATAAAATAAAATGGTTAAACAACAAAAAGAATAACATTTATAACTTATAAATAAAAAGATTCACTAAACTAACAACTAATGTATAAATACTAAAAATATATATCTTTAAAATTTTTTAAACCTTAAACCTTTATAACCCTAAACAGAACTCACTAGTCTTTTTTTTCAAACCCCAAACTAAACCATAAACTTAACTCCTTAAACCTCAAATGTTTTTCCCTTTTTTTCTTTCCTTCTCTTCTATTCTTTTTTTTTCCTTCTCCTTACCATCTTTTCTCTATTCTGCTCCTCTCTTTTTCTTTCTTTTTTTCCCTTCTCGTTCTCATATCTAAATCTTCTTCTTCTTTTTTGTTTTTTTTTCATATTAGGGGACCATTATAAGGTCCCCAAAAACTGTTTTTCACGAGACCCTTTAAGGGTCTCATCCCATTGCGCACAGGGAAACAGAGGGGGCAGAAGTAGTAGGCGGTGCCGCCTATGAGGTGCCTTTTACAAATCTGCATCCCATCGCACTTAGAAACGCTAGGTTGATGTCGCCTATGGGGTACCACTCATCAGTCTCGCCTGTCAGCTAGCCTCCCAAGGTTCCACTCTGCTCGAGTAGTATTCAGGTTGGGAAAAATACTTTGGTGTCCCCTATCAACAAGGCTGCACCATTAAAAAATGTGCTTTTTTTTATTTTTTTAGTTGAAAGCTATAGGCATCAAAAAATAGGGGTGGTGTCGCCTATGCACCACCCTCCACCACCCCTAGTATACCATTTTTATAAATATCTAAGTTGGTATACCATTTTAAATTTTTTTTAATTTTTTTATATTATTTAAGTAAAAAAAACTCTTAAAGTGATAGGCACAAAGGCAAACGTTAGAGAAAGGACCAATAATAGTGAAGATTTAGATCAGGACATTGAAGATTTTAGTGACCCCAATATTGATGAGGTTCCAGTCGATATCGATGATGAAGGCCTGAAGAAGGTTGAAGATACTTACGCCCCTTCTTTAAGTAACCTGAGTCGTGGCATTATTTTAGAGAATGACTTTGGGGGCAACATGTTAAGCGTAGATCCAAATGCAACACACGCATCTGAGTTCCCTGAGTATGCCAATGTAGTCCTTGCTCACATATTGTCGTCAAATTCATAGTTAGAAGAGTTGTTTGCCGATACAGAGGACTTAACAGTGGAATATATGAAAATTAGAAGGGCATCACACATGTACTGCTGCACGTATCTGCAACTGTATCATGCCACTAGTGAAAGATAACCCAACCATTCCTATTTCGACATTGATTGCGGACATGTAAGCCTGATTCCAATACAGAGTGTCGTACAGAAAAGCATGATAGGTGAAACAAATGGCATGCAGCAATGAACTTCATGGGTGGATTTCAACGATAGTAGAGTATGTGTCAGGAACTGTTGTGGAGTTGCAAATGTTACCTTACAGAGGCCTGAATGGACAATTTAAATTGGAGAGACGAGTTTTTCATCGATTGTTTTGGACTTTTGGTCCATGTGTTAGGGTCTTCTCCTACTACAAATCGTTTGTGTAGGTTGATGAAACGTGGCTTTATGGAAAATACATGCAGATACTTCTGATTGCGGTTGCAAAATATGGTAACCAAAATGTACTACTGATCGCTTTCACCACCGTGGAGTCGGAGAACTCCGAATCGTGGGACTTCTTCATTAGGAACTTGCGGAGGCATGTTGTATTGTAAAACAACATTTGCATTGTATCTGATAGATCGAAGGGCCATATTGCTGCGATTCGGCAATCTAAGGTTCTGTGGAGGTCCATTTACTACATTCGCCACATCGCTGTCAACTTCCACAAGGAGTACAAGAACAAAGACTGGCACAAACAAATCATGAACATGGGTAAATATTGTATTTAAATTTGTATCTGTAAATATTTCGAGTCCATTTACTAAAAGTGATGGTAACGTGTTTTATCGAAATACATATGTAGGGTACGAGTTGGAACCACACCAATTTAGACATAGGTTGCTGAGGTTGGAGACTAATATGGCAGGGTCCAATCCTTCTCTTAGACAATGGTTGGGTAACATGTCGCCGTGGCAATGTGCTCAATATTTTGATGATGGGTACCGATATGGTCATATGAAGACCAACCTCATTAAGGCTGTTAATTTCGTCTTGAGGCATACGCGTCACTTGTCAATTTCATTAATTTTTGCAGCCACATTTTACAAGATGGCAATCTTGACGCCAAAAATTGGGTTAAGATAAAGAAAATAGTTGGAGGCAGGACACATGCACGTTGAAGGTGTTAAGAATGCCATGGAAGAGAATGCTTGAAGGGCGAGGTTGATGAATGCAGAACTATATTACCAAAACTTGAAAACTTTTCAAGTGACAGTGTACATCGACTGTCGGTCGGGGATCCCGCCACAGTCTTACAAAGTTGATCTCCGAAATATGCAGTGTGAGTGCAAGAGGTTCCAAACACTACAGTACCCGTGTGTGCATGAGGTTGCAGCATATGCAACCTTCAATTTGAATGTCGAATAATATATCAATGATGTGTACATGCTTGAATGTATGTTAAGTATTTGGGGTAACAAATTCCTCGTATTGAGGGATGTATAGAAATGGAAAGTGCAATCGCCTGCATTTGAGATGTTTTCAGATAGGTCACTACGTAGGAAAGTCAAAGGT
This sequence comes from Gossypium hirsutum, assembly GCF_007990345.1. Lineage (NCBI taxonomy): Eukaryota > Viridiplantae > Streptophyta > Magnoliopsida > Malvales > Malvaceae > Gossypium > Gossypium hirsutum. Next base: position 34,501,644 of record NC_053439.1, on the reverse strand, counting down.
CGAATGATAATGAGGATTCAGAATGACATGGATATCAGAAAAGAGCTCGATCCAAAGTGTTGCATTATATGTAGAACAACCAAGTGTCCTCATGGAAACGCCTATAATGGCCAATCTTCATGATCTGGAGGAAATTAAATGTTGTACATAATGTTTGTATTTTATGGTCTTATGGAAATGAAGTTTGTATTGTTTAGTGTTAAGTTTTTATTTAAAACGAACTTATAAAACTTGTAATACTTTAAAAGATATTATAAGTTATACAAAAAAGAATAATACATAAGTTGTTGAATTATAAATCAATACAACAAATATCACGTAACATTTGAAATTTACCTATAGCAAAATTGGAATGAACTGGGAGTGGTCGTTGTTTGGGGTATAACAATCTACGGGCCTATGTTGAAAGGGTGGATGTTGGGGTGTACTGTACACATCAAGAGGATTGGGCGTCGGATCGAATGTGGCCTGAGGTGGGGTGGAGTATATGGTACCACCAAACATATCAAATATTATCGATGGTTGCGGTTGCATGTAAGTTGAACTAGAATCGCCCATCTCCGGCTGATATGCATTGTTCTAGGACCCCTCACCAAAAGCGCCAGCCTATTGGTCCGGTGAAGTGCGTGTTTTCAAAGGTTGGTCCTTCGCGTCGAGCTTCGCCATATATTGGTCCTCTACGTTGGGCTCCACCATAGGTTGACTTCCACATTTGTAGTTGTGACTCGGTACTATCATAAGTTGCCCACCATATAAATAAATACGCTATTGGGTCATGTACCACTGCATGTATTCAATCGAAGGACTAAAGTCAAACATAAATGAGTGCATCTTAGGTCATTTGTCGTACCGGGCATTTCATAGTGCTATATAATACTGATGTTCCATGCTCCAATCCACTCCATCTTTTCCTCTCATGTTTTTACCATAAACATCAGTAAATTGTTGTAGATCGATCGACACAAATTATCTGCACTCAAATTGTTGTATAACCTGATCGATGTTGTACCACTCAAAGGTTGAAAAGTTGAGCACCGGCATGTTAATGCACCACACATAGGCTTCAACATGAACCCACTATTGAATAAAGGTCGCAACATTCGGTGCAAAATACGACATCCACAAGAACTTCACAATATAACAGAATGGGTCAAGTCACATCCTGCAAGTGGATTGTAACGCCCCAAAATTTGTATATTTGTTTCTGTGTATTTATGACATAACTGTGTATCTACTTCAGTGGTTAAGTGTTCTGGGAGTGTCTAAGAGGTATTGAGTTCAAACCTTAGCTTGGGAAAATTTTTTTGTTTTTAAATGAATAAACCCTTATCTTTAATCAGTAGGCTTATAAATAAATGTTGGTAAAATATAACAGAATGGGCCTACGGGTCTAGTAGTTAAGTGGAGTGGCAAAGTGCTGCTGGTCTTGAGTTTGAGTCTTGGTGTGTGTAAGGGAGTGTTTTATTTTGCTACTTATGCCGTGTAGGTGTTCTAGTTTACTTGAAATACTAAAGAGTTTGAGTGGAATTTGAATTAGGTGGTTGAGGGAGGGGTGGACGGTCTTGGGGAGTGGATTAAGGGATATGGTGAGAAAATTAAGGAGTGAGAAGTTTGAGAACATCCAAATTGTGGTTGCAAGTTCGGCTCTCCCCTTCACTTTTTCATTTTTTGACAATTTGTTCTCTGATGTTTTGTTTCCTTATTACTGAAATTTTTTTCCCTCACCCTTGTCGTTTCTCTTCTTTTCTCCAAATTCTAACGTTGTCTTTTATTCCCTCCCCCTCTACCGAAACTTCTGCTAGATTCCCCTTCCTCTTATTTTTCCTTTTTGCAATTTGGCTTCCGCTTATCTTTCCAAATATTTCTGACGCTTTCTGTTGATCCCCTTTCTGCCGTTTTTCTTTTTTTGGTGGGGGTTTAGCATTTCCCTCTTTTTCTTCTGCTGATGATTTCTTTTGTTTTCTATCCTTCGTCTAGTGGCCACGACTTGTTCTTCTGAATCTTTGAGCATTGACGGTAAGCTCGACTAGTTTCTTTATCATCTAGTTGTTGTTCTTTGTCTAATGGGGGTTCTAATTCTTGATTAGGAGGCCAGTAAGTGGCTGTGGAACTCTTCTCGATGCCATTGAATTGTAAATCCACTGGTGTTCGATCGAAGGTAAGGTTTGATGATTGAAGTTGATTGGCATTATAACTTCGTTTAGTTCTATAAAGTACCATTGATATTGGGTCTTTCAGAATTGTCAGCAGCGAATTGTGAGAGTGGTGATCTATCTCGTTCAAATCCGTAGTCGGGGGTTGCTCTATTTTGAAGGTAAGTGACAAATGGATTGAATGAATCATTGTCAATTTTTTGGTTTCGAATTAACTATGAATTAGGACTGATTGTGGGATTTGTTTATCGACTATAGGTACTGGTGACCTCAGAAGTGCATTTAAGTGACAATCGAACCAGGTGTGTAAACACAATACTGAAAACAAAAATCGGTAAAAAGATAAAAAAATGTTATTGTTGACGCCACACGGGCGTGCGGCCGCCCATGTGGTAGGCCCTGTGATCGAACATGGGCATGTGATCGATGAGGTTGGCCATGTGCAATTCATAGGTCGGGCCAAATTGGGCCGTGTGGGCCATACGGGCGCGTGAGCCCCACACAGGCATGTGGGAATATTGGGCCAGGCCGTGAGATCCATACAGCCAAGGCCATTTTGGGCCGTGTAGGCCCACATGGGCATGCAACATGGGTCGTGGGCCCATTTTCACTATTTGACTGCTATAGGGTCGGTAAGCTTATCTAGACCCCTAATTGACTGAAATAACTGTATGACTGATACGATTATGCATGTTATTAAGCATGATGATGTCCCACTGGTTTGATACTGTATGCCCTGATTTTATGCATGATATTATCTTTTACATTTCATATATGTATATTGCATTACATTGGGGTAGGGTTATATTGTTCAGAAGAAGTGTACTGAAAGGCCTCGAGCCTAAATTACTGGTAGCTCAGCTGCAAACTACTGTCTAGTGCCGCATTCGATACTTTTTGGAGTGTAGGGATGGGTGGGTTGATTATATCCCAATATGGAGTGTAGGGTTGGACGGAGTTGGAATGTAAAGGCTGGCTGGGTAGGATTTGATACTGCATACCTGTTACTGTACTGAGTATTGATACTGTAATAAGCCAAGGTCCAAATGTATGACTGCTTCTGTATTGTAATGGGCTAAGGCCCTACTGAAACTAAAACTGAAACTGTTACCGAAATGGGCTTAGGCCCAAACTATGATTGCATACTTTCTGCTTGCTTATGTGGGGATTACACACTGAGTTTTCATAAACTCACCCTTCTGATTCATTTGTTCAGGTAATCCCCAGACTTAGGCTGATCGGAGCGGCGGAGGACTCAACTGTGGCCACACGACTCCTTTTTACTGTTTCATATTTAATTAGGTTTATTTTTAAAGCTTTATTTAGGGTATTTTCTGTAATAATGACCACTATGAGTTTTTGCTTAAATTTTGGATTTTATACTGCTTTATGTTTTATATCTGCTAGTGGTAGATAAAACATGGGTTTTTCAAAGAAATGCATGTGTTTTAGCAAAATACCCACAAGGACACAAACTGTTTTGAAAAGCTTCCACAACGTATAATATTTTACAAACTAACGACTGAATAAAAATCACTATTTTAGGATTAATAAAAGATAACAACGAGATCTAAACGAAAAATGTTTTAAGCAAATTTACGGTTTTTCAACACGAGCATCGGTTTTCAAACATACTATCATGTGACATCACCAGATTCGACCATAACGTGTAGGCCAGGTTTAGGGTGTTACATGGATAAATTAAATCAATGTTACTTAAGTTAAATCAATATATATTACTTTCTCTCCAATGGACGGCTCTATCATCTGGCAGTAAATGATTAATGTATTGCTCGCGCCAATTCCCAGAGATGTGGCTCATTTGAAACTGAGAAAAACACGTTAGCACTCAAACTTGGGAAAATATTATCCACACTTACGAGTCAATAAATGTTAAGTATAATTTTTTTTCTTTACCTATTTACAAGTGGCCACGTATATATCGGTGCCTAAAAGCTGCCAGAAACGGCATCCTGTACAGAGCCCAGAACTGTAACAGTCCCACACAACTGGCCATGTTACTTACCTTGTGTTTTGTTGCTCGACAAAGCTCACGGTACAATATGGCCAACATTGCTGATTACCAGTTGTAAGTACCGGCACAATGGAAATCCTCCAATCAATAGAGGAAAGTACTTTAAGTGAATCCTATTAGGTGTGTTTTCCGGCATAATATAGGCTCGAACAACTCATATCACCTCGTGCTTAGTGGCGGTGCTCGATAACTCCTTGAAATTTGCTTTCAACCATGCCAATGTCAAGCATGTGAAGTTTCGTTCCCCATCATTAGGGTACCATCCAAGCAATCTGTGGGATACTACTGAAGGTTTCAACACTTTACTTTGGCCCGTGACCGCATCACCATCAACTCTTAACCCAAGTTGCATAGTGACGTCCTCCAACATGATCTTGCACTCCACGCACAGCATAATGAAGGTGCTCTGACCACCACTGCTCAATCAATGCGGATATTAGGTTTTCTCCTCAGGTAAAATCTCCGAATGAATGCAACGTTCCCAAATCCCGCCAACTGTAAGTATGGCATGATTTGCTAGTCTTGATTGTACTTAGGAAAATGGAACTACGACCTCAAAACCTGGTACCCATCCTGTATGGTAAGTTTTTTTATAAAAATATAATAAATCAAGTATCTATATAATGTAAACATAAAATTGCCAATGTTTTCAAGTAATTCTCTAATCTATTTGCTTCTTCGTACCTACTATATACTATATATCTTTTTGTTTAACTCATTAAAGAAATTTAATTTTGATAATAAAAAAATTAAGTAATTCAAATAAGATACCAAAAAATTAAAGAAATTATATATTTTAAATTTTTTGATAAAATTTGCAAATTTAATTTTATCGCTTAGTATAAAATTTTAAAAATAAGGTAACATGTATTTGGCCCATGTATTCTTCAAATATTTGTTTTAGTCTTTAAAATAAATATTTAAAAAATACGATAAATTAGGTTGTCCCAAGCCTTTGGCTTTTCCTTTTCCTGTTTAGCCACGAGTTTTAAATATCTAAAAAATACGATAAGCTCATATCAATTTAAAACATACCACACCTTATAAATAAAAATCAAGTAGGATAAAAAATTATATTATAGCGGGTACGAGTATGCTCATTTTTTTCTTGAGCTCCTCTATGCAGCAGAGATCTTATCTCTTACCTATATTGGATGACATATGGGTTGGACATGCATAAGGATGAGTCCAGGTAAAATAATATTTACATTTTTACCATTTCAACATAGTATTTCAAATTTAGTAAATACACAAATTTAAATCCCATAATATTTACAGTTCAAAAAATCTAAGGTTCATCCTATTGTTTAGTGATAAGTGCAGAAACTTCAAAATCAATGCAACAATAAGATTATAATTTTAGATGAAATGCAAATGTATATACCGTAGTAAGAGTTGCAAACAAAAGAATAACTCAACTAATATATATAATGATTTACAGATAAATACATATGTAACTAGTAATAACATACATATAAAGAAGATAAAAACAGTGGGAGATAAAAAGAGGCTAAAACAACCAAACAGAGATCAATTTCATGCAACCAAAACAGTTAGGAAAAAGCAATTGAACATCAAACACGTAGAGCAAAATAGCGTTGAGCAACAAAAATCAAGAAACCAAAACGAAATCTTTTTTATTTAATTTATAATTAATTTTACTGTTTTGTTGATCCTTGATGAAGTATGATCCGTATTTACTTGAGAAGACATCCTGATATTTACATAATTTAAAAAACATAAATTAAATATAATTAATTATTACATTACAATAATTACTTTTAATATAATGCATGCACATCAAAATATATTTACATACCTTACTTGTATTTATTAATTTCAAAACAAATACAACTCTCTTTTTTCTTTCCTCTTCTTCTCTTCTTCTACTTCAAAATTTTAAGGGGGGCCAAAAACAGCCCCACCTTTCTTTTTAAAATGCTGATTCGATCTCTACTTATATCACATTTTAAATTTTTTTAAAGTCATTAATTAAACTGACTATGACCAATCACATTGCTGACATTGCTGACGAGACTAACGTGATGTGACCGGTCAGTATATTTATTTTTGACTTTTTAATTTTTTTTATTTCTATTAAAAATCCCCTAATTTATTTTTTTTATAAATCAACTTTTTCTCATTTTTTTCCAGTCAATTCAATCCCCCACTGTCTTTCTTTTTTTTTTCTCATTTTTTTCAAACTTTCTTTATTTTTTGGTTTTCTGTTTCTTGATTTCTATTTAAAATGTTTCTTATCAAACTTTTTTAAAAAATGTCCCTTTGATTTTCTTGATTTCACATTACATAAATGATTTACATGAAAATTATTTTACATTGCTAACATTTCAAATAACTATCAATTTATATGATTCAAAAATTATATTTTTCAAAATGTAATTTTACATTTCAAACATTCTAAAATAGTTTCACTTAACTTACAATAAATAATTTTACAACACAACTTTCTCAATACTAAAAAAAACGATTTTGTTCAAGGCTGATAACATTGTGTCTTACAAACAAAACATAATTAAATGATTTTGTTCAAGACCGACAACATTGTATCTTACAAATTGAAAAATAAATTGTTTAACCACAACAGGAGCGACTTTCTCGGTGCTATTAAATTGTAGCTCGGATGTTGCTGATATTGATGATCTCACCCGTGCGGTTTGATTTGGGATTCCTTAAAACCTTCAAACATCCCGTTGACCTAGGAAATCCCAAATAATCCACTCGTTGGTTGCATAACCAATTTGAACACGTAATCGTCTTACCACAACCAACAGAAAAACTTACATAACCAATTTGAACCTGTTACCGAATAAATTACTAACAACTGAAAATAACCACTAAACATAAAAACACTCATCATCCCTCTCCTCTTTATCCTCTAACATGATATAATTAAAAAAACTCTCCAACTTAGAGTGATCTGCCATTGGGTTGGGGATATATATAGCTATTTGGTCATGCCAAAGAGAATGACTCTGCCAAATAAAATATTATTTTTTAAAATTTTAAATTAAAAAAACACATTAAAAAAACTGTAACACCCCAAACCTGGCCTAGACGTTATGTCAGGATCTGGAGAAGTTACGATGATACTCCCCGAAAATCAAGAAATTATTACTGCTTGTAAAGATAACGCCCGATTTTAATAAAAACAGTTTCGATTTATTTTTAGTAAAAATATCCTTCTTATTTAACTTGTTAATTCTATCGACTAAATTTATATTTTCAAAACGCACTTATTTGCAGCGGAACTCTCAGTTAAATTTGTAATATCCCAAAAACTGACTTAGAAGAAATTTCGTTTTGAAACCAAAAGAGGTCATCCCTCAATTTGAGTTTAGACTTTGGAAATTCTTGACAAGTAAATTGGTTTTGTTCAGTATTCAAGAGTTCTGGGTATGTGTGTGAGGTTCTGGGTTCGAGTCTTGTGTTTGGAAATTTTGTCATTTTGCTTAAACCCTTACCTTTGAATGCTGGTTTATAAGTTAAACTCGGCCAATTGATATCAAGAATGAGCTTGTTGGTTCAATGGTTAAGTGTTTGTATACCCTTTGGTCTTGTGTTTGAGTCTCGGTAAAAGCTATGGAGATATTTTTTACTGAACTACCTTGTGGGGTAGTTTATTTTAGTTGATTAAAATTTCCCAAAACAAAAACTTCCATTTCTTTTCCCATTGTTTCATTTTTTTCTAACGATACCCTTTTGCTTCCATCTTCATTGATTCAGTTTCACCGTTTCAAGTTCATTTCTTTTTGTGCTATGTTACGTTACATTGAATCTGTATGGGGTTTGACTTCTCCTTTCTCGTTTGATTCGTTGGCCAGTAAGTTTGATTTAAAGGTTTGGTGTCGAAGGTTCTTCGACGTAACTTCAATTTTGGAATGTTAAATTTTAGCGATTTGACTGCGAGTTAACTGTTTGTTGGACAATTACTAGTCGTTTAGGGACGGGAACTCATCCTTGTTGTTTCTAGTTCGAATCTATATCAGGTACGTACTGAAAACCCTATTTTTACGAATTTTAGATGCCAAAAAATATGGTTTTCAACACCACATGGCCAAATACATAGGCGTATTCCCAAGCCGTGTAAGCCACATGGCCGTGTGTCAGGCCATGTGGTTGGTCATGTAACTCACTGTTCATCGAATTTGAGCCACATGGACAAGGGACACAAGCATGTGTCTAGGCCATGTATGGCTATGTTAGTGCAGGGTTTACATAGGCAAAGGACATGAGCATGTGTCTAGGTCGTGTAACTCACTGTTTATGATTTAGGACCACACGACCAAGGACATGTGAATGCGCCTGGGCCGTGTGAGCCACACGGGTAAGGACATAGGCGTGTGCCCAAGCTGTGTGAGTCATACAGAAAAGGACATGGGCGTCTGCCTAGGACATGTGAGCCACACGAACAAGGACATGGGTGTGTGTTCAAGCAATGTAACTCACTATTTGTGAATTAGGACTACACGGGCAAGTGACACAGGCGTGTTTCATGCCGTGTGGAACACACGAGCGTGTGCCAAATTGTGTAGAGTCATAAAGGCCAATTCTCCAAGCCGTGTGAAACCACACGGACGCGTGAAGCTATATATGGAACTTTTCCCTGGGGCCACAAGCGTCGTCTGAACAGGCTCAGGCCTACTATAAGGTCTGTATAATCTGAATTAGGTTATATAACTTGATATCTGATGATTAATAATAAACAACTTGTGATCCGTACGTATATTTGTTATGTTTGGACCTAAGTGAGTAGGATCTGTCAAAACATAATGTGCTATTGCCTATGTGTGCGAATTGTCCAGGTACAATCTGTATTCTGTTAAGTTTGTTGGTACACATTTGCGCTACTTTGTTGATGAGGAATATACGATACCTGAACATACTAGACTGATTGTTACTGATTCTGATTTATAACCATGCATGTGGCTTCATGGCAAATCTGATATGTTCTGTTGAGGTTTGATAATTCTGTTTTACAAAACATGGACTCCCATATTTACTAATTCTGTTATTGAGAGATAGCATGAGTTGCATGCTCATTACTCTGATTTTGCATAAGCATGCCATGACACATTGCATGGGACTTGGGTTGATGTAAAAGAAGGAAGTTTCTGACGGTTTAATGATCTGCATTATTTGGTGGTTTATCCATACTTCTATTCCGTCAATTTGACTGTACTATAGTGGCTTGACCACATGTATTCGATCTGGCAGTTTTAACTGCAAAATGCTGGTGGCACCGTCCACAGTTATCTGTTGGTGTGATTTTGTTGGATGAGTTATGGGGGAACTCTATTTGTTGTGTAGTGAAGTTTGGGTAGGATGTTTTCTAATAAATCTGTATTCTGACCTATCTGAAAAATACAACATCTACACAACTCACATCCTTTGTTCGGTTCTATTCTACTCTACTCTATTTTGCTCTACTCTACTTGATTTGCTATGTTCTGTTTCATTCTATTTTTTCTGTTCTTTTGTACCACCATCGTGAAAACCTTCGTGATACTTTAGATCTATTCCATACTGGTTATAAAATTGTTTTAAGTTTCTTACGTGACTTTGATTCATATATCAAGATTTGGTTATTTGTATTTGCATTTGGTTACACACGATGCTTAACAGCTCACCCTTTACCTTACCTTATTTTGTCAAGTGGAAATCTGACTTAGGACCGAACGACGTTCGGGAGCTCGAATTATTTTGCATTGATATAACTGTGATTTGGTCATGTGGGTTTGTAATTTGTTTTTGGACTTGCCTTACATTTCTTTGATATTCACGTCAGTATCTGTCAATTTCTAAATGAAACTACATAACCACCTAAATCGACTACAATGAATTTCTGGTTTTCAAAACTAAAACTTCGACGAGAAATCGATTTCAATATGTTGGTGTAACTCGTCCAAATTCAGCTTAAACTTCTAGGTCAGGTTTGGGGTGTTACAAAATTTAGTTTAGAAAACACAAGTTGTATTTTGAAAATCCAACGTTTTGTTGATAGTGAAATTTAAATTTAAAATCGATAAATGGTTTAAAACAGTAAATAAAAATCCAAAAACAAACAGTCCCAAAATGTTCAAAACAGTCCAACAAAACCAAACCAGAATTTAAAATAACATAATCAACAAAAGAGTTTAACCGAGCTCCTGTCGCACTCACCAATCCTAAGTCTGGAGGTTACTTGAAAGTAAACAGACAGAGGTGAGCATTCGAGCTCAATGTGTAACTTCTAAAAACAAAAGCACGGATTTAATTTCAGACATGTTTTCAGAAATCATTCAGATATATTTTATAATAAAGTATAAACAAAACATATTAGATGCAGAATCACAATCTTACCCCTATCCGTTACACACCATCTCCGACCATCTCTACACACCATATAGGGTATTAAATACTCATCCAACCCTACTCATCGCTTAGTGTCGGTATGACACTTTTCAGATTATTTACAGCACAACTGCCAGATCAATAGGCGATATACCGCCAATTACAGATATATTTATGGCAGTGCCACTAAATACAACAGATAAATTAAACTGCCCGCACTTCCTCCATAAACACAAATCTCAATTCAAATCCACATGCAGAACTAGCAAATGTCAGAAATGTATATGTCATACATGCTTTACAACATATATAGATCATGCTTACCAAATAACATATCATAGTTATCATATTATAGATCATACATATCATATTACAGATCATACTGACCATATAATATATTAATCATGTGTGTTTTAATCATATTAACACAACAGAACCTCATGTCATGATTTATAACCTAATTAGTATCATACAGACCCTATGGAAAGCTTACGTTCGACTCATACAACGAATACAACTATGGGGGAAATTTTAGATTTTGGGCCCACACACCTGTGTCGCCCACACATTCCAATTGGCCCAAATCGTGTGGCTCACACGGTCTAGCACACGATTATGTGTCACACACTTCCTACCACACAGCCTGGCACATTACCGTGTAGCGTCGACTGTTTCAGATTTCGGCTTTCGCCGTTTACTGTTTTCTCAGGTTTTTGTTACAAACCTGGGTATTTTCTAATACAAATTTTAGTAGTGATTCGTGAAACTTAATCAAGAATTTGACCACAAACAAACTCAATCGATCCCCAAAAACACATTCGTACACTTACCACTAACTAAACAACAACTACACGATGCTTAAGTCGTTGGAGAAACACCAAATGTTTCTCGATCTTCTCCTAAAACGTATCAGATTAATTAGATAACATAAAACACAGATTTTAGCACCACAACCTCGAACTTTCAAAACCCCAAACGCCTAATGAACAATTTTCAACAAAAAAACAAAGAAAAAAGATGAAAACTTACCTCTAAGGATTGAAACCTACCAAACAGAAGCAATAGAATCAAGAACCGAGTGAAAAGGATAGCACAATGAGAAGAAGGAACGCAAGAAACAAAAGAACAAAAAGGAAGAAAAAGAACAGAATGTGAGAAAAAAAGAGAGAAAAAAATAGGAAACGTGGGGATATGGGGAATTTTGGGAAAATTAAATTAAATTAAAAATAATAATATATTTCTTTTATAAAACACAATCCCAAACCAACATAATATTCTAATAACTTATCAGATTTTCCCTAGAGACAAAATTTGATAAGACCACAACCACTGCATAGTTGGCTCAAACGAAAATAGCAAAAATATTATCAATTCTCTTACACAAGGTTTCAAACACAAGACCAAAAGGTATGCTAACACCTTACCATTGAACTAACATTCTCATTCTATCACAAATTGAACAAAAATAATATGTAAGCCAAATAAACATAGATAAGGCTAGGAGCTAAAATAATATAATTTTCCCAATAGAGAAATTTGAACCTAGGACCTCAAACACATGTCCAAGGCTTTTAACCACTAAAGCAAATACTTAATTATGACAAATTTTAACAAATCAAGTACTCAATTTTGTGGGGTGTTACAAAAACATAAACTTTGGATCCACCACCATATTTATTTTTTGACCCTCAATTTTTCAGAAATAGCAATATTTCCCTAGTATTTTTACAAGTGCCACCATTCTACATGGCTCTACCACAAAAAAAAGAATTTTTATTGGGTTTGTTGACGTGGCATGTTGGTGGCGCCAAACTCTTTGGCTACACCAATTTTTACTGTAGATTTCATGTTATTTATGTGTATAATCAGAAAAGTGGGTCATTTTCAAAATTAATCAAATTAGGATCACTTGCATAAAAAAGCCACTCTATGTAGAAGCCAAGAAGAATGAGAGTCTTGAATTTAGAGATGTGTGGCTATTTAATCTAGCTTTGTTGGGAAAGCAAGTTTGCGGTTAATCTATAATAGAAATACATTGTGTTTTTAGGGTAATTTTGGCTAAGTACTTCGTGTATTAGAATGAGCTAAAATTGAGGGAATTGGAGAAATCATACTTTGTTTTGACTAGCATTCATGTGACTATGAAAAATCTCTCTAGGGTTTTTTTGTGTATGTGTGGCAAGTAGAGGATGGAACTAGGGTGCAAATTGGGACTTTAGGTAGGGTTTAGTGGATTTGGGGCGATAATGGCCTAAGCTATAATGGTGTGCTTCTGAGAGAGGCAAAAGTTAACTAATTTGATGGGAAGGAAAGGTGGGGAATATACATCTTTTGCTCGTATTGTTTAATAAGAGGGAAGTGAACCTGATAAAAGAAGTTCTTTTAGTTAATCCTTAATTCGCGACCGTGTGACACTATTATTTGGTTGCAATCTTCTAATAGGGTGTATACAACCAAGGCTAAAACAAAAAAAGGAAAAAAACGCTACTGCAATATGGAATAAAATAGCAATCTGAATAAATTAGAGAAAGACTGATGAATTGATTTTGAACTGAGCAAAAAACACAACAAAACATGGTAAATTTATAGGCTAAAAATACTAACCCCTTAAAAGAGTGCAACTACTCAAGTATTGCCCTTAACAAAATCCAACTATCTAAAACAAATTCCCTAAAATATGAAACTAAATTATTTTAATAAGTAAAAAAAATCAAATCAGAAAAATCATGTAAGATGCACTAAATTTTTTTCACTCCCCCTTAGTGCATGCTTACAATCAACAACTCCAAGTGCAACTCTAAACTCTTCAAACTTAGGCTTTTCCAGTGTTTTTTTTTTTTTTGAAAATGTTTGCCACTTAGTTACTTGTAGAGATCCCTTACAACTCAATTTTTTTATTCAACACTTTTTCTCGAATGTAGTGATGACGAACTTCTATATGATTTGTTTGAGCATGACAGATAGGATTAGAAGTGAGCTTAACAGCACTTTTATTGTCACATTGGATTTGTACAACATACTAAACTTTTCACAACATTTTTTCCATCAAACTCCTTAACTTCATGCATTCTTGAGCAGCCATGGTTGCTACCACATATTCAACTTCAGTGCTAGATAGAGAAACCACATTCTACTTCTTACTACACCAGGATATCACAGTTGAACCAATATTGAAATAATAGCCTGAATTTGAATGTCTATCATTTGCATCTCCTACCCAATCTGCATTAGTAAAGCCTTTTAGCACAAAATTCTCATTTCCTCCATACATCAAACCATAATCAATAGAGCCTTTTACATAGCGCGTGATTCTCTTTGTTGCATCTAAATGAGTACTCCTTGGACATTGCATAAATTGTGAGACTACACCAATATAATAATAAATTTTTGGAATTGTGATAGTTAAATAAATTAAACTACCAACAAGTTGCCAAAATTTTGTAGCATCCTACAACAAATTTCCTTCATCTTTCATCAACTTAAGATGTGGCTCCATTAGAGTTGCTTTTTCTTTTGACTTCCCCATACCAAAACGTTGCAAGAGGTATTTCACATAAGCCTTTTGGGAGATGAAATATTCATGTTTTTTTTAATTTCCAGACCAAGAAAACAACTAACTTCTCCCAAGATTTTTATTTCAAATCAAACAGATAAATCACTTTTTAGCTTATAAATTTCAGCTTCATTATCTCTAGTATTTATCATATCATCCACGTAAAACAAAACCAATAAGTGTAAATCTGATTCTAATTTAACAAACAAACTAGAATCTGCATTTAAAATTTAAATATAAAGTATTGAGCCACTTTACCATACCAAGCATTTGGTGGTTGCTTAGGGTCATACAATGCCTTCTTAAGCTTGCAGACATGGTGGGGATGCTGCATAGAAACATAGCCTCTAGGTTGTTCCATAAATACTTCATGCTTTACATTAAGCTGCCATAGTTTCCACCTCCTAAAGGCTATAAAAGAAAAAAGTGTTCTTAGTGTTGTCATTTTTGCAAATAAACTAAATGTTTCCTCATAATTCAACTCATAATTTTGAGAAAAATCCTCATGCAACAAGTCAAGCTTTGCATTTATCAATAAGTTCATCCGATTTCCTCTTAAAATGATAAACCCACTTGGAAGTAATAAGCTCACAATTCTTTGGTTTTGGCACCAACTCCCAAGTTTGATTTTTGTTTAAAGCTTCATTTTTTTCTAGCATAGTTGTTTGCCATTCTGGTTGATCTTTAGCTTCCTCATAACTTGCTGGTTCTTATTCATCCATTGCTCTAATAAAGAAGCATGAAGTAATGGAACAATTTTTGGTTCCTTCAGGAATTGTGGATGTCTCTTCTCCCTTGTAGATTTCCTTTGGGTTCTTGCTCACCACCTTCCACATCTAAGGTATCAGATGTTAGAGGATGTTCATTATTTGGAGCTTCAATGTCGCTATCAGGTAATAGTTGTAAGCTACTTTTCTCATCATCACGAATAACTTTTTGATAATAAGATGATATTTTGTTGAAAACAATATATCTGAAAGTGACATACTTCTTTGTTTATAGATCCATACATCTCCATCCTTTCCTACAACAAGGGTTATAGCCAACAAAAATACACTTATTTGCTTTTGGGTCAAGTTTGGTTATGTTAGATTTTGGAATATGAACATAACAAATTGAACCAAATACCCGAAAATAATTTACATTTGACTTAACATTATATAAAATTTCAAAAGGAAACTTCTCTTTACCTGCCCATAGAGGTAGGCGATTTATCACATGGCATGCACACTGCATAATGATGTCCACAGAACTAACTAAAAATTTGACTAAGGTAAGTGCACCTATCAATTAATAGTATAACTACGGTGAGCAAAGATATCATTCCCACTAAGACTAAAAGTACTAGTAATTACCGTCGTTCTATTATTTAACTGAATAATTCGAGTGATTGATTAAAATAAAAATAAACTAAATTAATTAACTAACGAACATGACAAAGAAAAAATTACGAAAATAATCGATTAACAACCAATAAGTGAAACAAATGAGTGGGAAGTAAACAAGTTGAATAAAAAATTATCTCCTGATGAAATTGAATTGAAGCCTGATTTGAATCAGTTAAGATCCTAACTTGGGAAGTAAAAAAGTTGAGAAACAAATGTGTCGCATTAGTAAAAGTGTTGTGGCACCGTCACGGTAATAAAAAATTCAACATTAGAGCCGAAAGAAACTAAATCATAGTACCCTCATCTTTTCTCAAGTAAATTTTGAGGATGAAATTTCTTAAAGGGGGAGAGTTGTAACAGTCCAATTTTCAATGGTGTTGAAAAAGGCTGTTTCGGAACCCCATTTCTGTAAATTGAGACTATAAATATTAAATTAAAATATTTACAAATTTAGTATAATAGAATATTAAAGTTTAGTCCTTTAATTTTGTCTATTAATTTTTTAATTAAGGTACAGAGACTAAATTGTAAAAGTTTTATCGTTATAGATTTTTAATTGGTCAAAGACTAAAAGACTTGGATGACAATTAACCCAAGGTCTAATTTGGCAAATAAACCAACTTGAAGAGATTAGTGGATGGTAAGTGCAATGTTTTAAGCCTGATTATTATTAAAATTATAATTAAACTAATTATACTGTTTAAATGACTACATTGTACTGTTTAATTGTTAGTTTTTGAACATAAGGATTAAAGTGAATAAATTGTGAAAATTTTGTAATATTAGATAATAGAGGGTCCCTAAGGGATGTGATTGAGATTGGTTTTAAAATCGAAGCTTAACATTGAAAGATATTGTTATTTTGGTTTTAGGGACTAAATTGAATAAAATGCAAAAACTTAAGGGCATTCAAAAAATGGAATTAAATAGTTTCACGCATGTCATGGAATGACATAAAAATGTTTGGTATTGATGAATTGTTTACAATAATTTTTTAAATCAAGAATTGAATCAAACTGGAGTAATCGTGGAAAAGCCCAAATTATCGAATACCCCTTAAAGATTAAACTTTTTTACTATTTTGGCTAGGTAAGTTCATATGGTATTTATGTGTTTAAATAATTATGTGTTTGATTTGTATATGTATAATTGATTATGAATTAATTGGTAGTAAATCAGTATGAAATGTGAGATTTGAACTAAATTGTAAAGAAATGTTCATTTGTATAATAGATGCCCATTTGAACTTAGTAAATGTTAGGATATGATTGGCATTCCAATAGGGTATTGTGCGCGTTTGTACGAGATTGGTTATAGATGTTACCAAGATTCATAATTTATTGCGAACTCGAAGATACATCTGACACAGGTTTAGATTGGACTGGTAACCTGATTTTATTTTAAAGGTTTATCCCATATGGGTAACCTGACATGTATATATATTCAGCTTGGACAAGCAATCAAACATGTCATTATAAAGGTTTATCATAGATTAGTGACCTGACACAAATATGCTTAGCTCGGACGAGCAACTAGAGTGACGTAAATACTTGTGTATCCGAGTCTGTTTACTACGGTTCATTAGGCGAAACAATTTATATGAAATGAGAAATTGGTATGAGACATAATGGTCTTGATATTCACTTGTGAAATGTTGAATTTGAACTTGAAAATGCAATTGTTTCATTCCATGGTTGAATAGGTTTTTATCTAGTTAATCAAAATGACATGAATTGACATTATATGTGATTGTGGTATTATAAGTTTTATTTACAAGTTAAAACTCGCCTTATTGATATGTGGTTTGCCATGTCTAGCCAATTATGTCAAGCTTGATGACTTATTGTGCTTCATTCAAAAATAAGGTAAGTTTTTGCTTAATGCTTATGAACTTACTAAGCATCATATATGCTTACCCCATTTGTTTTCCTTTTTCCTTGTAGATTGTTATCTTACGAAACACGTCAAATTGTATCGTTCGAAGCTCACACTACCCTATCACTGAATTGATAGCTTTTTGAGCATTTTGAGTTAAGGAATTGTGGCATGTATATAAGTTGTCTTGATGTTCTCCTTAATGTATATAAATATTTATAAGTTGAATGTGTTGTTGAACTTGGTTTATTTGAATTGGATGTTGGTTTTGGTATATGGTTTAGAAATGCATGATTTGGCATTTATGATACCTAGTTGAATAGTATACTCTGATTTTTAAGTTTGAAATATGTATGCCATATGAAATGACATGTTTTAAAGTGAATTGGCATAGGTAAAGTTGGTATTGAATGATTTGGTGAATACGTGGCCAAATCTTGATAACTGATGGTTATGTTTAATGCTTATGGCTTTAGATGTGTAAAGTGTACACTTATGTACATGAAATTGAAATGAATTGGTATGTTTCTTTGTGGTAAGGACTACTAGGTAAGGATAAGTGCTTAGATGTTTTGGTTAGTATATCATAATGTCATTTGAATTGTTTGAATTTAGTTGAGATATATATATTGAATGTTTAGTTTAAAGGTTGGATTGAATATTGAGTTTGTTTGGTATGTTTTTGACATGTTTTGAATCAAGTTAAGTAAATGTTTGGTGCATATCTTGTATGGTTTGGTTGGAAAGCTTGAAATAGGTAGTAAATGGTTCATTTTTACCAAGAATAGAGTCCTCGTCCCGACAACCATTTCTCCTCGCCACAACGCTGAATGATAGTATGTGATATCGTGACGTCAAGTGGTTTGATGTCGTGACGTAACAAACTATTTGGCGACATCATGACGTGAGGTAGATGACATCACAACGTCAACTCTGTATTTTTAAAAACTTTGCAATTTGACCATATTTCATGCTCCGGTCAATAAAAGAGATTTCGTAAGCTCGATTAAGAGTCGGTTTGATTGTTTAACCATAAATGAATATGGTTGGCATCAAATTACATATGCATGTGAATATTTTACTGTAAAATTGATTGTAGTTGCTCCGGCAATGAATATAACATCCTATACTCGGACACAGCTATCATGTCGTGCAAGGAATGTTACAGTAGGAAAGGTTATAGCACCCTTACAATGCCTATCTAGAGTCAGTCTTACAAAATTAGATAATTAGAGTTTCGTGCCTAAAAAAATAAAATTACTCCAAATGAGTAATCCAAAAATAAAATAATATCTATTGTGTATAGTCAAAGGAAAAAAAAACCTAAAATATCTAGAATTAACTTAAGAAAGAAAACTAAAATAATCAAAATTAGAAACTAAAATTTAAACTCCTAAAATTTAGCTTAAATTTTAAAATTTAAAATCTAATTAATGTAATCTTAAAGTCTAAATGCAAATTCTATCCAAAATATTAAACTTTAAGAAACTAGTACATCGATACCGAATTATTAAATATTGTTTGGTTGGTTAATGTAGTAATACAAGGAAAAACTTATTTAGTACATCAATACAAAAATAGTTATAATACATCAGTATTAAAATAGGTCATTGTCTAGTTGACAAAAATATTGAATTATTAAAACAAAAGTATTAGTTTATTTCGATTTGAGTCTTAGCTCGATTGGCATGGGCATTATTAATAATGCAAGAGGACGTGAATTTTGGTGAGTTGAAATGTATTATCTTTCTTTATATGGGTTGGGGAAGGGCTATGGGTAATTCTAGACTTTATATCACAAAGAGAAAATATAATTGGAACTATAATGAATATTTGTTTAAAAAATATTATTTTATGAATTCTCACTTTTGTTGTTAAAAATACCCTAATAATTCAAATATTTTTTTCATGACTTACAAAATATATTTAAAGTTTAATTTTTAAATATAGTCTTACTTTTCATTTTTTTTTCTCAAATGATACATTTATTAAATATATATATTTATAAAATTACATGCTAAAGTTTTGTAAAATGTTTCATATGCCTATGAAATAAAATTAATTCAATTTTTTAAATGAAAATATTTATAAAATTATATAAGTTAAAAAAATAAAAAATAAAACATGTTAGTCAAAGTAATTAGAGAAGAAGTAAAGAGGTAAAAGAACATAATTGTAATTTTATTTTTAAAATAATGATGCTTTTGGAAACATAAAAATAGAGGAAGGACAGTGAAAGTACTTGGAATGACCATTTATTGTAAAGATAGGACTGAATTAAATCAATCCATCTACGGGTTAATTTAATCTTTTTATTATTGAAAAGAATTAAATAAGATTAAATTTTAATAGAGTTAACATTTACTATTTAAAAATGCTATTTGCTATTTAACAAAGTTAATATTTTGAAAGCTTTTACGGTTTTGCAAATAAAATCTATTGCTTGGAATTGAATTGCAAATAAAAAATAATTTTTATGTTATTTTTTAAAGGATTAAACCACAAAATGGTACCTAAATTATATCATTTTCCTCAAGTTGGGACCTAAACTTTTTTTTGGTATTGATTGGTACCTAAACTATACTTTATTACTCGAATTACCGCAACCGTTAAAAAAAACTCTTAGGCAAACATTTTATGGCACATGACAATTTTTTACTAAAACAAACCCAAAAAAATGTTAAATATTATTTCCTTAAACTTTTTTTTAAGATAAACTTATAAACATATCCATCTCTTTGTCCTTCACCCAAGAACTCTAGTGACGAAAAATTCAAGAACCCATCGAAAAACTCATCCAAACCCAATTTTCAACGACAAAACCTAGATTCTAACGGTGATATTTTTTTTCATTTTTAAACTTCGATTTCAATTTCTTTCTCACCTAGATTAAAAACTCATGTATTATTTTTCTTAAAAATAATTTTTTTTGTTCTTTTTTATATGCTTTATATAAAATAATCAATGTTGGGTGAATCTCTATAATGCAAAAATCATATAAAGTATGAAATCTAAATACTAGGAAAAAGTTTAATTTAAAAAGTATGATAAAAGTTTAATCTCATATTGATTGGCTTAGAGATTTTTTTTAACTGTCAGGATAATTTAGGTAACGAAGTACAATTTAAGTACCACTTTGAATAATGTGGTATAGTTTAGGTACATTTATGACAAAAAAAAAAGTTTAGGTACTAACTTGAGAAAAAAGGGTATAATTTAGATACTATTTTATGATTTAAGCCTTTTCAAAATAATAAATATTAACTCTGTTACAATTTATAACACATGAAATAAATATTAACCCCGTTACAACTTATGATTCTTTTTATAATACATGAAATAAATCAATCCATTCATTTCCTATAATAGAGGAACTTAATATATTAGAATTTACCATCTAGTGAGGTTTAAAAAATATTCCTCAAGGAAAAGCATCTTAAATGGTGTAATATTAACTAGGTACTGAAAGATAGTACAATGTTGTTAATGCATAAGTGTTTATAATTTACTTGAATCTGTAATCACTAGAAGTATACAACATCAGATTTTCACAATTAAATTGAAAATTTTACAAATGATTTTAATTGAGAAAATGAAATTTTTAGAGTGATCTTGGGTCATTGAAATGGACTGGACCAGTAATCAGAAAAGGGCTTGGATTTTATGAAGCCTAGGTTTTCTAAGTCGTGTTACTATTGCTTGGGCTGAGTCCATTTTGCTATGCTTTGATGCCCACATTTGAATTCAGGATAGGCTCTTCTTCTTTTTTTTAATTGGGTAAGCTACACCCAAGGTCACTAAACTATTACTAAGTTTACATTTTAGTCAATCAATTTTAAAAATTACAAAATAGTAACTGAACCATTCGAAAGCTTTCATTTAAATTACCTGGCTATTAAAATCGTTATCATATGGTCTTCTTTGTTCTCATTGCTTGCACCAATCAAAAACTCTCATTCTCTTTTTTGTAGTTCATTTTTTTCCATAAATTAGTTTTGAACATCACGAATCTCTGAATCTACATCCAAATAGCTATCTTCTTCGACTCCGATACTGACCGTCAAATTGACTTAGATCTAAGCTATGATCTTCTACTTATCGATGGGTATTGACCCACTATACTAATTATCGAATCATCGATTGGAGTTTGCTAGTCAGACTTCTAAAAAACCTTGACAACCAGTGACTTAAATAATAACTTTCAAATAATTTAATGACTTAAATGAAAAGTTTCAAATAATTCAATGACTATTTTGTAACTTTTTAAAATTGAGTAACTAAAACATAAATTTACTGATAATTTAATCAACCTTTCTAAATTTTTGGCAGAAGATTGATTTTGCTTCATAGGTGGTTGTGTATTATATGAGCAGCAAGTGGGTGTAATCATAATAATAAATTGCGAGAGTAAATTTTAAGTAGTTTTATTGTCTTTTTATGTTTTTGTGAGATTAATATTTTAATAATTTAATCATTAAATTTATCTATATAATTGTATTTGTTATACATATAATTTTTTGAATTGATCTAGTGTATTAAAGAGCATTATCCTCCTATTTATGAGTTGGGGAGGGGCGATAGGTAGTTCTACGCATTGTATCAAAAAAGCAGATATGATCAGAACCTATAATGAGATTGTTCAAGAAAAAAATCGAACCGATCTAATATCTGTATTATATCAATCTAAAATACTATATATTGATATTTATTGAAAGGTTGAAATATTTATTTTACATAAAACAAATAGTTAGAAATTTTTAATTTACACAAAATTTAGGATGCTTGATCTATAAAAATGGAATATAAAATATGACGGTTGGATCATTAAAATATTAATTGTACAAAAATATAAGAATGAGTGTTAAACTAGTTGAAGTTTGATACCGATATAAATAAATCATTTCCCTTTAAAATAAATATAAATATAAATATAATATACTCTAAAAAATATAAATACATGTATTATTATATTATTGTTCGTCTCCACCTACTGTTTTCTTTTTCCTTGTTTATTTACATCCTTGACGATAACAGCTTCTGAGCTTTAAATTTCACGTTTGTGACATAGATCACACTGTATGTTTTCCAACCTCATTAAACAAATTTGAAGCATCTCCTTATCAGTAAACTTCATATACAGATATATATATATATATAAAGAATCAAGGTAAGCACTGATTGACTTCAATTTCTCATTAGTATCGAAATTGATGATAAGAAGATCCCTGCTAAATGTACAATTTATTGAAGATGATTTTAGGGGGTTATTTTAGTAGAATTAAAAAGTTTTTTATCAAGCTTTTTATGTTTATATACTGGATCACACCTTTAGGTTAAATGTAGTAGAGCATTTTATTTGTTAAATTAGGTACTATCTTTGAGGGTAAGAATTGTGTTCATCAATTTACATTTAAGGCGAAAGTCTTAATGAAAAAATGGTTTAAGTTGAAGCATAGGTTTGAGGTTGCAATTTGGAGGGTGAGTTAAGCTTAAATCACAGTTTATATTTGTTCATTATATAATAGATTACTTTTTGGGCCAAAGACGTCGAAAGTTTTCAAACTGCATAAACAAATTGATCGTGTCCATCTCTATTTTGGCAATTGTACTGGCTTCGTCTAGTTGCAACCAAACGAATATTTGAAGGCAAAATTCAACAAAGTTTTACATAGACATGGACGTTAGTACAATCAACAAATAAAACATTACAAATTGTTACATAAATGCCACTATCTACAAAATAATAATAATAATAGAAGAGAGATGAACTGGTAGTAATCACAACATTTAAAGGTTCATAAACAAACTAAAGATACATCACCTTGATCAACCATTGAGAATTGCATCTTAACCTCAACATCATCAGATCAACCAAACATTAAACTCTGGTCAACCAATAAATCGCTACCGAGAGCCTAATAGACCCATCGTATTAGTGATGTACTAAAAGCCAAGTCTCAAATGGCCATCCCTCCTCCTTATCTGGGAGACCAATCTTGTGAACATAACCATAGTGTTTTATTATGATGGAGCCCTTGATAATGATTCCCAATAGATCTGGCAATGCCCTTACCTCAGCCAATCCTATGTATACGTCAAAATATGATTAAAAAATTAAAATTAAAATTAAAATCACCACTACTTTAAGAGAAATGAGTGTATAAGAATTGCCACAATTTTTAGAGAAAATTAAGTGGACTAATAATGCGTTGTGTTCATGTTATCGAGTTACAACAATGGTGTCGATTGAAGGATTTGGTTCCCATATGCAGGGGCGAAGTCAAAACAATTTTTTAGGGGGCGAATGAAATTTTAATTTTTTATAGTCTATATCTTTATAATTTTAAAAGATTAAATCAATTTTTTATAATTTTAAGGGGTTAAAGTGTAATTTTACCTTTATTAATTTAAAATTTTAAAAAATTTATAACATTTTTCCATTTTAGGAGGTTAGATCCCTTGCCAGTCCCCCTAGATTCGCGTCTGTTCATATGGGATTACTACCTAATTTGCTTGAGCTTTCGCATTTGCACTTTCAGGTTAGCAACGGCAAGACCGTGGCAACGGAGGGTTCTATGCATTATAGTGGCTTCTTTGCCCGAATGGTTGAACACCAACATATTGCTGAGGGTTTCCACCACGCTTTCTCTTTCTGGCAATGGTAGTCGAATTCAAGCTAAGTTCGCTTTTTCTCCCAGAATTGGGTTTCAAACCCATTGGATATTTGTCTTGTATGGCTTTTCTTGTATTAATTATATTTTTGTATAGTTTGTCTTGTACTGATTATATCTTTGCACGAGACTTGCTCATTGCTCATAATCCTTTTCTATGAAAGAATATTTAGTTGATAAAAAAATTTTAAAATATTTTTATGTATTAAAAAGTATGTTAAGTTATTTATATTTAAAATTTTAAAAATTTATAGAATTATTAAATATTAAATTAAAGATAACTTAAATTAACATTTTTTTAAGATAAAAAGCGGGAATGGTTAAAATAGATTTGGTTAACCATTGTTAAGTACGAGTTAACATTTTAGATTATGTACGCTTCAACAAACATAAATATTTTAATAAAATTTGGTTTAATTCAATCTATGACCATCTAAATAATATATATTTAAAATAATAAAAATTTAAAATACGAAGACAAAATATCATTTCATCCAAATGTTAATTTCTAAAAAAAAAACCAAAATCACAGTTTTAAATTTTTTTTATTTGATTTATCAATGGCATAATAATAAATTTTACTCTTAATATATACTAATTTTGTAACTTTGACCCTCTTATTTTATGATCACTTTAGTCCTTAACCTTCAAATTTTATTCAAATTATTTTGCTTTGGATATAAAAATTGATTGAACTTTTAAATTTTTAATGGTACTGTTGTGACAGCCCACATGCAGTGTATACTTCATTGTTACAATAGATAATTTTTTAAAGAAAATCTATGAGTTTTTTAAATTTTGTTCACTTTACTAATATTTGTTGTAACACCCTAAATTCGGCCTAGACATTTAGCCAAATCTGAAATTGTTACGTTAAATGATTGAAAATTTGGTTTTCGTGTATCTTGAAACTCATCACAAGCTCTTAAAATCCTGAATTATTAGAAGACATATCTTTTCTAACTATTGTATTGGAAACATTGTTTGTTTATATATATTTTTTAAAAAAAACTTACAATTTTGCAACAGAAACTTTTAGAATATTGATTTTTGAAAATACAGTCTATTGTTTGAAATCTGTTACTTTTGTAGAAAATGAATTTTGTTGATAAAACGTTTTAGCAGTATTTTATGAAAAACGAAAATAAAGTTCAAAACCTAAACAACCAAAATGTCTAGACAGTCTAAAATTTACAAAAAAGAAAAAATTAAACCCAAATTAAATTATTAATAATAAACAAACTGAACAAAAAACTTTTATAACCGAACTCCGTCGCACCAAAACACCTAAGTCTGAGGATTACCTGAAAATATCAAACAAACGGAAAGTGAGTTTTCAAAACTCAATGTGTAACAAGTAACTCAAACAAATAATTTATATAAGACAAATTAAACAGAAACAGAGTCATAACAAAACAGTACAAATACAGACATATTTTCCTACCTCCATCCGCTACACACTATCTCCAACCATTCCAACACACCATATGGGGTATGAAATTCCCATCAAACCCTACACACCACTTAGTGTCAGTGTGACACTTTACAGAATATTTGCAACTGCGCTGCCAGATAAATAGGCGAATTATCACCTTTTACAGAAATACTTCCTCCACATAGCAAAACCCTCCCTAGATGCAAATACAGAACGTAACAGAAATAAGTCATACTTAAAGTATATACGCATAACATAATAGATACAGAACATACATAGCATTTCTCGGTTTACTCACAACCTATTATGCAACTTATTTATCATATGACGTTTCAGATATACAAACATATATCAGAATTAATACTAATAGATGACCATATTTCATGTATTATAGTATATTTAATCACATATCGACCTTACAAAAATCTCATGGTCGATTGGGACGACGTGTACGACCCTAGGAAAAAATTTTAAAATTTTAGGCCCACACACCCGTGTGGCCCACATGGCCCACACACAGCCTTGTGGCATCGATAGTGCTAGTTTTTGGCTTTCGCCGTTTGTTAATTTTCGGGTTTCTCATTACACACCTAAGTATTTTTCGATGCAAAATCAACAATTGAGTATTCCTACACCTAAATCAACCATTAAGACAAGTAATTTAAAAAACAATTCGCGAAACTTAATTCAAAAATCAATCTCAAAATAACTAACTAAAATCCCAAAAACACAATCAAACCCTTACCACTTGAATGAACAATAACTATGCGAAACTAAGTGGCAAGAGAAATGCCAACCTTGGGATCCTCACTTATCGAAAATTCTCATAAATCAACACTACGCCATAAAGAATACAACTTGTCCATTTACATCCTTTAACGAAAGTTTGGTAGACAACACTTACGTGAGATAATTGAAAGATTGATGGCATGATAATACTTAGAACGAAATACCAGTGAAGGGAAAACAATAGGCAAAAACTAATTATGAAGTTATGAACAAAAGAGAAGAAAATTGAATAAAAAAATCTACCAATAAATAAGAACGTGAAAAACACAAGGGCGGCACCGCAGTCAAACTTTTAGGGAAAAAGAATTTTAGATAACCAACGAAAATAAAATTAAAACCAAATTAAAACCAAAAGAAAAACTACCTACTAACTACCTACTCCTAAAACCTACCACATTTGGTAACTTACAACCCTCAACTTTCCAAAATTCAAATCCCAATCAAATTCCACTACCAATACAACCTAAGCAAGAGTTTGCAAAAAATATTGCCTTTATTGTTCACGTAGAGGTTCAAACCAAAGACCCCTAATACATTAACATAGACCTTAACCACTGAGGCAGGTACTTATCACATGACAAAATTTCACAAATCACAACTTTGGGGTGTTACAACTCTCCTCCTAAAAGAAATTTTGATCTCAAAATTTACCTGATTAAAATAAATGCGGATAATGCTGTCAAATCGAATCCTTAGGTTCCCACGTGGCTTACTCAGTGTCATGATTCCACCATAGAATCTTAACTAACGGAATAGATTTTCTCTTCAAGACTTTTACGTCTTGATCCAGAATCTGAACTGGCTCATCCTCAAACATCAAATCCGATCTAACCTCAATCTCCTCAACAGAAACAATATGGGACGAGTCAGACCGATACCGCTTCAACATGGAGACATGAAACACATCATGAATACGGTTCAGCTCTGGAGGTAGCTCTAACTAATAGGCGATCAAACCCACACGTTTTAAAGTCTGATACAATCCAATGAACCTAGGTCTCAACTTTCCCTTACATCTAAATCGTAGGACCTTCTTTCATGGAAATACTTTAAGAAACACATAATCACCCACAGAATACTCGATGTCCCTCCTTTTTAGATCTGCATATGATTTTTGTCTATTAGAAGCTGCCTTTAGACGATTCTGAATCAGTGTAACTTTATCTTCAGTCTCAGAAACCAACTTAAGACCCAAAACTCGTTGTTCACCTAACTCAGTCCAACACAACGGAGTACAATAGTTACGACTATACAGAGCCTCATAATGTGTCATCTGAATACTGGACTACAAATTATTATTGTAAGCGAACTTGACTAACGGTAAAAAATCCTCCCAACTACCTCGAAAATTGATCACCCTACTCTAAAGTATATCCTCTAGTATCTGAATCACCCTCTCAGATTTACCATCTGTCTGATGATGGAACGCAATACTGAAGTCTAATATTGAACCCAAAACCTCGTGAAGCTTCTTCCAAAATCGAGAAGTGAAGCGAGGATCTCTATCAGAAATAATTGAGATCGAAACTCTAGGAAGTCTCATGATCTCAGAAACATATAACTTGGACAAATTTAGAAGGGAGTAATCTGTTCTAACCAGAAGGAAGTGAGTAGACTTGGTCAACTCCACGATAACCCATATAGAATCCTTCTTAGTGGGTGCTAAGGGCAACCCACTAACAAAGTCCATGGTCACTCATTCCCATTTCTATAGGGGAATCTTAACGTATTGAAGCAAACCTGAAGGTAATTGATGCTCAGCCTTAACTTGCTAGCATGTCAGACAACGAGAAACGAAATTCGTCACCTTCTATTTCAAACCAGGCCACCAGTACAATTCACAAAGATCCCAACACATCTTGTTCCCATCGGGATGCATAGCATAAGGGATACTATGCGTTTCTTATAGAATGGACTGCCTCAAATTAGAATCATTAGGTACATAAACCCGACCTTGGAAACATAAAACCCCATCACTGTTCAATCTAAAATTAGTAGTACTTCCTTCTTCAGCCTGACGAAAATACAAAATTAGAGAATCATCTCCTAATTGTTTAACCCAAGTCTGATCAATCCAAGTTGGCTTAACTTGCAACTCAGCTAACAAACTCTCATCACCAAATAAACTTAGACGAGCAAACATCGCCCTTAAATCAAACATTACTCTACAACTAAGAGCATCAGCCACCACGTTGGCTTTATCGGGATGATACTCAATAGTACAGTCGTAATCCTTTAGCAACTCAACTCATCTACGTTGCCTAAGGTTTAACTCCTTTTGAGTAATGAGATACTTTAGGCTATTGTGATCGGTGTAAATAATACACCTCTCACCATATAGATAATGCCTCCAAATTTTTAAGGCAAAAACAATAGCAGCTAACTTAAGATCGTAAGTAGGGTAGTTGCCTTCATATGACTTAAGCTTTTGGGATGCATAAGTCACTACCTTCTTGACATGCATTAGAATACAATCCAAACCGACGTGCCATGCATCACTGTAAATTATGAATTCATTCTCAGATTTAGGTTGTATCAAAATAGTAGCCTAAGTTAAAACAGATTTGAGCTTCTTGAAGCTTAATTCTTGCTCATCAGCCCAGACAAATGGGGAGTTCTTACGTAACAAATTAGTCAAATGAGCTATGATAAATGAGAATCCCTTGACAAACCTCTGATAATAACCCGCTAGCCCAAGAAAGCTACGTATCTCAGAAACATTCCTAGGCTGTTTCCACTCAAGCACAACTTTAATTTTCTTAGGATCAACTCGGATCCTCTCCGCAAAAACTACATGCTCCAGAAAAGTCACCTCATTCAACTAGAATTCACATTTGTTCAACTTAGTGTAGAGCTATTTTTCATGGAGTATTTGAAGAACTACTCTAATATGCTTATCATGATCATCATCAATCTTAGAGTATATCAGAATGTCGTCGATAAAGACCATGATAAACTGATCCAAAAACGATTGGAAAACTCGGTTCATAAGATCCATGAACGTAGCTAGAACATTCGTCAAACCAAAAGGCAAAACTAGGAACTCGTAGTGCCCATAACAAGTCCTAAAAGCAGTCTTATGAATGTCGACCTCTTTAACATTAAGCTAATGGTACCTAGAACGAAGATCTATTTTGAAAAACATAAAAGCCCCACAAAATTGGTCAAATAAATCATTGATCTTGGGAAGTGTGTACTTATTCTTTACCATTAACTTATTCAACTAATGGTAGTCAATACACATCCTCATAGTACCATCCTTCTTCTTTATAAACGGAACTGATGCCCCTATGGAGACATACTAGGACGGATAAATCCTCGATTAAGTAATTCCTGAAGCTAAGCCTTTAGTTCTATAAGCTCATTCGATGCCATGCGGTAGGGAGCAATAGACATTAGAGCTATCCCCAGTAGGACCTCGATACTGAACTCAACCTTCCTCTTCGAAAGTAAACCCGATAACTCTTCAAAAAAGAAATTCAAAAATTTCTTAACCGTTTGAATATTTTCAACAGACGAACCCATAGAAGTAGAATCACACACGTAAGCTAAAAATGCCTCACACCCCTTACGAACCAACTTTTCAGCCACAAGTGTGGAGATCACATTGGATAAGTAATCTCAACATTCACTTATCATAATTACCTCCATATCATTCTCATATCTCAAAGCTACCCTTTTAGTAGCACAATCCAAACTGACCCGATGCTCCACGAGCCAATCCATTCTCAGAATGAAATCAAATTCCCCAAATGGTAGCTTCACCATATTAACCGGAAACACAACCCCTTGTATCTCCAATAGTATGTTCCTATACAGTCTACTACCTCAAACTGATTGAACCAACAGATAAAGTACAATAATCTCTCAAGAAGTGCTCTCAATAAAAATCCCTAAGTTTACAGAAACATAACTAGTTACATAGGAATGTGTTGGTCATATATCTATCAATGCAAAATAGGGAGCAATATGAATAAAGAATGTACCGATAATAACATCTGCGACGTCTCTATCCTCACGATGTTTAGCAGCATATACCAGTGCAGGTTGCATCGTTTCAGTCTGATTAGCACCTCTGCTCGGTGCTCTCTGACCTCTCCTTAAACCATTACCATTTCTGGTCAGACCACGACCCCTAGGCAGCTACTGAACTGCCCGCTGAGGCTGAACAAACCTAGAAGCTGGAACTTGCATCTGATCATAACGTTATGGACAATTCGTGATACGGTGCTCCATCGACCCATATTACAGACACGCTTCTAACCTCCTCCAACATTTACCCGGATGGCGTCTACCACAATCCCAACATGGCTGAGCCATGGTAGGTACAACTAGAACTTCAACCCTTGAAGGCCCATTAGGTCTAGCCTATTTCTTAGGTCTCTGAGTAGAACTAGAGGGCTCTGAATCCTTCTTATTTCTACCCTTCTTACACTCCCTATTTTTGCGCTCAACACACTTAACCTCCTCAGTAATTCTCCTCTTGTCTACCAAGATGGCAAATACTCGCTCCCTCTGCAGTTATTAGAACACTCAGATTATCCCTTAATTCTTCCTCGAAGTGAATACCTTTTTCATATTCAGTTGATACCATCCCACGAGTATATCAACTTAATCTCAAAAATTCGACCTCATTTTAGCCATAGCCCTATCTTCTTGAGTAGGCCTTGTTAAATTCGCGTCTACAAGCATTCACATAACTCGCCCCCACATATTTACTTTGGAAAGCGCTCTTAAACTGATCTTAGGTAATTTTATCCAGTTAAGTACCCTCTTCAACTGTTAACCACGACTGATATGCCTCATCGCGAAGCAGAGATATTACACCCTCCAATTTTTGCTCAAGGGTGTAGCCGATATCATTCATAATCTTTGTGGCCTCCAACCAATATTCAACCATAGCCGGTGTGACTCCCGTGACACCCTTAAACAATTTAACACCGTTAGACTAGAGTTATTCAGTTACCGACACACGGCTCCCAGAACCAAAATGGGAGCCAACGACCTTATCCAAAACCCTTAGCATGGCCTGGGACAATGCGTTGTCCCTAGCCGAGCAACTTTGAGACCGGTCTCAGCAATAGGTGTAGTCAGTGTTTCACTCATATCCAAATTAAGCATACTACCCATCGAGGATGACTCAACTTGAGCCCCTCTACGGCGTCCGCCGCGGCAACGGGTACTACATTTACGTAATCCACGAGTGCTCATCGTATTTATAGATTATCTACATTATGAAGTTTTATTTATCAGTTCTAATATTTATTAACAGATATTTTATCCTTCAAAATAGTTACCAGAAGAAATTTCAGAAATGTTTAATTCTTTAACTATCTTAATAAAATTTTAATCATTTCAAAGCTTTCTAAACTAAAGTGTTTCTAAGTCTGAAGTACTTACAGGATCAGCATTGGGGACTTGGTATTTCACAAAATTATTTTTCAGATTCATACAGAAATAAACTATTCTTGGACAAACGGTTTTCTCAAAAGCAATTTTGAACCAAAAATTTCACATCCCGAGTTTTACAACCTGGCTCTGATACCAATAAGTGTAACATTACAAAATTGACCTAGTTATGACCAAATCTGGAGTTGTTAGTTAAATGATTGAAAATTTAGTTTTCATGTCTCTTGAAACTCATCGCAAACTCTTAAAATCCCAGATTATTCGAAGACATATCTTTTTTAACTATTTTATTGGAAACATTATTTGTTTATATATTTTTAAAAAAAAAAAGAAGAAAACTTACAATTTTGCAGCAGAAACTTTTAGAATGTTAATTTTTGAAAACACTGTCTATTTTTTGAAATCTGTTACTTTTGTAGAAAAACGAATTTTGTTTATAAAACATTTCAGCAGTATTTTATGAAAAACGAAAATAGAGTTCAAAACCCAAACAATCGAAATGTCCAGACAGTCCAAAATTTACAAAAAAAAAACTTTAACCCAAATTAAATTATTATTAATAAACAAACTAAACAAAAAACTTTTATAATCGAGCTCCGTTGCGCATACCCGTTTAAGTTTGAGGATTACCTAAAAATTTTAGACAAACGGAAAGTGGGTTTTCAAAACTCAATATGTAACAAATAACTCAAACAAATAATTTATATAAGATAGATTAAACAGAAACAGAGTCATAACACAACAGTACAAATACAAACATATTTTTCTATCCCCATCCGCTACACACCATCTCCGATCATCCCAACACACCATATGGGGTATGAAATGCCCTTCAAACCCAACAGACCACTTAGTGTCGGTATGACACTTTATAGAATATTTGCAGCTGCGCTGCCAGATAAATAGGTGAATTATTGCCTTTTACAAAAACACTTCCTCCACATAGCAAAACCCTCCCTAGATGCAAATACAGAACATCATAGAAATCAGTCATACATACAGTATATACGCATAACATAATAGATACAAAACATACATAGCGTTTCTCGGTTTACTCACAAACTATTACGCAACTTACTTATCATATGACATTTCAGATATACGAACATATATCAGAATTAGTACTAATAGATGACCATATTTCATGTTTTATAGTATATTTAATCACATACCGACTTTACGGAAAGCCCACAGTGATCAGGATGACGTGTACAGACCTAGGGAAAATTTTTAAAATTTTGGGCCTATACAGCCCAAATATCCCAGACCGTGTGTCACACACAGTCCTACACACGACCTGTCACACTGCCGTGTATCGCACACGGCCTGGCACACGGTCGTGTGGCATCGACAATGCTATTTTTTGGCTTTCTCCGTTCACTAATTTTCGGGTTTCTCATTACACACCTAGGTATTTTCCAATGCAAAATCAACAATTGAGTACTCATACACCTAAATCAACCATTCAGACAAGTAATTTTAGTAACGATTCGAGAAAATTCAAAAATCAATCTCAAACGAACTAACTAAGATCCCAAAAACACAATCGAACCCTTACCACTTGAACGAACAACAACAATGTGAAGACTAAGTGGCAGGAGAAACGCTAACCGTGGGATCCCCACCTATCAAAAATTCACATAAATCAACACTACGCCATAAAAAATACAACTCGTCCATTTACATCCTTCAACAAAATTTTGATAGAGAACACTTATGTGAGATAATTGAAAGATTAATGGCATAATAAGACTTAGAACAAAATACCATTAAAGGGAAAACAATAGGCAAAAATTAACCAAGAAGTTATGAACAGAAGAGAAGAAAAGAAAATTGAATTAAAAAAATCAACCAAGAAACAAAAATGTGAAAAACACAAGGGCAACAATTAAAACAAAATTAAAACCAAAAGGAAAACTACCTACTAATCAACTACTCCTAAAACTCACCACATTCGGTAACTACCAATGCAACCTAAGCAGGAGTTTGCAAAAACATTGCCCTTGTTGTTCACGCAAAGGTTCAAACCAAAGAACCTTAATACATTAACAAAGCCCTTAATCACTGAAGCAAATACTTATCACATGATAAAATTTCACAGATCACAACTTTGGGGTGTTACATTTTTATTAACTTTTATGAATTGCATGTGGATTATCACTCGAGTTGACAGTTAGTGTTGTATTTTCATGGTTTAGTCAATTTTTTCACCTAAAGAAAATAATTTAACTAAATTTAAAAGGTTAAGGACTAAAGTGATAAAAAAATTTATCAAAATAACAAAAGTGATAAACATTAGTGACTAATTTTGTCTCTATATCTTTATCACACCATAATTTTTAACATTTTGCCAACATTTTAACTATTAAACATGTTTAAGTGAAAAGCAACTTTTAACCTAAAAACTTGGCCAACAACAATACTAGACAAAAAGGTTAAATCCGATTATTGTTCCCTATATTTTGTAAAAGTTATAGATTCAGTCTTTATACTTTAATTTGGTCATTTTTTCCCCTTGTATTTTTTGAATTTTAAACTTTTAGTCATGTCCCAAAATAGTAGCAATCAAATTTATTTGGTTAAATTCAATTACTAATCATGTATTATGTGTACAGTTGTAAATTTAGTCCATGTTCTTCAATTGAATCATTCTAAGTATCTATACTTTTGAATTGTAGCAAATGATAGTCGTTAATCCATTAACTAAATTTTTAATGCGTAATATGTAGAAATAACGAGTTGACATAATATTACACATATGATAAAATATTTGCCGCATCAGATTTTGGAAATAACATAACTTAATATAATAAATTTGTAAAGTGCAAGGACTAAAAATGACCAAATTAAAGTACATGGATTAAATCCATAACTTTCCTAAAGTATAAGGACTAATAGAAAATTTAACCAAAATCAAAGCAAACACGTGACGTGACATCGACCCAACCCACACCACATGAAGTTCCCTCATCTTTATCCCTATCTTCTTAATGCATGATTTTGATGGAAGCTTTATGCAAATAGATTGAAATGTATGTACTATATTGCATAGTTATCTTTACAAATGAGAATGCACATTAAATTACTTTTGGGATTATTAGACTATGATTTTGCTATTCAATGCGTTGTTACTTTGCTATTTATTTTTCTCACTATATTTTAAATTCTTTTTTAAAAGATGAACATCGACTCATAAATCACAAATTGAAGTCTATATTTTAAATATTTTTGATAAATAAAAAATCATAGCAAACACGAAACGTGAAGTTGCCTATTTCTTTGATGCATGATTTTGAAGGAACCTTGATGCAAATGGATGAAAATGAAAGAACTATATTGCATAAAGTTATCATTACAAATGAGAATGCACAATAAATAACTTTGGGCATGATTAGACAATGGTTTTGTTATTCAATGTATCGTTACCTTGCTCTTTTTTCACCCATTATACTTCAAATGTTTTTTTAATATGCAAATGACTTAACGATCCTGCATAAATGTTTATTGCTATCTTGTTTAAACACATGACATTATAAACTACTTTATGCATATACGCTTAATTGTGTGAATCTTGAAGTAGATTTTGTGAATTTTATTTATGTTTAATTTTCAATTTGTTTTGAAAAGCTTGGAATATTTTGGTACTTCAATTTTCAAAGAATGATTTTATTAATCGTTTTGAAAATATCAAATGTAACTTTTGTTCAACAGAACTTTTAGCTTTGATTTATAAATTTTTTGATATAACAACGTTTAACATAAATATTTTCATATTATTCCTTAAGTCATTTATGTTTCGTAAACGAAAGAAATATCTTAAAAAATATTTCTAAGTGTTACATATCTTCAAAAATATGTTTTCAATATGGTTTGACTTATACCGAATGTTTATGAGTTGATCCTAGTCATTTTGTAGAAACTTTTTAATATGTTCTCAAAATTTTGAAATACGCAATAACTTTTTAACAATGTGTTTGATGTATTTCAAATGTTTTTACTCAATCCGAAATGATTTTAAAGTATTTTTAAGTATTTTTCAAACATTTTAGTGGCTAAATATCGATACTGAGGCACTACCATTTCTAGAAAGGTATAGTATGCATATTTGTTCTTGAGATATAATACTTCAACCAAAAATATTGATACCTTCCTTTAAGTATAGATACCTCATTGTGGAGAGTTGTAGGTTTACACTTTTTTTCACCTTTCAATGTCTATATTTTTCTTCAAATTATTATAAATAACTAGAAACTCATTATTTAATATAAATAATCTCGAGACCACTCCAAGAAGCAAGAGATCAATATCCAAGCAAAATATCAAGAGAAAATTCATTAAAGATTTATTTTCTTTATTTTTTTTCTCTTGTACATATTGTTTACGAGAACTTTATTGCTAAATCTTCTATAGTTTCATTCTATCTTTGAGAGAGTTTACACTTTGTAAACACCCTCTTTATAGAGGTTTTTTTTTTGTTTATACCATCTCACCAATTTATAATTTGGAGGGATTCTAGTTGAGCCACAAAAACTAGAGTGGTTTTATCTTAGCCATTGAAAAAGATAATGAGATATGTTTCTATCTTAACTTAAGTAAAAGATATGAATTGTAAATATTATACAGTATCATTGAAAGGTAGGAATTAGTGAATTAAGAAAATCCTTATCTAGTGAGTCTAATGTAATGGAAGTAGACAATTGATGCTGAACCATTACAAATTATCGTGTTATATTTTTCTATCTCACCCAGTGGTGGATCTTGAGATTAACTTTGGGAGGCATAGTAAAATTTTTAAAAATTTTAAGAGTTCAATGAGAAATGTTTTTAAAAAATTGGAGATCTAATTAAAATTTTTGTGAGATTAATGAGAATTTTTTTCAAACATTTTAAGTGAGCTTAATTAAAATTTTCAAAAAAACATTAAAAGGTAAAATGAGAAATTTCAAAAAAATTGAGGAGTCTAATTAAAATTTTCTAAAAACTTTAAAGGAGAAATGAAATTTTCCAAAAATTTTGGAGGGCCTAATTAAAATTTACTAAAAATTCAAGGAAAAATCATAATTTCCCAAAATTTTGATAGGCCCTCTTATCCGACCTCACCCCTTTGCAAAAAAAAGTAATAACTAATTAGATATATTCATTTAGGTATAATCATGATTACTATAAGAGCTTTATTTAGAAGAGGTCATGATATTCTTATAATAGCTGTCCTATTAGACAAAAGATTTGAGAATCCGATAAAAGCACTTATTGGAGGTATTCAGTCTAATTTACATACAGGCGTAATAGGATTTAAAGTTAAACCCAATTACTTTATTTCTATTATAGATCCTCTAATAGAAGAGTGTCTATGCCATTTCTTTTATTTAAATCATCTATTCTTGGTTGAACAGGTTGATTTGAAGTTTCTCCTGGGTATTCAGGTTTTACATCATTAGTAGCTATGTTTTCGGTTTTATTACCAAAAACCCTAAATTTTTCATTGTCAAATTCAAAATCTTTATTAGAAAATCTAAGATAATCATCTGTTTGACTATCTGACTCTATTTTTCTTTTCCTATATGGATCTGGTGGTTCAGTATCCATGGGTTCTGGAACATCAATATTTTCTTCTTCAGATGAAGTGGTTTCTTCAAAGTAATTGGGTTTAACTTTAAATCCTATTACGCCTGTATGTAAATTAGACTGAATACCTCCAATAAGTGCTTTTATCGGATTCTCAAATCTTTTGTCTAATAGGACAGCTATTATAGGAATATCATGACCTCTTCTAAATAAAGCTCTTATAGTAATCATGATTATACCTAAATGAATATATCTAACTTGAGGATGGGGGGGTGGGGGAGAGTAGAGGGTATTTAAGAGTATGAGCGGAAGGGAATATAGACTCTTTGATTACAAAAGGAAAGTTTAAAAGAGAAAACTAAAAAGTAAAGTAGTTCGTAATTTACAAGATGCTATACAATTGAGCTTTCCTCCCTATTTATAGAGGAATTCTAAAAATTCTATACAATTGTATTTTGAATCCCGTACAGTGTTTCTGATAAGGACTCGGCTTCTTTGTGGATGTGGTTGCTTCCACGTCTCCATCTTTTTGCATAGGTATGGTTGCTTCCATGTGTCATGCTTGCATTTATGACCGCTGTTGTCACTGCTTGTGTCACAGCTGCTTCAAGTTCACTACTAAAATTCAGCCAAGATTATTAGATATAAGAGATCTGTCAATTCCAAGGGATTGGATGATGGAAAAAATTAATAGTTCTAGATGACGACTCAATATGATGAAGTATTTTCTTCATCAGATAAAACAAAAATATGATCTTGACCATTACCATAATATAAAGGACCTAAATTTACATCGGACTCGATATTGTTATTATTAAAAACTTGATCTAATTTATTATTAACACTAGTTAATATTTCTTTAGACTCATGGTTTAAGTCTAAATCTTTTATATTTCCTAAGTTATTTATTTTTTCTTCTACAGAATTTACTTTACTAAATAACCTACCAAAATAAAAAGAAGTTATATCAACAAGACTATTAATACCCTTACTCAGAGATGAAACATTGTTTTCATTTCTAGAGTCTATATGCGTAATATGATCACAAGTTTTTCCATCATCCAATCCCTTGGAATTGACAGATCTCTTATATCTAATAATCTTGGCTGAATTTCAGTAGTGAACTTGTTTGGTTCAAAGAGTTCAATAATTTTATTATTAATCTCTTTTATTTCTACTTCAGCAGTATTTGTATATTCATTAATGGAAGTCCAGCTGATTGCTAGATCTTCTGCCAGATCATTAATATCAGAATTTTTTGTCTGGATTCTAAGGCATAGACACTCTTCTATTAGAGGATCTGTAATAGAAATAAAGTAATTGGGTTTAACTTTAAATCCTATTACGCCTGTATGTAAATTAGACTGAATACCTGCAATAAGTGCTTTTATCGGATTCTCAAATCTTTTGTCTAATAGGACAGCTATTATAGGAATATCATAACCTCTTCTAAATAAAGCTCTTATAGTAATCATGATTATACCTAAATGAATATATCTAACTTGAGGATATTTTTTTCTAATCCTCTTAATTTTTTCTTTAGTAAAGAGAGGGATTTCTGTTAATCCTCCTCTTGTATCTTTAGCGACTGTGTTACCGCTAATTTTTTCTATATGTCTCTGAGTCCA
This sequence comes from Gossypium hirsutum, assembly GCF_007990345.1. NCBI lineage: Eukaryota > Viridiplantae > Streptophyta > Magnoliopsida > Malvales > Malvaceae > Gossypium > Gossypium hirsutum. The sequence goes on along the minus strand of NC_053439.1, from coordinate 34,462,792 downwards.
TATTTTAAACTTAGAGATCTTATATATTTCTTCTTTAGAAATATGATTTTTATTTATTTTTTCTATCATTTCATCAGAAAAGTCTTTTTCTTCTCCAATTAAATTGCCTAATTTAATATCCTGTTTTTCAGGATTTAGAATTTGTTCTAATTGATTATTAGAACTGCTTCCTATATTAAACATAAATATATATTCATTGTTACTATCAGAATCTGTTTCTGATATTAACTCATATAAAATTTCTTCAGGATTTGTTTCCTTTTGATAACATACTTCTAAATCTTGTTCTTCAAGACTTTTGGGGAACAGTAGAGGGTATTTGAAAGTATGAGCGGAAGGGAATATAGACTCTTTGATTACAAAAGGAAAGTTTAAAAGAGAAAACTAAAAAGTAAAGTAGTTCGTAATTTACAAGATACTATACAATTGAGCTTTCCTCCCTATTTATAGAGGAGTTCTAAAAATTCTATACAATTGTATTTTGAATCTCGTACAGTGTTTCTGATAAGGAATCGGCTTCTTTGTGGATGTGGTTGCTTCCACGTCTCCATCTTTTTGCATGGGTATGGTTGCTTCCATGTGTCATGCTTGCATTTATGACCGCTGTTGTCACTGCTTGTGTTACAACTGCTTTATGTCATCTCTTACATCATCATTGTTTTAATGATGATTAAGACTTGATTAAGACTTTTTGTCTTAATTTAGATGTCTTCATCAAGCATTAATGGCTGCTTCCATCTTGCTTGCATCATCAATCCATGTTGCTATCTTTGTTGACATCATCCTTCTTGCATATTATTGAGATTCATTTCTTCAATTTCATCTAAATGTAAAGAATCTGATGAAAGTCTTGGTGGTGAGTTCCACGTCTCCCATGTATGTTTGACTTTTTCTGTAATGTGAGATGGAAATTCTTCTATCTCCATTTCAGCAATCTTTTTTAACAGCTTCACAGATTCTTCGTTTCTTTCCTTCTGGATGTTTCCATTTGGAAATGCCAATATTCTTCTGCCATCCGTCCATAGTTTGTAGATTTCATCATGGAGAAGATAATGGGCTTGCGATAATAAATCTAATCCTGTTTGGACTTGATAATCTTCAAATTTAGTATAACATTTATCAATTGTTTTTGACAAATGTTTTTTATCTTCATTTACAGCAGATAATTGGGGTGTTCCAACCATCTTTTTAATTATCCAAATTTGATATGGCTGATAAAATTTTTCTTGTTCAGCTATACCAATTAGACTACTAATTTCAATATGAAAATAGTAATAAAAATCATCATTGTTTATGATGTTTTGTAAGACAGACTTTACAATAGTTGAAAAATCTTTTAAGAGATGAAAAGAGAGATTTTGCACAACTATTTCTTTAGTAAAACCCCATTCAATATTGGTTATATCAAATGGTTCATGATCAAGTCTGTATTTTAAAGTAGGAAATTCATTATCTAAATAATCAGTAAAAACATATGCTTGTAGAAAATATTCTGAAAAAGCTTTTTGAAATTGAATTTGCTGTCTGCAAATTTCTTTATTTATTTTTGTGAATATTTCTACTGGTAATAATTTCCTGGCTTTATTATACATACATATTCTAAATACTTTATTCATAATAGAATTTTTTTTCCTTTATGAATAAAATATTGAATAATATCAAGAAGATTGTTTATCTCCTTAATATCAATGAATTCTAACTGGAATTCATCCCATTCTCTATATAAAATAGATTTTAATAATAGATCTTCAGCTTTATTTTCTTTAGTTGTTTTTTCAACTAAGAAAGATGAAAATCTGGTAAGAGCTCGTCGGAAATTAGCTCTTTGGTTTGAAATATGGGTTTTCCATATCTCATTTATAAAATCATAAAATTCTGGTGATAAACCAGGATTATAAAAATCTTTAATTTTTGAAAGATCTTTTAAATCTTGAATTTTTTGTTGATTCAACAAATTTTCAGCTCCCTTAATGACTTCAGCATAACTTGTTTGTGATACTGAATTCGGATTTTGGGACCAATTTAATTGACTCACCGTGTTTGGGGTCAATGAAAAAGTATTTCCCATTGGTTGATTTACCATAGGGTAATTTAAAATATTTGTTCCAAGTGGTTGGTTTACCATTGGATAAAACACATAATATCCTTGGTTAGGATAAAATGGTTTTTGTGCAGTTACAAATCCTTTTTTGGAGTTTGATTCTGCTTTCCCTTTATTGGGTTTCTTGTGAACGGTTGTCCATTCACCAACTATTTCTTGTAGAGGCTTTTTACCTCTATCCATTATAAGGCCTGCTCAAACAATCAGCAAGTAGATTTTCATCACTTTTAATATAAAAAACTTCAAAATTAAAAATACATAAATCATTATACCACCTAATTCTTCTAGGAACAGTTTCTAAACTATTATTAGTTAGAAACTGTTTGACTGCCTGATTATCAGTTCTTATAATGAACTTTTCAGGTGCTAAATAAATAAGGAAAGTTTTTATCCCTTTTTTAATAGCTAGCAATTCTTTTTCATAAATAATATAATTAATCTCATTAGGTTTAAATTTTCCTGAGCTATATCCACATATTAGTTCTTCATTATTATTAGCTGTTTTGGCTTTCAGAATACATCCCCAATAATATTGTGATGCATCAGTTTCTAAAATTAGTTTATCTCCTTTTTTAGGTAAATAAACCTTTGGATTATAAGTAATTTCTGTTTTTATATTTTTTATAACTTCTTCGTCTTGTTTAGTCCAACAAAAACAAATATTCTTTTTTAATTTATCATATAATCCTCCTATTTTTTCAGCTAATTTTGGAAAAAAGTTCTTCCATAATTAACTATTCCTAAAAATTGTGAAAGATGTTTTTTATCTTCTACTTTTTCAGGAAATTCTTTTATTTTTATAATAATATGATCTTGGAGTTGAAGACCATGAGTTGATAATTTTAATCCTAAAAATTCAATTTTTGTTTTCTCAAGCTCTATCTTTTTAGGGCTTAATATAATTCCATGTTTTAGAAATTCTTGAGAAATAATATTTAGATGTTTTCTATGCTCTTCAAGTGTTTTTGAAAAGACTAAGATATCATCTATATATACCACACAAAATTTTTTATATTTATTAAAAATAGAATCCATCCATCTTTGAAAAACTTGTGGGGCATTACATAGACCAAATGGCATTACCTTCCATTGATAATGACCATTAGGAACACTAAAGGCTGTCAAAGGTTTTGATTCATCAGTTAGCATGATTTGCCAGAATCCTGATTTACAATCAAATTTACTAAAGTATTTAGCATGTTTAGCCTGATTAATTAATACTTCTTTTCGTGGAATAAAATATCCATCAAAAATAGTATTTTGATTTAATCTCTTATAATTAATAACCATTCTAGCTTTTCCTTTTTTAATTTCAGTATGATTTCTTACCATAAAAGCTGGACTGGAATGAGGACTACTAGTTTTGTCTATTAATCCTTGTTCTAGAAGTTCATTTATTTGAACATCAAATTTATCTATATCTTGTTTAGTATAGATTATAGGTTTAACCCTAATGATTTTATTAGGATTAATTAATTTTATTTCACAGTATCTTGGACTGTTTTTCCATAATTTTAATGGTTCTTCACTAAAATTATTATCAAGAATTTTAAACAACCAATGATTTGTTTCTAGTTGTTTAATTTATTCGTTCCTTGTTGGAATAAAATTTTGATCACACACAAATTTATGGTTTTCTACAAGTGGTATTTCCACGGAGAAATTTTCCACAGATAAAATAACAAAATTTCTATCTATAGAAAAAGGTAAGTGTTGATATATAAAATTATTACCTAATAATATGTCTCCATGCATTTCAGGAAAACATAAAATCTTAGGAATAACAAATCTAATATTGTTTATATAGATCGGTATATTTCTAGCCTTATATTGAATTATGGTTTCGTTACCATCTATTCCTATTGCTCTTATAGGATTATTCATAACTTCCCATTTTTCTATAGGAATCGCATTTTTTCTGCAACTACTGGTTGTAGCTCCAGTGTCTAATAAAGCATGTAAAGAATACTTTTTATATTCTCTAAATTGAAAATTAATTTCAATATAAGTATAATATTTTTTAGGTTGAAAATTTGAAAAAGTAATAATATCATTTTTTCCAATTTTCATCTGTTGAATAATAGTCTGTACTTTTTTAGTATTTATGGAATTTTCTAATAAAAATATTTTTTTTCATTTTTATCAGATTTAATTTTATAAGAATTTATTTTCTTTTTATGACTTACTTGTAAGTCTTGTTTTTCAAGACTTATAATTCTTTTTTCAACTTCTTTTCTTTTGTTAGAAAAGTTTTTGACCATATAACTTATCTTGTTATTTAAAATTTCTTTAAGTTTTTTAGAAGTTTTTCTTCTAGAAAACTGCTTCGTAATATGACCAGAAAATTTTTTATTTTCTAGTTTCTTTTTGACTTGTTTATTATAATTTTTCTTTTTATGTCTATAATGAGTATTAGGTTTTACTCCTAACCATGCTAGTGAATTTTTATTAGTATAATTTCTTATATTTTTAGAGTTTTTCTCATCAATAGTTAGATTTTTTATATTACTATTTAACATACTGATTATACCTTGAACTTTATTATTAATCAAATAATCATCTGTTTGACTATCTGACTCTATTTTTCTTTTCCTATATGGATCTGGTGGTTCAGTATCCATGGGTTCTGGAACATCAATATTTTCTTCTTCAGATGAAGTGGTTTCTTCATCAGAATTATATGTTGAGACTTTTATGTCTTCATCTTGATCTGTTGAAGTTTTTTCTTCATCAGATTATTTCTTATATAATTCTGTTTTTTCAGAATTACTTGAACTACTACTATCATCATATTTTAACATATAATGATAATTAAACATACTGAAAAGATCTTTATGTTTTTTATAAAGTTCTTCTATTAATTTTAAATATTCAACTCTTTCAAGTTGATCATTACTTTTAGTACATTTTTCTTTCCAATGTTCTATAAGTGTTTTATAGGATTGGAAATCATATTCTTTTTGTTTTTCATTTTTTTTTACGTTTTTTATGTTTTTTATAGTTTTTTAACATAGATGACGACTCATCAGATGAAGTATTTTCTTCATCAGATAAAACAAAAATATGATCTTGACCATTACCATAATATAAAGGACCTAAATTTACATCGGACTCGATATTGTTATTATTAAAAACTTGATCTAATTTATTATTAACACTAGTTAATATTTCTTTAGACTCATGGTTTAAGTCTAAATCTCTTATATTTCCTAAGTTATTTATTTTTTCTTCTACAGAATTTACTTTACTAAATAACCTACCAAAATAAAAAGAAGTTATATCAACAAGACTATTAATACCCTTACTCAGAGATGAAACGTTGTTTTCATTTCTAGAGTCTATATGCGTAATATGATCACAAGTTTTATCTTTAAACTGACACTCGATTTGCTCCATAAAGTTTGTCTCGGGTACCTAAGACCAGCCTGTTATCCTAGCGTATTCACACTACGCCTAACGTCCTCCCTGGACTCAACGGCAACAAGAAGATAGATAAACAGATATAGGTTTTGAAACAAACAACTGTGAAACAAATAGAAATGTAAATCAAAGATAAAAACTTACAATGAATATTACGATATTATTTCTCCAGAAACTCGTTACACCGGCACCTCTGATACCAAGCGGGGGGTGGGGAAGAGTAGAGGGTATTTGAGAGTATGAGCGGAAGGGAATATAGACTCTTTGATTACAAAAGGAAAGTTTAAAAGAGAAAACTAAAAAGTAAAGTAGTTCGTAATTTACAAGATACTATACAATTGAGCTTTCCTCCCTATTTATAGAGGAGTTCTAAAAATTCTATACAATTGTATTTTGAATCACGTACAGTGTTTCTGATAAGGACTCGGCTTCTTTGTGGATGTGGTTGCTTCCACGTCTCCATCTTTTTGCATGGGTATGGTTGCTTCCATGTGTCATGCTTGCATTTATGACCGCTGTTGTCACTGCTTGTGTTACAACTGCTTTATGTCATCTCTTACATCATCATTGTTTTAATGATGATTAAGACTTGATTAAGACTTTTTGTCTTAATTTAGATGTCTTCATCAAGCATTAATGGCTGCTTCCATCTTGCTTGCATCATCAATCCATGTTGCTATCTTTGTTGACATCATCCTTCTTGCATATTATTGAGATTCATTTCTTCAATTTCATCTAAATGTAAAGAATCTGATGAAAGTCTTGGTGGTGAGTTCCACGTCTCCCATGTATGTTTGACTTTTTCTGTAATGTGAGATGGAAATTCTTCTATCTCCATTTCAGCAATCTTTTTTAACAGCTTCACAGATTCTTCGTTTCTTTCCTCCTGGATGTTTCCATTTGGAAATGCCAATATTCTTCTGCCATCCGTCCATAGTTTGTAGATTTCATCATGGAGAAGATAATGGGCTTGCGATAATAAATCTAATCCTGTTTGGACTTGATAATCTTCAAATTTAGTATAACATTTATCAATTGTTTTTGACAAATGTTTTTTATCTTCATTTACAGCAGATAATTGGGGTGTTCCAACCATCTTTTTAATTATCCAAATTTGATATGGCTGATAAAATTTTTCTTGTTCAGCTATACCAATTAGACTACTAATTTCAATATGAAAATAGTAATAAAAATCATCATTGTTTATGATGTTTTGTAAGACAGACTTTACAATAGCTGAAAAATCTTTTAAGAGATGAAAAGAGAGATTTTGCACAACTATTTCTTTAGTAAAACCCCATTCAATATTGGTTATATCAAATGGTTCATTATCAAGTCTGTATTTTAAAGTAGGAAATTCATTATCTAAATAATCAGTAAAAACATATGCTTGTAGAAAATATTCTGAAAAAGCTTTTTGAAATTGAATTTGCTGTCTGCAAATTTCTTTATTTATTTTTGTGAATATTTCTACTGGTAATAATTTCCTGGCTTTATTATACATACATATTCTAAATACTTTATTCATAATAGAATTTTTTTTCCTTTATGAATAAAATATTGAATAATATCAAGAAGATTGTTTATCTCCTTAATATCAATGAATTCTAACTGGAATTCATCCCATTCTCTATATAAAATAGATTTTAATAATAGATCTTCAGCTTTATTTTCTTTAGTTGTTTTTTCAACTAAGAAAGATGAAAATCTAGTAAGAGTTCTTCGGAAATTAGCTCTTTGGTTTGAAATATGGGTTTTTCATATCTCATTTATAAAATCATAAAATTCTGGTGATAAACCAGGATTATAAAAATCTTGAATTTTTTGTTGATTCAACAAATTTTCAGCTCCCTTAATGACTTCAGCATAACTTGTTTGTGATACTGAATTCAGATTTTGGGACCAATTTAATTGACTCACCGTGTTTGGGGTCAATGAAAAAGTATTTCCCATTGGTTGCTTTACCATAGGGTAATTTAAAATATTTGTTCCAAGTGGTTGGTTTACCATTGGATAAGATGCATAATATCCTTGGTTAGGATAAAATGGTTTTTGTGCAGTTACAAATCCTTTTTTGGAGTTTGATTCTGCTTTCCCTTTATTGGGTTTCTTGTGAACGGTTGTCCATTCACCAACTATTTCTTGTAGAGGCTTTTTACCTCTATCCATTATAAGGCCTGCTAAAAAAATCAGCAAATATTAGTAATAAATCACAAATATTAATTTTTTAGTAATGTAAATTTTTTATTACATACTACTTTATTATCTTTTTCTAGTGGAATTTTCATAAAATCTTCTTTTACTGATAGCCAAATAGAATTTTTGTCTATAGTAAAAGGTAAATATTTACATATAAAATTGTTTCCTAACACTATGTCTCCTTGCATATTAGGAAAACATAATATTTTAGGTATTACAAATTTAACATTGTTTATGTAAATAGGTATATTTTTAGCTTTATATTTTATAATGGTTTTGCTACCATCTATACCTATTATTTTTATAGGTTTTTTAACCAATTCCCATTTTTCTACAGGAATTGCATTTTCTCTGCAACTACAGATAGTAGCTCCAGTATCAATCAAAGCATTTAGAGAATATTTTTTATATTTTCTAAATTGAAATATAATTTTGATATTTATTCCAACTTTTGACTTTTTATCAATTGTTGAAGTTTGAATTTCTTCCATTCTAGTTTTTCTAGAATTATTACTAGGATCGGTAGGAAATATAGGAATTTGAACTGTTTTCATTCCTATTGGTGTACTAATATTATCCTCTTCTTCTTCTTGTTGAGAACTAGAGGGTAAAACTAAATTTTCATTTGTATTGTTTATACAATTGTTTTTAAAATATAATTTATTACCTGATGACATATATTCAATAGTACTAACTGGTTTAGAAGTACTAGAACTATTAATTTTTTCCATCATCCAATCCCTTGGAATTGACAGATCTCTTATATCTAATAATCTTGGCTGAATTGCAGTAGTGAACTTGTTTGGTTCAAAGAGTTCAATAATTTTATTATTAATCTCTTTTATTTCTACTTCAGCAGTATTTGTATATTCATTAATGGAAGTCCAGCTGATTGCTAGATCTTCTGCCAGATCATTAATATCAGAATTTTTTGTCTGAATTCTAAGGCATAGACACTCTTCTATTAGAGGATCTATAATAGAAATAAAGTAATTGGGTTTAACTTTAAATCCTATTACGCCTGTATGTAAATTAGACTGAATACCTCCAATAAGTGCTTTTATCGGATTCTCAAATCTTGTCTAATAGGACAGCTATTATAGGAATATCATAACCTCTTCTAAATAAAGCTCTTATAGTAATCATGATTATACCTAAATGAATATATCTAACTTGAGGATATTTCTTTCTAATCCTCTTAATTTTTTCTTTAGTAAAGAGAGGGATTTCTGTTAATCCTCCTCTTGTATCTTTAGTGACTGTGTTACCGCTAATTTTTTCTATATGTCTCTGAGTCCATATTTTAAACTTAGAGATCTTATATATTTCTTCTTTAGAAATATGATTTTTATTTATTTTTTCTATCATTTCATCAGAAAAGTCTTTTTCTTCTCCAATTAAATTGCCTAATTTAATATCCTGTTTTTCAAGATTTGAAATTTCTTCTAATTGATTATTAGAACTGCTTCCTATATTAAACATAAATATATATTCATCGTTACTATCAGAATCTGTTTCTGATATTAACTCATATAAAATTTCTTCAGGATTTGTTTCCTTTTGATAACATACTTCTAAATCTTGTTCTTCAAGACTTTTTGTCATTTTTCTAGTATTTTTCCCTTTTTTAGGACAACTACTAGCTATATGACCTTCTTCATCACAAATAAAACATTTACAAATTTGTTTCTTTGGTTTGGAATTCTTTTTCCTAACCACTTTTTGATTTTTACCAGAGAATTTTTTATTACCTGGTTTCCATTTTCTTAATTTATATTTTTTATGTTTTTTATAAGTATTGGGATATATTTGTTTACACCCAAATTCCCATTCATTTTCTAAAATTTTAGAACAATATTTATGACTTAATTTATTTTTAACTTGTTTAGCCGCTTTACTTTGCAAGCAATGTAAAGTTATTCTTTCTTTTGCAAAGTTAATTCTATTACCTATAGTATCTATATTCTCTTTTGAAAGCCCTAAGTTTCTACAGTGCTTATCTAAGTAAGATACATATTTGTTTATACATATCTCATCCCAAGGTGAGGGTAACTAATGGAAGTATTGGTTTTTCTAAAACTCTATATTTTCATTTTTTTAATTTTTGATATTCATAAAGAAATTTTTTAGAAAATTCTTCTAAATACCTAATATCACATAATTTTATTTTTGAAAGTATGTAACTAGCTACACTATCTTGATCTTTTTTATCACAATAACCACAAAATTCTGTTTTTAGAATTGAGGTTAATCCTTTTAAAAGATCTTTAGGAGATCCTATTTGGTTTAATAAAAGCTCTTTTTGTTCTTTTCCTTTCTCAGACTCTTCCCATCGTCTAAGAAATTGAAGAACAATACCTTGAAAAGTTCCAACAAAATAGTTTAAAAACTTTTCTTTTGACCAATTGTTGTTGTTTACAACAATAGTCATTGATTGTGCTCAATCATCTAAAATATGAACTAAGTTTAAACTTTAACATTCAAAGGCTTAAGCTCTACCAAACCAAATCTATTTTATTATTGTAATATTATTTTAACATTTTATTATTATATTATATATTACGTAATTGATCAAATCATGATTTTAACCATGTAAGTAAAAAAAATTAACACGTTTAACATGACTTTTACCATGAAAAAACAAAGCAAAGACATTGACCAACCCGCACGCCACATGAAGTTCCCTCCTATTTATACCTATCTTCGCTCTAATATCTTCAAAACCATTCATTCAACATCTTTAATTACCACTACCAATGAATGGAGGGCGTTGAATTATCTAGTCAAAATAGACATAGTCACCCACCACCTCCCCAAGTAAACCAACATTTGACCCCCCCCCTAAATTGACGGTTCTGATTCCAATCACCCACTTAGAGCCGACTTACACGCCTTTGAATTAAGCAACGAATATCCAACAAGCTTTTTCACGTTTCACGCAAATCCCTCTATGTCCTTATCCTACAATAAATTAAATTATGAAAACAACTTGGTAACCCCGTATGCCATGTCTTCCCTTTACATATATATATATCCTTTGGGGTTTCATTTCTCAACATTCATTCAACCAAACAATATCTTCTACAAACACAGAAAAAAGGGTTTTTTTTCTTAATCCATCATTATGAATTCAATCTTCAGTTCCTTTGATGCTTTATGTGCTGAATTCTTGGGTCAATCAGTCAGGCCTTCCTTTGCTTCTAATTCAATGAATAAAGGAGCTGCTGACAGCTTTCTTAATAGCAGATGGGGAACCAATAAGCTGAGTTCTGAACCCATGAAGAAAAAGCAAGACGGAAACGTTGAGAAGAAGAAGAAACAGAGGGCTCCTCGATTTGCGCCTGAGCTTGATGGGCTTAATTGCTTTGAGACCATTGTTTCGTTTAGCTGCTATTAATGTCCCTGATTCATCATGTATTTTTGTTACTTCGGTTTTTCAAAGTAATACAAAGTTTTGAGTTTTTGAAACAACTGTATGTGTGCAATTTCTGAACTTAGTTGGATAATTGTTTTTCTTTATTAATATTCATGTTTGAAATCAGATTTTTCTAGCTTTATGAATCAACTTTCAAGCAACTTGACTTATGATCCTTGCTTCATTGCAAACGATGATTTTTTTTCTGCTAGGCAAAAAATTGAAATTCAGCACTGCCAAACATGAATGAACGTGCTAATGAAAAGTTTGGCAGGAAATGCTACCAAGAAAAGCATGCTAATGATGCCACTTGCAAGGTCGTTACATTGAATTTATAATTGCTTATGTTTAGCATCTTGTTTTCAGTCTTCTCATCCTATTGTTTTTTGGTATCTTGCGTACCCCTTTCATTCTCTCAGTAACATCAACCTTGATTGGTTATCTCTTACTATTTTAACCACAACTGCCTGCTTAACTAATATCGACTGCTTAGTGCATCTAAACATATTTAATCATATTTGAATTTACGTCTTTCTAATTATTATTATTTTAATATCAACTAAATTAAAGGCTCAATTCACAACCTCAATGCTTTTCTTTGAAGCTAATATTACTTGGGATTTTCTTTCTCAAAACTATATAAAAAAACTGTTTCGTATACATGGACTACAAATATGCTTAATTTTTTTTTAATTTAACACAACGCATGTTTATACTCGCAAATCGGTTTGCATTTATAGGATTATAACATGGCAATCACCTATGTATTAAAGCATATTTTATAGTTTTGGTCGATTCTCCATTAAAGGCATATACCCAAATCTAAATTAAACATTTTCAATTTATTTTAATAAAGATTTGTTCTTTGTTAGAATTATGACTCAAATTTTTATTAAAATAAAATACAAATAACAAGATAAGGAGATTCACGAGAACAAAGATAAGCAAGATACTGGACTGTGGCCTCCGAGATTTCGCTTACAGACTACTTACAATCATTCAAATTTGACATAACAAATTTCTTTTCCTCAATATGCAATATTTTTTTTGAAAAAATTCACATAAAATCTGTATGTTCTATTTTTCTTTTCTTTATTATCGACATTCTATTTTCTCAAAGATTGGTCAAAGTATTTGCCCTCATAAAATCATCGTTGTAAAAAAAAAAACAACCTGAATAGTTTTCTCTGAGTTCAGGTAATGGATTCCAGCCCTGGCTTCGACAAATCAGGATCCAAAAAACTAAACTCAGAGAAAGAAAAAGAAAAGCTGATGAGGGCAGAAAAATTGAACTTGGCAGTGATTTATTTACCAAATGATAATATTTTTGCTAGCTATTCTATCCCAGGCCATCCTTATAAAGATCAGAAACAGAAATATTTATAAATGCAGAGGAAAGTTTGAATTGATTGATAAAGAAAAAGCGTTACCAAAACAGCGAAGAATAGCTAAGCTGGAACACTTTCACTCACTACAGATGAGGATTACAGTGCCAGTGTCAAAGCCAGAGCACATTTTTATATTTACAAGCACACGAAACCAAAGATTAGAACCCAAACCCCCAACCCACCACAAAGATCTTTAAGTATTCACATTCTCCTAGTCCTAGCCTCTAACACCTCATCTAGTTCCATTAACTCTTGGTTCTTCAAACCCAAGGTCGTATGACGTCTTTTTGTCTCCTATGGTAGGCAACTCTAGAAAACAAGCTTAGTGATTAGCGTCCCTTAAACATCCTCTATAGCCCAAAAGTGAAACTAAGAACAACTATCAGCAACAAACAAACAACAGATGCTGTAAACTGCGGTAAAGAAAAACAAACAGTGTTCCTATTAATTTTCAATTGACTCTGAGCTTATCACAGTTCCTTCACCACCTTCAATACAAGCCATGGGAAGTTTGCTTCCTGTACTCAGCTTTTTCACATCCTGACTTAAACAGATAAATATTCTTCTTACCATGCTACAGAATTCCCTGTGCATAAACATCAAAGTCAATCAAGTTCTAGAAGAGTTTAAGGGGGAAAAATAAAAAAGTATCAGGGTACTTACTGCCATGGGTCATCGCCTACAAGCATCATATCCCCTTCATCATCAGTGTAGACAATCTCCCACTTATTCCTAGGGCGAAGCTCTCCCTTAATATCAAACATCTCCTCTAGTTCATCTATAAGCTGATCGTACCCTTCCAACATGGCCAGGTCCACAGCGCGACCGACGGCTACCCCCTGCATCTGGACCTGTTCACATACAGAAACCCAAAAGTGAGTTTATGGAAAATTCTGCAAGTAAAACTTTCCCTTAATGAAGTGAATTAACACCTGCATGAACATTTTACTTTCAATACCTTGGTACGACTTCTTGTAGAACTAGGGCAACTTTGCCTGCTCTGGATCTCTTTTGCTTGTAATTGTAACTGTTCCTGCTTCTCATTAGAATCTTTTGAAATTTCAGACTTCTGGCAAGAATTATTAGGTGACAAGGTATGATGTCCTTCAGCTGTACTGGCAGTCATAGTAGAAAGTTGGGTAGGTGTCCTCTCCAATTGCCTTGAGCTAGCAGAGTGGTTTATCAACTCAATGCCAAACAATCGGCAGCTAGAAGCTGTCTCAGATTTCTTTACCTTTTCTATTGGATCAAAGGTTGAATCATTGTTCACTTGTGGGTTTGACAATCCTGAAAGAACAGGCCAACCAGATGCACATTTGCTATCGTCTCTTGCATCAGGAAATCGATGCTTAGAAACACTCATGCAAGGAGAAGATAGCCAGCTCCCTTCGTTCTGAGTCTTCAAGACAGAGCTGCAACTGCTTCTCATTTCAGTCTGCATATGCCATATGATATGATTTTCATTTCTGTTTGCTTCGGCAGTAATGTTACGCCGCATTAGATCATGGGTATGCATAACTCCAGAATTCCAAGGAGCTGATGCTGTTGAAGGTAATTCTATATTATTCAAACAAAGTGGATTTCTCAGATAAACCAAATAGAAGTATAATAAAAGAGAGATTCAAAGAAAGAAAAATATGCTTCACCTAGAGCAGGAATTTCAGCAGTTGGTCTAGGCCTTTTGTTCTTAGCAGCAACAGGTTGACCCAGAGTTGGTGGAATAGGAGCAGCGAAGGGTTCTATCTCCCATGGTGAAACCCTGTCAGGTCTTGGTATAGAGGCAGGTTCATCCCATTGTACCTATTGGCAATAACTGATTATAGTTATAATGACAAAATAAATCAAAATGAAGTTTAAGAAAGCATAACAAGTTACCTTCAATGAACGCCATTTTGAATCTTTCCAGTAAGGAGAAAAGTCTTCAACCCCAACGATTGTGCCAGAAAACCTTATCAATCAAAGTATGTTCGTAAGTATTACAGAAGACATTGAACAATCACCAATCCAAAGCAATCATGTGCTTAAGTTTCACTACCTTCTCTCAGGAGAATCCTCCCCTTCAAATCTCATCTTAAACCTCATGCCAACTGTAAACTTATTGTTAAGAGCCTCTAAATATTTGTTCAACCCAATAATGAACTGACTTGTCCTGATATTTCACACAAGATGGTTATAAGTAAAAAAATATCATTTTCATCTCATTTTTGGAAAATCTGTAATTATCATACCTTGGTTTATAGTAGACAACAAAGAGGGTTTGTGTTGAAACGGCATGAGATGCAGTTGCTAGTACTCCTAAATGCATGCTCTGGCTTGAAATCACTGATGTAGGCATGCTGCTCTGTTGACGAGCAACACGCCTCACTCCAACGCGCAGCTCCCCACTTTCCCCTCTATGAAACCAAGTATTAAACAAATAGCTCATCAGCTACATGGAAAAAAAAAAAAAGAACATAACCAGCAAAGGCCAGAACCAGTTCAATGCACCACCACACAAGCATCAAGGATATCAGAAAATGGAAAAGGCATCTACCTCAAGAACACAAAGGAATCACCAGCTACTAATCTCTTGGAAGTAACAAATGTACTCCATCCCGTTGTGAGCAAATGCCTCCTTGGCTGGCCTGTTCATTCAAACCATATACAATTTACATAACGCAAGTGATTTGCCCATCAGTAGCGGAGGTGAGTCATACATGGAATTGACAGCAAAAACATAAAAGCTTAGTATTAACCGACTAAACTAGAAAGATAGTTATCAGATCCTTTGTTACCTCTAAAAATATGCTTAAAGCGCCACTCATAGCCATGAAGATCCTTGGCAACCAATTCCTGGGTTGGCGTTGCCTGGTTCATGTCCTAAAAGACATCCATATAGAGAAATCAATACAAAGAAGATTTAGAAAGAAGACAAAACGGCGAAAAAAGAGATCTAGAAATTGTACCAGTGGAGGAAGGCATTCAGTGGCATGTTTGCGAAGAACAGAAAAACCTCCATGAGTGCTGGTATCAGAGGCTGTTAAAACCTTGCAGAAAGAACAGACAGTAGGTTTTGGAGGCTCCGGAGGACATGCATCAGGAGTTGTTGGCTCAGGTTGCTATCCATGCCAAAAACATGATTAGTGATCACTAATATCAAACAATAAAAGAAAAAGAAAAACCAACTCTCCTGCATTCTAATACTGGAAGATTTTCAAATCAGAAACAAATAAAATTGGTTCTTACATTTGGCTCCGGCATCAAAGTTATTTGTGCATAAACTTCATCTGTTTCTTGTTCAGCCTACAAACATTGTAACAATAAGTGCATAAAAAGTTATTCCCAAATCAATCATGTTGATAGAATACTATAATGGTCCACCAGGTCCACATGACTTACGATCTGACTGAAACCCCAATTTATTGAGCCAGTGAAACCAATTTCTCAGAAAAAAGAAACTATTTATTCAAAATTCAAGGTTTTACAATCTTTTCAAGATCAAAACAATAGAAAAACTGGTAACCTCTAAACATATTACTCACTTCCTTTTTCCTCTCCGTTTTTTAAGCAATCAGAAGTCCAAAACACAACTAGAGATTACCGTGGCCTATGCAAAGTCAAATAAAAAACCAGAAAGAGAAAATTACCAGAAACTGAATGTGAACAACACTGCAAAGTATCTTCGATGGAAGATTAAACAAAGGAATCCTCTGATTCAACTCCTGATTCGTCGACGCTTCCAACTAAAACAATCCCTCGCCAAAACAGCAAAATCCCAATCAATAACCCGAAAATAACCATTTCTATAAAAGGAGATAATTCCAAATAAAACCAAACAGGAATATGTTCGACACAAAAATGAAAAAAAAAACGAAAAACGAAAAGAGGCTTTACCTGTTCCATATGTCCTTGAGGAAAATAATAGACTCTCTCTCTAGCTCGAGGAGCCTCAACCAGGGGTCCCGCACATAACTTCCATAACTCCATGTATAGATCATCTCCTCCATTTCCTTTAACTCAAAAAAGAAAGTGAAGAAAAAAAAGGTTTCAAAAATTTTCCAAAAAATCAAAGAAAAATAAAAACAATTTAAAGAAAAATATAGAATCAACGTTCAATCTGTATGAATTCTTTTATTTCGTTTACCTTCGGAGGAAACATTATTTGTCTGTGAAAACACCCCTCCCCGATTCGACATTATTGAACCCTCTCCGACTCTTCAAGTCAACAACGAGCAACAGCAACAAATTTGGAACAAAAAACCTCCAAAGAGAGAAGCTAAATCCTCCAAAAACGCTCTAATAAACCTTATTTTACACTCTTTAGCACCACAATAAAAGCCAAATAATTACGAAACTGCTCGAATTCCTGACAAAAAAATCTACACCTCCCTCACACTATTTTTCCTCCCTCCCTATCGTAACCGTCGCGAGATCCAATACCGTAACGGAAAACAGCTTTAACCGTACAAATCTGCCGTCGTTCACCTCGCTTTCAGTATAGCTTTTCGCTGCTCTGTAAAAAGGAAACGCCGTTAGCAGAGAGAATCAACCTAAAATCCTACGCTCGACTCTTATGATACGCGACTTTGTTCTCAATTCTTCTTTCCCTCTTTTTTTTTTACTTTCTCTCTCTTTTTGTTTTGGGTTTCTAACAAAGGAGCGTTTTTTTTTTTTGTAAATCGAGTGTGTAAAGCTAATTTAACGAACTCTGGTTCCGGATTTAACTGAGACAGTCAGGGGATTAACGTGACGAGACCATTTTTTAACGGCAAACGGTGGAAAGCCGTTTCTCAACGGCGTTTTAGGTACGGATGATGGGGGACATTGGGATGAGTGTGGTTGGGGTTAACGGTGTTATTTTTTACGTCTCTTTCGTTGGCTGCTTCGAAACAGGCAAAAGGGTGGTTGGCTCGAGTTATAAACCCCAAAGACATTTGGGTTGAGGGTTTTTTATTTTTTATTTTCCTCTCGTTTTCTTACATTTAATTTAATTTAATTTATTTTTGTAGGTCAAATAACAGTTTTAATCCCTCTATTATGCTTAACTTTAAATTTTAATCTGTATACTTTAATTATATATTTTTATAATATTATTAATTAGTAAAAATAGTAAACACCTGATTAAATATATTAATGTAAAAATTTTAAAACATTTTATGCCAACATAAATTTGCTTGCGTAGGGTAAAATTTCATAACGAATAAAATTGAAGGACCAAAATCTAAATTGAATTGAGGAAGTAGTAATAATTAGGGGGAGGGGGGAATCTGCCACAGAGGAGTGCGGGGTCCACGTGAAACACGTGCAAAGTGTTGGATCTTGATGCTTTGTAACCCTGTTGCTGTACTTTTTCCCAGACAAACTGCGAGCGGTTCGGTGGTCCAACACTGTACACGTCACTCCCTTTTGCCGAAATGGAGTTCACACGTGGTTGGGTTTATGCGGGGCTCCACCTCCACATGTACTCTTTCTATAACGCCGTCGTTTTAGATTATTATTAGTTTATTCATCAATCTGTCACGTTACTCGCTTCCTTTCGTCATCAAGCAACAAGTAGTAGCGAGGAAAGGAAACAGTGACCCCACCCCCTTTGAAACGTCCACATTCTCCCCCATTCAACCCTCAAAAGTAAAAATATCAAATTTGAATATTTGACCTTGAGTCAATCTAAAACCTCTCTTTTTTTTTTTCTTTTTTCTTTTTTTGCATTATTAATAATTTTATTCAAAAGAAAACACCCACCAACTAACAATTTCGTAGGTTTAATTTTTTTATTATTAGAATTAATGGAAACAAAAAAGAAATCTTAACCGATATAGGTTTCGATCCAATTCAGGGTTATAAAATATATATTTTGTTTTGAAGATCCAGTTAACAAAAAGAACCCTTCTACCTCACGATAATTGTAAAAATATCCTTATATAACATATAAATTAACTTAAAGTTTTATGTTATACTATATAGTGTAATTTGTTTCCGGATTTTACTATTCCATTAATGTTTATTACATTCTACTTTTTTTTTCATGAAACGTGTTATCGTTATCAAAAACATCTTTATTTAAAATTTAAAATTTAAAATTAATTTATATTTAATTATTATACAAATAATTTATATTAATTACTATATTTCTATTAAGTTATTTAATTATCATTTAAATTAACTATTTATTTAACTTTTAAGACCTAAAAGATATTCTAATTCATTAGAACGACTCCATAATCATGAATGCCCAATTAAGAGTCAAGTATCATCTCGTAAGCAACAAGGAAACAAATCAAGCAGAGACGCAGATATTATGTTTTCAGCAATAAAGATTCACATCTATCTGTCAAACAAAGCAATTTCCACTCAAGCAAAGAGTCGAACAGGTGGTGAGCCATACCGTAAATCAGAAAAATTGGAGAAGAAAGCCCAGCTGAAGTGGACGGTTAGAGAAAATCCAAACGTTCAGGAAGAGCTGAGTTTGATCAGTAAGGGTCTTGACTTGACAATGCAGGATAGAAATAGAGAAAAGGAGAGTAGCACAACGGGAGGTCGGCGAGAGAGAAACTGGAACGGGTACTGATAAGGCTACTTTACATAGACTTGGAATTGGACAATGGACGAGTTCAAGTTGCATTACAAAATAAAAGAAGAGTAATTTAATGTTACTTTTGTCACACCAATAGCAAGTAGGGGCATTATAGGGCATGCCCCATGACCCCCGTACTTACCTACTTGCTTCAACGACGGACACCCTTACGTCACAATTTTTTTGGCTCTTTCTTTCTTGGAAGGTAGATTATAGAGATATATGGATGGTTAAATTAAGTCTAAGTTCTTATACTTTTTGTAAATTTAAAATTTAAAATTATTTTTTTATTGATGTGACATTTTGAAATATAAAAAAATCCTCATTTGTTAGTCATATAACTAAAAAATGACTTTTGTAATGGACTTGAATTTAGTAAGATAGTTTCAATAGTGTTAATAGGTAGACTTGAATTTGGAAATCTGAAATGTATTATGAACTAACTTTTTAGAAATAAAAGTATAAGGACTAAATTCAAAATTTGTGAAGAACACAAAGACGTACGGAAGATTTTAACATATACGTAAAAAAAACCTAAAAATGATTATTTTTATCTAATGGCATAATAATAAATTTAGCTATCAACACTTAATCATTTTTTGTCAATTTGGCCCTTAGTTTTTAGCTAAATTTGGGCATTCAACTTTCAAAAAAAGAGTCAAAATGAAAATATCAACTAAAATATTATTTTTAACGATATTAGCATGATAGTCTACGTATACTTTATATTAATTTGTCTTATATGTCACATCAACAAATAATTAAAAAATATATGTAAAAATTTAAATAGTATGAAGTACAAATAGATTGCCATGCAAGTTTCCATAATTAAAAATTAACATTTTAATTAATATTTATTTCAAAACATAACAATTCAACTCTTTTTAAAAGATTGGTGGTCAATATTTTCTAAAAGTTGAAGATCAAATTTAACTAAAAAAGGAATAAAAATTAAATTAAAAAAAGATGTAAAAACATAAATTTATAGTTAACCCCCATTTAATTAATAATAAGGAAAAACAATTAGCGGTATTTATTCCACATTGATAAACTATAATAATAGATAGTATCGCAGTAAGGTAGCAAGTATTCTTGTTTGACCCCTATTATATATCTATATATGTCAAATAAAATCTATTACGTATTTTGAGATGAGAATCAATTGATGCCTTCCACACTTAGCCACCCATCTTATTCTTATGTGCTCTCCTTTATTTTCCTTTATGATTAATATTTAATTGACCCACACTAGCTGTTTTTAAAATGATATTACTAATAAATATGAACCCGAGTGCTACATGTTTCATTGCTGGTGGCCAACTACAAGCTGCCGCTGCCAATTCAGCAAACCAATATTGCAAGAATCAAATTAGATTCTAATATTACCCGAAATTCACATATCTCATTTAACCATAACTACCTCCAAATTTATTCATCTTTTCAAATTTTAAATTCTATAAATAAGATTATAAAATTTGAAAAGAACAAATAAGAATACACCCGTTTTAAGCGGTGAAATATAAGCTCTATCAACATAACAAAGGCTTCAACCTCAGCATAAATAAAATATTATGGCACATAGACAATTGAATCCGTCACAAGTCAAGCACGACATATCTGCAGTGGTTGCAAGCGCTTAATACAATAAAAAAAACCTGCCCAAGATGGTCCAAAACGACTGGCAAAAATCTGCAAAAAAACCAAGCATCCACCAAATTGGAGAGGACAGTGACAAAATCATTCCTAAAATCACTTGTAAAACACAAGACTAAAAAACTTATACAAGATAAGACAAAAACTTCCAGAAATGAAGACTTATTAAACAATAAAAAACATATAATATTTAAGACAATACGGATCCCAACTTGTGACGACAACAATGATACATACAAAATAGATCAGCAAACTAAAAAGACAGAAGGTATGTGGAGTGAATGAAGAGAACAAAGAAAGAAAAAGTTGATGGGAGAAAGAAAGAGAGAAAAAAGATGAGCAGTAATCAACTCAAAGACTAACACCATTGTTGGACAAAACAAAAAAGGAGAAACAAACAATTTGGAGAAAAAAATATTTTTTATTCATCTTTTGAATTTCATTTATTTTCTTTATATTCAAACATGCATATATGATTTAGGAAAAATATATAGGAATTAAAATATAAATTTTTGAAAGGGTTAGAATTTTACAATTTCTAAAAAGTTCGAAACTATAAATCTATTATTTTTGGAGGATTATAAATTTTGAAGTTAACAGTTTACAATTTTGAAAGAGTTATATAATATATAAAAAAAACATATGAAATTATTGGTGGGAAATCAATGTTTTAACACTAAAATCATTAAGAATAGTGTCTAGATGTAAATCCAAACCATTATCTCAGATGATGCAAATTAATATATGATCGAGTCCATGTCAGCGTCATTTGTGTAAATAATTACATTTAGTGGTGTGGATAAGCATGGGTATTATTTTTAAATTAAGAACATGGACAAAAGATAAAGACAAACCAATCACCATTAGGGTTTGTGTAATGTTTGCCTGTAACGTACCCTGCGTATAATAATGCACCAAAACAAAACAAAACCAAAACAAAGCGTAGATTTCTTTTGCTGAACTTTATTGCTTGACACCTGTCTTCTTATTATTATAAGTTTATTTGTTTTGAAGGCAATGAAATAATGTGTATGATAAGTGCGTGACCCTTTATCCTTCCAAGAGTTAAAGAGTTGATATATTCTTTCTTTTTCTCCCTTTATGCTGGATTGGAAGAGTTTTTATTAAGAAATTGTAATGGATGATTACGACAATGAGACATTAAACGTGTGCATATACATATATAATTTCATAGTAGAGCACTTTTTTTTTAATAATTACAGATGTATTGTTTTATTGTGAACATAATCTAATTTGAATTAAAAGAGTATTTAAGTAAAATTCCAACTTTCTTCTAACCATGTGTATACTTCACTTTTAAAACCATTCAATCAAAATAAACTTTGCACATCAATTAATTTTAAGTCCAATTTATGTTCTTAATTAGGCATACTGTGATTTTGATATTTATAACAACATGATAACCACTCATCACCATAACAATCAATACTGCATTTTTTTATATCTATGACATTCCTTTCATATTACTATCTTATCCTATGACACAACCAAAACTATACTATGGATAAGTTATAGGTTTAATTTTCGTATTTTAATTTGATCTTTTTAATTTCTATAGTCTTCAAATTTTGAAATTAAAGTATTAGTAGTTAAATTCATTAAGTGTTATTTTCTAAAATTCTGCGCAACAAACATATAATGTCATATCAACTTGTTGTTTTCATATAATAGTTACAAAAATGTTATGTCATTGTAGTTAATGGATTTAATGGCTTCCAGTTAAGTCAAGGACTTTGACATTAAATTTTGAAAAGCATAGGGACTAAAAATGATCAAACCGAAGAACATGGACTAAATCCACAACTCATACATAGTAAGAGACTAATATCATAAATTGTCCTAACGAATTTAATCGTTATAGTTTGATTTTATGTTAGTTGGTTACAAGTAATTGTTCTGAGTGTTTCCATGACTTCAATTAAGTGCATACCAGCTTGAAAGACAATATCACAAGTCATCAAGGATGGAAGGAGCGCCTTAAAAGAAGACCCAAGTAAAGATGATCGAGTCACAGCGCTAGCCCAAAGCAACAAGTGGCACCCCAGCCCAGCAAATGCCGCCCCAATGCCCCAGTGCCGATTCACCAAGCCTTGATGTCGTTGTCCATGTCTTGTGGGTTAGTTTGTTGTTTTAAATCAAGATGCAAGGCTACTTTCGTCTTTTTCTAGTATTTAAGTCTAAATCAAGTTTTTAACCCTAGTTTGAAGTCAATTAAAACTTCATAAACTCTATAAATAGGATCTTAGAATAGAGACAAATCATCTCCACTCCCAATTTTAATTCAATTTGCATTTTATTTTCCTATGGATTGTCAAACTTTTCTTTTCTAGTTAAAGTAATATTCGAAGTTTGATTCTACAAGTTTGTGAAATTTAATTGCTCTTAATTTTTCTTTATTCTTCGGTATTTGCATGTCTTATGGTTTAATTACAATTGTTCAGGTTTGTTAAATATGTAACTAGTATTTGGTAGCTTAGAATAATTCCTTTGTCAATTAGATAATTAGTTGATTGATTGATTGATTTCTAATAATTGTGCGTGATAATTTATGTAGTGTGGGCATGCAATGTAACTTAAATAAACCCTAATGATGTGTTTGTTGGTTAGAATTGGGTCTCTTTGGTTCTTAAAGTCATTAATAAGTTAAATTCTTAAGCAATCGCTATAGAGTTGTTTGTCAATAAGAGAAGTAATTAATGATGATTTCCTTGATTATCGAGAAGATAAGAAGAGATTAGGTTACTAAGCGATCATCGATAACTATAACCAATTTATTAAAGAATATTGAAATTCATCTTTGCATAAATGGTCGAACCCTTGAATTAAACGAAGAATTTACTTTGACTAGAAACTTCATCTCATTGATTTTTCCTAAAATTTTAGTTATTGCTTTCTTTGTTTTTCTCAAATCTTAACTTTAGTTTTTAAGTTTTTCTTCAAACAAAACCCCCTTTTTTATTTTAATTGTTTTAGTTGAAGAAATAAAATTTCTACCAATCTCTATATATTTGGCCCTACTTGTCACTTCTACTAATTATTTTTTGTGGCTTCGACAACCATATAGTTGTAATAAATATAAAAAAGTGATGGTTATTCTTCCAAATAGTTGTTGCATTTAATTGTAGAAAACTGTTGTGTAAAACACCAATGAAAACATTCAATAATCGTCATTTAAAATTAAAAAAAAATGTTACTTTTTCTTTTAGGCAACCATTAGATAAACGTTGCATAAAACACTAATAGCATCATTAGAGTAAATTGTTATTTAAAAAGTAAAAGTGTTGCTTTTGATATTAGGTAACGACCACATAGTATTGCAATAACTGTAAAAGTGTTGCATTTTTCAAATAAATGTTGCACTTAACAATAAAAACCATTACCTAAAATACCAATGACAACATTAAATTGTAACATTTTTTAAAATGAAATAAGCGTTGTTTTTAAGTTTAGGCAATGACCACATACATAACGGTCACAAAACCGTTGTATAAACTCTAATGCAACGAAATTTGTTGTTTAAATAATAATTTATTAGTGTCATTTAAAGTCATTTTTATTGTAGTGTATGTATTGTTGGACAAAACACGTTAGTGAACAAAATATATAAGTATAAATAAATAAAATATAAATAGAATAATTTATATTTCAATTGTCAAATATGCAAACCAATAAAAACTGTAATAAAAAGGTTGAAATTGAAAATAAGAATAGAGATTTGCTAAACATTGAGGCCTATTTAACACAGTTTCCTTAAGACAGATTTGACCGCTCCTACGGTACTTGGAGAACCGTTGGTCGAATGTCTCCCAAGATATAACAACACAAAGATCAAAGCAGTAGCACCTCTACAACGATCAACGAATTGACATTGTCTTTTTTATCATCGGAACGTTGGAAAATATAGAGAAGAAAAGAAGAGTTTTGAGAGCAAAAGAAATTCGATGTAAGAGAGTATGAGTGTAGAAAAAATTCTACAGAATTCATAGCCTTTTATAGGCATTTGGTATGGTGGAATTTTGGAAATATCCACAAAATCTGCCATTAAAGGAGCCAACAAAACAATTTGATTAAAAAATAAATCAAATTGATTGAAATCAAATAAATAAGATAAATGTCTTTATATAAACAAATTCTGTCTACTGAGGAAAAAATAATTTTGTGTTGGGCTAAAACATTCACAAGCTCATTTTGAGCCCGACCGGTCCGAACATTTCGCGTCACCCACGTCATGTGGGTGCTCCCCAACCCTCACGAGTTTGGACTTGCACCCCCTGCGCGCGAGGCAAGGTTCCAAGCTTAGTCATTCAATTACCCTTCAAGAGGGTTCCTATATATATACATATCCCGCACTTGGTATTAAACTAATGTGGGATCTAAGCTTTTACTTTTCCTTAACAAATATTTCCAACTAGCTTACTTTGAGCATCAATTTCTCATCCATCACTCAACCATTTTGAGCATATGATATACTGTTGTAAAGGTCTTATGGAGTAGAATATGAAACCATAATTTTATGATTCAACTCTCTACATTTACCTATTGAGAATATGCCTCAAAGTTCCCATAAAATATAATTTTTCTAATAATCCCCCACATGAATAAAAATTGATAGTTTTATCGAAAAACATTGATTCGATATGGTGATAGAATCTACGATCAATAGTTTCATAGGATAGGTAGGTATCCACCCTTGAACCTTTCCTTGTGAAAGTATATTTACTTTACTAGCTAACCAGTAGACGTGATGTCCTTGAACTGTTCTACCTTTTGTGTAAACAATGATATACCTCACACAACTACCTCTCTGGCAAGGTTTTAGTTCTCATGAGTATGTTCATATAGCCGTGAACATCTCCTGGTCTTGTAAGAGTTTGAGAGAACTATGCCCTAATAGTCTCCTCAAAGCGGTCCCACTTCACTCTCACATAGGTGACCTATGTTATTCAGCTCACGGAAACACATAATCGTCATTAAAAGCATTGCTTAACCTATCCCATTTTTAGTCACTGTTTACATCATAGGAACGGACTTGGGATAAGTACCCCCATAGTGACCTCACAAGGTCTATGCAATTACGTTGTCCATTTGAACCTAGATCTTGCGATCTCCAGTCAACTAGGTTGGGTTTTCCTTCATATAGCGCATTTAATTTCCATGGGCTTTATTCACATTCCTTTCGATGTTTTATCAACCTGATCTCGATTTAAACCTTTAGTTAGTAGATCTACAATGTTATCTTTTGATTTTACAAAATTAATAAAGATAACTTTGTTTGAGATCAGTTGCCTAACAGTATTGTATTAGTGACACATATGTCTCGACTTACCATTATACATTGCATCATGTGCTCTACCAATTTTTGTTTGGTTATCACAATATATGCATATTGTTGGCACAGGCTTTGGCCAATCAGGAATATCCTCTAAGAAGTTTTGAAGTCCTTTTGCCTATTCTCCAGATTTGTCTAGAGCTACAAACTCAGATTCCATTATGGATCTGGTTATAATCGTTTGTCTTGAGGATTTCCATGACACAGCTCATCCTCTCAATGTAAAGACATATCCACTTGTACCTTTGGTATCTTGAATATTAGATATCCAACTGGTTTCGAAAAATCCTTCTAAAATAGCAAGATCTCTAGAATAATGTAATTTATAGTCCCGAGTATATCTGAGATATCTCAGTATCCTCACAATTGCTTTCCAGTGGTTTTCCCCTGGATTGCCTGTGAATCTCTTAAACTATTCACGGTGAAAGTAGTATCTGGTCTAGTACAACTCATAAGGTACATTAGACTGCCTATGACCCTGGCATATTCCACTTGGTTAACGCTTTCACCTCTATTTTTGGACAGATGTTGACTTGTATATATCGGAGTTCTGGCTATGCCGGAATCATCCTTGCTAAATTTCCCAAGAATTTTGTCCACATAATGTGACTAAGCCAATATGAGACCTTCAAATGACCTTTTAATTTGGATACCCAAAATCACACCAACTAGTCTCATATATTTCATGTCAAATCTTGAATTTAACATGTCTTTGGTACGTTTTACCATTTTATTGTTACTTCCAATGTCATCAACATATAAGCATAGAATTATATATCTAAAACTGGTGGTTTTGACATACACACATTTGTCACACTCATTAATCTTGAAGCTATTTGCCATCATGACATTATCAAACTTTTCATGCCATTGTTTTGGTGCTTGCTTAAGCCCATATAAAGACTTCACCAATTTACAAACTTTCACTTCTTGTCCTGGAACTACATGACCCTCATGTTGTACCATGTAGATCTCTTCATTAATATCTCCATTTAGGAAAGCTGTTTTAATATTCATTTGATATACTTCTAGATTCTGCAAGGTGACAATTACAAATATCATCCTTATAGAAGTTATTCTAGATATTAGAGAAAAAGTATCAAAGTAGTCAAGGCTTTCCTTTTATTTATAACCTTTTATAACCAATCTAGCCTTGTACTTATCAATTGTTCCACCTGCTTTCATTTTCCATTTGAAAATCCATTTCGAATTTAATGGTTTAATTCTTGGAAGAAGATCCACTAACTCCAATGTATAATTTTGTATGATTGAATCAATTTCACTTTTAATAGCATCTTTCCATAAGGTACTTTTAGATGATCGTATAGCATAATTATACATTTGAGGTTCGGCCTCTAGCATAAAGGTTAGAAAATCTGATCCAAAAGACTTTTCTACCCTTGCTCGTTTACTCCTCATTGGCTCTATCTTAGTTTCAGCTTCGTTAGGACTATTTTCATCTATAGTCTCTGAAATTCGTTTTGTTGAACTTGAATAAACTTTTTTAGCTTTACAAGGGAAGATATTTTCAAACAATGAAGCATTCTTTGATTCCAATATAATATTCTTGTGAATGTCATGATTTTTAGATTCATACATAAGAAACCTATATGCATTGCTATGATTTGAGTAGCCAATAAAAATACAATCTACCATTTTAGGACCTATTTTCATTTGCTTTGGTAACAGAGCCATTACCTTTGCAAGACACCCCCACACTTTCAAGTAGTTGTAGGAAGGTTTTCTACCTTTCTATAACTCATATGGTGTCTTGTCCCTTTTCTTGCAGGGAATTTTATTTAAAAGGTAATTAGCTGATAGAATAGATTCCTCCCACATGTTTTGTGATAACCCAAAGCTTCCTAGCAATGCGTTCATTATTTCCTTTAGAGTTTTATTTTTCACTCGTTTACTCCATTTGATTGAGGAGAGTATGGTAGTGTTCATGAATAATACCATATTGTGCACAGTATTCACCGAATGGTTCAACATATTCACCACCACGATCACTTTTCACCATTTTAATCTTTTTATTAAGTTGGTTTTCAACTTCCTGCTTATAGAGAATAAATTTATCTATAGCTTCATTTTTGCTCTTAAGAAAATACACGTAGCAATATTTTGTGCTATCATCAATGAAGGTAATAAAATATTTATTCCCTCCTCTCGTTTGAAAAGTCACAAACATCGCTATGTATTAGATCAAGTGGTTATGTGCTTCTTTCAATAGTTTGAAATAAAGACCTTGTTAATTTTGTCTCAACACAAGTTTCACATTTATGTTTATAATTAACGTGAAATGAAGGAATGTGCTCCAAATTAATTAATCTACTTAAAGTATCTTAATTAACATGTCTGAGCTTACCATGTCATAAATCAAATGACTCAAGCATATAAATAGAGGAAGAAGTGACATTTTTATTCATTGTCTTTGCTTTTAAAGAGATTGCATTAAGTTTCCACATGTTATTTAATATATATCCCCTTCCCACAAATATTCCCCCTTAAAGCCGTGTACACTAAGGAGTGTCCCAGAAACAAGGTTCTTGTGTATGTCAGGCACATACAACACATTTTGAAGCTTGAGTTCTTTGCCAGAAGTCATCTTCAAGACCACAATACCCTTCCCCTTAGTCTTGGAAGTTGCAGCATTGCCCATATAGAGCTTCTTCTCCCCATTTCACAAGGTTCCAACTCAAAGAAGGAGTCATTGTTGTAGCAGATATGACGTGTGGCACTGTATTAAGCCACTATTCTCTCGGATTTGAATCAACCATGTTGACTTCAGAAATCACAACACATAAGTCCATATCTTCCATAGCATTGATGAGAGTTTCCATTTTTGTTAATAAACAAAATCAAAATTAGAAAATTATCAACTTTTGTTAGACGACAGGAACCTAATAAAACTCGAAACAAAAGTTTATATGGTCTAATAAAAAATACAATAAAACAATGCACTAGGTAGGTAACCCTAAAAGAGAGGTGGTGTACTCGGCAAGCTTAAATACCAAGTCTTTCAAAGAACCAATCCTAGACATGTATTCTCATATTGCCTTTTTAATTCACCATTGATAAATTTCTTTTTAATTCACAATTTAAAACCACAATTAGGCCAAAATAAACAGAAAATTTCCCTTTGATTTTGTTAAACTACAGAATTAAAATTATGAAACAAAATCAAAATCAATTTTGTTAAATGGCAAGATTAAATCCCTAAACAAAATTATGTAATTAAATCAAAATAAAGTTTATTAAATGACGTGAATAAATCCCGAAACAGAATTATTTGATTAAGTCTTCGTTTGGAAACAAATCAATATCGAATAAAATCTTGTTAAATGGCGGGAATAAATCCCGAAACAGATTTTATTTAATTTTAATTTCTCGTTTTGGCAACAAAATAAAAAATGTAATAAAATCCGTTGAACGGCGGGAATAAATCCCGAAACAGATTTTATTTAACTTTAATTTCTCGTTTAGAAATAAAATAAAAAATGAATAAAATCTGTTAAACGGCGGGAATAAATCCCGAAATAAAGTTTGTTAAACGGGTGGAATAAATCCTGAAACAGAATTATTTGATGAAGTCATCATTTGGAAACAAATCAATATCGAATAAAATCTAGTTAAACGGCGAGAATAAATCCCAAAACAGATTTTATTTAATTTTAATTTCTCGATTTGGCAACAAAATCAAAATGTAATAAAATCCGTTGAACGGCGGGAATAAATCTCAAAATAGATTTTATTTAATTTTAATTTCTCGTTTGGAAAAAAAATAAAAAAAAGGAATAAAATCCGTTGAACGGTGGGAATAAATCCCAAAATAAAGTCTGTTAAACAGCGGGAATAAATCCCGAAATAGAATTATTTGATTAAGTCTTCATTTGTAAACAAACCAATATCGAATAAAATCTTGTTAAATAGCGGGAATAAATCCCAAAACAGATTTTATTTAATTTGAAAACAAAATTAAAATCAAATCAAATATTGTTAAACGGCGAGAATAAAGCCGGAAATAGATTTATTTAATTTTAATTTCTCGTTTTGGAAACAAAATCAAATGTAATAAAATTCATTGAACGGCGGGAATAAATCCCGAAACAGATTTTATTTAACTTTAATTTCTCGTTTGGAAATAAAATAAAAAATGAATAAAATTTGTTGAACGGCTGGAATAAATCCCGAGACAGTTTTTATTTTAATTTTAATACTTGTTTTGGAAATAAAATCAAAATTGGAATAAAATCCGTTGAATGGCGGGAATAGATCCCGAAACAGATTTTATTGACTTTTAAAAAATATATTTTAAAATAGTTTTTTTCCTTTCGCCTTGGTGTCTCGTTCGTTGGACAAAACACGATTTCAAATAATGGTAAAATCTGTCTTAAGATTGTTGAACAAAACACGTTAGTGAACAAAATATATAAATATAAATAAATATTTATATATAAAATAAAATATAAATGAAATAATTTATGTTTCAATTGTCAAATACATAAACCAATAAAAATCGTAACAAAAAGGTTGAAATCGAAAATAAGAATAGAGATTTACTAAACGCTGAGGCCTATTTAACACAGTTTCCTTAAGACAGATTCTGCCGCTCCTACGGTACTTGGAAAAACGTTGGTTGAATGTCTCCCAGGATATAACAACACAATAGTCAAAGCAGTAGCACCTCTGCAACGATCAACGAACAGACGTTGCCTTTCTATCATCGGAACATTGGAAAATATGGAGAAGAAAAAAAGAGTTTTGAGAGCAAAAGAAATTCAGTGTGAGAGAGTATGAGGGTAGGAAAAATTCTAAAGAATTCATAGCCTTTTATAGGCATTTAGTATGGTGGAATTTTGGAAATATCCATAAAATCTTCCATTAAAGGAGCCAGCAAATCAATTAGATTAAAAAATAAATCAAATTGATTGGAATCAAATAAATAAGATAAATGTCCTTATATAAATAAATTATGTCTGCTAAGGAAAAAATAATTTCGTGTTGGGCTAAGTCATAGGCTCATTTTGAACTCGACAAATCCGAACATTTTGCATTACCCACGTTGTGCAGGTGCACCCCAACCCTCGCTGGGTTTGGACCTGCACTCCCCTACATGTGAAGCAAGATTCCAAGCTTAGTCATTGAATCACCTTTCAAGAGGGTTCCCATATATATATACACATCCCACACTTAGTATTTAACCAATTTGATATCTAAGCTTTTACTTTTCTCAACAAATATTTTTAAGTAGTTTACTTTGAGCATCAAATTCTCTTTAATCACTTAACCATTTTAAGCATATGATATACCGTTGTAAAGGTCTCATGGAATAAAATATAAAACCATAATTTTATGATTCATCTCTCCACCTTTACTTATTGAGAATATGCCTCAAAGTTTCCATAAAATACAATTTTTCTAACATGTAACTACCAAATGAAACACAATAAATATATTATTGGTTAAGGAAATGAAAAGAATCCAAACAAAGCACATACATGGCTTATACAGAAACAGGACTGGAAACTTATGCATCATAATACTAAAAAAATTTAGAATCTCCACCTTAACCATCAATATCAAAATACTCAATTTAATTGTTTGTCCATGAAAAGGGAAGTTTTATGTTTAAGGTGTTGGAATTAGGTTTAATATTCATAAACCATAATAGATTTGGTTTTTTTTTTTAATTTAGGACAGATAAGATAGCATCTTTCTTAATACACAATGCTAGACATTATTCATTGACATTTTTTTTATATAAAAAATCCATCCCGCAAAACTCTAAAGAGAGTATTAATCGAAATTTAAAATTATTTATTTATCATTTTAAGAAATATATATATGTCGATTTTGATTTTTCTTTTGTATCACTTTTAATTGGTACAGTAGTTGGTTAACACCTCATACTGTTCGCACATCAAATTCTTTTAGGGATAATATAATTTTTAGCCCTTGAACTTGATAATTAAGTCTATTTTGGTATTTATATTTTTTTATCTATTTTGGTATTTGAACTTGACATCTAAATTCATTTTGGTCCTTAAACTTCAAGTATATAAATATTTGATGACATGACACTCAAAGATTGTGCCGCATCATCACTTGAAAACTAAAAGAATTATATAAATTTTCAGATAAAGACATGATACAATCTTGGAGTGTCCCATACAGTATTCTAATAATCAGACCGATGATTAAACTAATTAGAAAACTGGTTTCAATTCAATCGGTTCAACTGTTAGACCAACAATAATTAGTTAAATAATTAAAATTCATAAAATTTAAAAATAAAAATTGATTAAACCGGTTCAACCTATTTTTTATGATCGATTTGCGCACTTTCGTCCCAATTTTTGATTTTCAATTCAATCGGTTCAACTGGCTCAACAATACTCACTTTTGTCCTAATTTTTTATTTTTACCGATTTCGAGTAGTTTTTGATTCAATCATTTTATTTGGACCAGTATACTAGTCGGTTCTCGATCCAATCGGTCCGGCCAACCAATCCAATCATGTTCCAAGAACAATGATGACATCAACAAATTTTGACAGAATCCAAATTTAAGGACCAAAATAGAACTAATTGCCAAGTTCAAGTACCAAACTGAACTAATTGCTAAGTTTTGGGGCCAAAGATTATATTATCCCATTGTATTATATCAAATAGCATGTGGTATAGGTGAGATAGGGAAAGAGAGTGGGCTACGTAATTTAATTTATTTTAAAGAAATTAAAAAAAGAGAAGACAAAGCATAATTGTTGGGATCCCAACAGTTCCCATGTGGATACTGGAGACCAAGTTTTTGATTGCTCCTTGCTCACCCTAGCATACATTTTATAAATAATAAAAGATAATGACATTGCTTGGATAGGCAATTAGAGGAAGTAAAAGAATTCAAGAATTTATTTGACCTTTTATTCACTATTAATATATTTTTGTTCAATTAAACAACTATCTTTAATGATGTCTATGTAAAAATAATAGTTTTTTTTTATAAAGAAAACTACCATCATACAAGAAATTATAATAATAATAATTAACTTGATTATCAAACTAATATTGAGGGGAAAAGTTGAGGAATGGTGAATGTGGGGTACCCTAACAAAAATTAAAGAAAGTAAAATAGATATAATTAGAGAGAATGAGGCACTTTGAGTTGGAATCCATGTGAAGACAATCATGGGGTTTAAGAAAATCATTTTCTTTTTAGTGGAGCCTAAGCCAATTTCATAGTGAGCATTTTTTATTTAATTTAATTTAATTAATTCAGGCTTCTCAAGAGGCGGATGGATAGATAAATACTGAGGGATTTTGGTCCTTCCCAAATAATATAGGTTTTGACTTCTTGGTTTTTTTTTTTACTAGATTAAAGGTTTTCCAACCGTTGGATTAGATAACTTAAGTCTAGTATAAATATTGATTTCATTTTTTTGTTTCTTTTGGCGACGGTAATGTCAAATTGCTCAAACTCTATTACTGGTTACATCCATCGATCCCTTAAACCAAAGGGGGTGTATTAAAGAAGCATATCCCCATTGATGGAGGTTTTGAGTAGTAACATCAATGAATATAAATAGACAGAAACAGAAAGATAATAGAAGAAAATTGAAAAATAAAAGAGGAGAAATGTATTTTTAATTTTTATTTAATAAGATTAAAAACCTATCTTTTACATAGAATTCACTATTTATAGGGAACTAAGATGAATAGGTAACTGTAGCAACGGGTTAACTGAATTAGTTTTACTAACCACCTTTACTAACCACCTTATCATGGCTTAATCCTACTATCATTCTTGTTCTCTCCTTCTACTAAAACAAATAGACATGCAGAGATTTCATCAGTAAAGGCAACACAAAGCTGTTGCCGCAAGTGAGTAAAGAAACTAGCTGACAGTGGCTTAGTCAGAATATCTGAAATCTGATGTGTAGCCGGAACATAGCGAACATCAACTTCGCCAGTAGCCACCTTTTCACAAACAAAACACAAGTCTAACTCCACCTGCTTCATCTGAGCATGTTGCATCAGATTGCTAGAGTGTGCAACGGCATTAGTGTTATCACACCAAATGACTGGAGGTTGAGCAACCAGCTGAATTCCCATCTCAGTCAACAATTATTCCAGCCAAGCTATTTCACACACAGTATTGGCAACACTTCGGAATTCAACTTCTATAGACGATTGTGACATAACACTTTGCTTCTTGGAACTCCATGCAACTAAGTTGTTACCAAGAAACATAAAGTACCCAGCTGTAGAACGATGATCATTAGTGTTGCTTCCTCAATCTGAGTCAGAGTAAGCTGTGATGTGTAAGAAGGGACAATGTCGAAATACAAGCCCATGATGTAGGGTACCTTTAAGATAACGAACAAACCGTTTTACCGTCTTCCACTACTTGTTAAGTAGACATTGTATGTAATGACTAACCTTATTAACACTATAAACAATATCAGGGCGTGTTAAGCAAATGTGTTTGAGAGTACCCACTATTTTCCGATAAAGAATTATGTCAAGAAACGGATCTCCATCATAAGCCATTAAAAGTGGTGTAGTAACCATCGGAGTTGGTAATAGTGTGGCATTATTCAATTTGAGTTTATGCAAAAGATCTAGAACATTTTTTTTTCTGACTGAGAACTAGACTATTAGATGTACGATGAACCTCCATGCCTAAAAAATAATTGAGTTTACTTAAATCCTTCAGTGAAAATCACTCATGCAGAGTTGAGATGATGGCATCAACGTTATGCAAACTGCCACTTGTGATAATGATATCATCAACATAAACTGCTAAATAAAGTTGACCAGCCTGCCCTAAATCCTTAATGAATAATGGGGAATCAGCCTTGGGAGCTTGAAACCTGAGAGACCCAACAAGAAACGAAGTCAGCTTCTCAAACCAAGCTCGTGGAGCTTGCTTGAGCCCATAGATTGACTTGTGTAGTCGACAGACCAGTGGAACACCACGCTCATCACACTACTCAAAACCCGGAGGTTGATCCATATATACTTCTTCGGTAAGATCTCCCTTCAAAAAGGCATTATTAATATTCATTTGTCTGAGCTACCAATTGTTGGTCAATGCCAAAGACAACAAGACACACATTGTAGGTTGCTTGATGACCGGGCTAAATGTTTCTTTATAATCAAAACCAACAACTTGAGAAAACACTTTTGCCATTAACCAAACTTTGCGACGGGCTATCTATATTTTTTTTGTCTTAAAAATCCACTTGCAACCAACAATGGTTCTATTATCCAAAAGAGAAACCAAACTCCAAGTTCCATTGGAGATAAGTGCACTAAGTTCTTCATACACAGTTGTACGCCATTCATTGTCATCCATCGCCTCATGAATATCCCGAGGTTCATATGTATCAATCTGAACATGATAGGCTTTGGGCTTAAATATACCAGCCTTCGTGTGTGTCATCATTGGATGAACATTCAAAATAGAAATTATTGATAAAGCAAGCGAACGAGAATTACGTGGACTGGAATCACATGAAGGTTCAAGTTACTATGATTGACCGGGTACTTTGGAATTATGTACAGCAGGAGTTGGTTCTGGTATACTAGAAACAGCAGCAAAAATTGAGACAGTAGCACAAGCCGGTGACCGAGGCATATCAGTAGATGTTTGGCGCATGTTAGAAGGAAAGTGACGCTCATTGGCAAGAGTAGCTGTAGATGAACAAGAATGAACCATAGACCCCTTACGCAATAGAGCCAGTGAAGAACCAGTAGGCCTATCAACAAGAGAGTAGCTGGGAAACCCAAAATAAAAAGGTATGGTGGAAACAATATTGCCAGTAGAAGAGACGAGACCAACCGAAGTAGCACTAGAGGAGGCCAAGACAGCATATGGGAAAAAAATCCTCCTAAAATCGAATGTGGTGCAAAAAAAAATGTTACCATCCAAAGCCAAGCAATTGTAGCCATGTCGATTTGGACAATACCCTAGAAAAATACACATCTTTGAGCGAAATTCCAACTTGTGGGTACTATAAGGTCTCAAAAGTGGATAACATGCACAACCAAACACGTTGAGAAATGAATAATCTGGTACACGACCAAATAATCGTTCATGAGGAGGCTGAAATTCTAACACTCAAGTAAGCAACTGATTGATAAGATAAATTGCTGAGTAGAAGGCATCAACCCAAAACTTGAGAGGTAATGATGCTTGAGCAAAAAGTGTAAGCCCAAGCTCGACAATGTGTTGATGTTTGCGTTCAACCAACCCTTTTTGCTCAAAAGTATGAGGAACTAAGAGTCGATGTAGAACTCTAACATTTGAAAATAAATCTGAATACCCCAAAACTCTTCTCCCCAATCACATTAAATTTTTTTAAATGGAAAACCTAACTGTCTTTCTGCTATTTTATGAAAAAAAATAACCACATGCCGAGCATTAGACTTTTTAGCCAAAAAATAAATCCATGTATATTTGGTATAAGCATCAATAAAATTGATATAGTAACATTTTGATTGAGTAGTAATAGGAGCTGGCCCCTAAATATCCATGACCACAAGTTGTAGAGGTTGTATATATACCATAGTGGAGGAACCAAATAGAAGTTTATGACTTTTTCCTAATTGACATGCTTCAAAAAAATCAAACATCTTATTTATAGAACTAGAAATATTACAGAGTTGAAGAACTCGAAACAAAGCATTTTTGGTAGGATGACCCAAACGTCGATGCCACATTACAGTAGAAGAATTAGAAAAAATGCCATTATGATAAACATTAACACGAGTACACATAGTATGATCTATAGGATGAGTAGTAATAGTATAGAAGGCTCGTTTATCTTGTTGAAAAAGAGCACAATCATCACCATTGTTTTTGTTGGTGTTGTGAGTGCATAGCAAAAAATTGAAATTCAACTTGTAAAGACCTTTGTCCACCTTCCCATGTAGCAAAACATTTTTAGTCACGAGATCTTTCACAACACAATAATCTGGAAAAATTCAAAGAAGACATGATTATCTTTGGCAAATTAGGATACATAGAATAAATTCTTGGTCACATTGGGTACATGCAACAATTTTTCCAATACTACTATACGATCAGAAGTGGAAAGAAACATTTTACCAATATGTGAAATGAATAACTTCTCACCATTAGCCATCTGAATGTTACTTGAACCAGTGTAAGGAGTAGATTAAGCAAGCATGGCCGCATTATTTGTTAAATGATTGGTGGCACCAGTATCTGAATACCAAGTGCCATCCACAATAATTGCTAAAGAAGCAACAACATTGTGAGCTTGACTCGAAGGAGAACTGACGGTAGCAGCTTCATTTGAAATACTACTGAAGTTTACAAAAGTACTACTCATAGCCGGAAACATAGGACGAGAGTCATCGGAATACGATTGATCAAACTGATGGTAGCAGTGTAAAGCCAGATAACCAATCTTACGACAAATCTAACATTGAGGTTTAGAACTGTGACCTCTTCCACGATCATGAAATGCTAGCCGCGGAGCCTGATAAAACTGCTGGTAACTAGGGGAATACGAATCAGACTAAAAATTAGTAGTTAGAGAAACATATGAAAAAGAAGAATTCAACAAATTTTAAACTGCACGAGGTAAAGAGGAAGCCCATTGAGATTCAGCAAGATGCACACTGAGTGGAGCTATTGGTAAAGGAAACAAGGGGTTTTTCTATCGAGGTTTGGCATTTGGCAACACACCACAGTCTCATTGAAGATTGTATGGTTGCTAGCTTGATGCAATAACCGACACTGCAGACTCATATTCATTAGGTAGCCTAGTTAGAATTGTTAAGATATGCACGGCCTCTAACACAAGGTATCCACAGCTCTCAAAACTATCACAAATTAACTAGATTTCAACAAGATACTCCCTCATACACAACTCCCGTTTCTTTACCCTTTAAGCATGGAATGAAGTCCCATGGCTCTAGTAATGAAAGAAATAGAAAATAACTATTGTAACGTAGTCTAAATATCGCAAGCAGAAGTACAATGAATAAGACTCGGCAAGATGCTAGGACTAATAGCTGCAAGCAACCATGATGCAAGAGCCCAATCTTGTTTTTTAAGAGAGGCATAATCACCCTATGCTAGATCAAGAACTAAAGAACCATCGATGTGCTTCTCCAAAGAAGGCCTTTCAATCATGAAAAAAACATGTTGCTTCCATAGTAAATAATTCTATTCATCAAGCCGTATTGTAATTTGACTTATTGGAAAAACGTTTAGTAAGAACATAAGCAGAATTATTAAAAGAGTTATCAAACCCACTTGAATCGATCTCACTAGCCATTGTTGAAAGAAAAAAATCAGAAATTACTCTAAGAAGCCACGAGAATAAAAAACCACACAAGAACTTTGAATCAGAAAACTAGAAGGAGAAAAACGATCAAAGAAAAAAATAAGCATTCTCTGTTAAAATCTTTCAATCTCTGATACCACGATGAAATCTTTGAGAAGTAATGTCATTGAATATGAATAGTGTAATAACCCGATTTTGACCCTAATCAGAATAGTGGTTTTAGGACCATAAATTCGAGTCTAAAAAATATTTTAATATTATTTTCTGCGTTATATATGTGTGAAATTATATGTGTGAAATTTTTGTGAAATAATTTTATTGTTTGTGTGCTTAATTTGGGAAAATGGCTTAATCGCGTAAAGTGAAAATTTGAGGGTTAAATATGAAAGTGCTTGATTGTTGTTGTCTTTTTAAATTGGAGGTTTAAAGATGCAATTAGGCCATAAAGAAGATAGTGGGTGGCAAAGGACAAGTATAACCTTGTTATATATATATGTTAGTTTATTATTATAAAGGTTAAATAGGTAAACTAATTAATAAAGCAAATATATGTTAAATTAAAACATAAAAAATGGCCATTATCATCTTCCTTGGTCGAATATAGCAAAGAATGAAAATCATTCATGCTTGTTAAGGTTTTGGCATTAAACAAATTTGATTAAAGGTATGTTTTACTTCGGTTTTTTGATAATTTTTACGTTTTTGATATCGTTGCTTCAAATACTTCAAAACCCATGTTTTAATTTTGTGAATTGATGATGATTTTGAAATGTGCCATTGATGAATGTTTGAGTTTTATGATGTTAGTTGATGAAATATGAAATATATGTATTAGATTAATATGTTTTGTCTTTGAACTTTTGGTGAATTTGAGTAATTAGGGTTAAATTGTGAAAATAAAATTTTGAGGGACTAAAATGTGAAATAAATGAAAGTTTGGGTTTGTATGAAGACAAGGAACATTCGGCCCTAGCATGGTGTGTGCAAATTTTGTGTATTTTGTGTTTTATGCAATAGGGACTAAATTGTAAAAAGTGTAAAATATCAGGGGAAAAATAGTAATTTTCCCATTTATGTGTTTTTGGACTAAATCGAATGGAATTATATTTAGATCAAGAACCAAAGAAATTAGAGTTAGATCGAGGAAAAACCAAAGTCGTCGATTAATCGTCCTGTTCCGATTTTCATCGTTTGAGGTAAGTCTTTTATCAAATAAACGTCGTTTAATTAGAATGTAAACTAATTTTATATGCTGAATTTTAATTGTATGAATTTTTCATGCTAATAGCCGAATATATAAATGTTGGGAGATTTGGGTATAAGTTCATTTTTACTGAGATACGAAGAATAAGAAGGATTCTTATATATATATATGAATTATGTATTAGACCGACTTTATATTAATGTATCAGGCTTTATGCCTAGCAGGCTTTATGCCGGTGAAATGTATCAGGCTTTAAGCCTAGCAGGCTTCATGTCGGTGTACCCTATCAGGCTTTATGCCTAGCAGGCTTGGTGCTAGTGTATCATTTTTGGATTTGTGACTAGTAGGCTTTATGCCGATATGGTATCGAATGAGATTATCGAGTTAAATTGACCAGGTATGTAATGTTTGGTTACCTATTTAATAATTAGGTAAGTAAGTTGGTAAATTATAAAAAATATATATAATGCTATTATAAGTTTATATATGTATATGATAGGTATGTTCGGCCTTATGTAAAATACAGGTATATGAATGGAAGATTGTGTATAAATGAATAACCATGACAAGAATGATTTGAAATTTGAAATTTTATTATTAATGATTATATATGTGTGTATTCGGCTTTGGTGAAATTTCTTATGAAATTATATGTTATATATACATTTGCTTAAGGCTTACTAAGCTAAGTTAGCCTATTTTGTTTTTTATTTTATTTTTTTATTTGTCATTGTTTTATAGATTTTAGATATCGTTACGTGCTCGGGGATCGTTAGTGAAGTCAATCACACTTCGTCTACTTTCGATACTTTTAAAAGTTTCATTTTGAACTTATGGCATGTATAGGCTAGTATGTATTTTGGTTTAATTTTGGTGTTGTGTATAAAAAGCCATGCGAAAATGGTTTATCTCTTTTTGTTTGACTTTGGAATTGATATTTGGTAAAATGATAAAAAAAATGTAGGTTTTTACTTATTTATATTCGAGCGTAGTATAAGTTTTTGCTAGGTATATATATAATTTTTATGCATTTGTGTTTGATTGTTATGAGATGAACTAAATGTCGAATGTTCATGTATTGGAGGATATTAAGTTGAAAGTGTGTGTGTGGATTGATATTAGTAAGTATGTCATATATGTGCATGATTTGTTTGATTTTGATAGGATATGATTTCGGTTATGGATTGTAGTTGAAAGGTTAATTTTTGGTCTTTATATTTTTGAGAAATTAGCTTGAAAAGATGTTGTTACCTATGTATATTTGGCTATGATATGAACTCTTGATTACGTGCCTATTGAAATTGGTTTCAATTACTTTGGCCTTAGCTTCTTATATAGGAAACATAGTTGTTAAGTTTATATTTGATTTGGTGGACGTGTTTTGTTAATGAATATTAAATTAGGTCATGGTTTATGTCATACATTGGAGTCTTAAAATATGTTTGATTTGAAGTTGTATGTAAGTACCTATAATATTCGTTCTTGATATTTGCATTATATTGATGATTAGGTTTGTAACTCAATTGATATAATGGTATTTGCGGCTAAAAATTATAGTATAACATATTATATATATTTGAATATGCTTAGATTATTTGAGTTTAGTTATGGTGGTAAGTTTGCAACATTGTTTGTTTTGAATTGTTAGTATATGTCAGTAGAATTGATTATTAAGCATGAAACATGTTCTATTGTTTATACATGTAAGTTCGATTTCGAAATTTTTGAATAGTGTTGATTCGTAAATTATGATTAGTATTGATCTGTGAATATTTTAACTCTGATAATGAAATAAAAGTATAGTTATTCCTTGGTGAGTTAATGATTGTCATAAATCACACTTTGTTCGGTAATGCACTGTAACCTTAATTCAGTGACGGATAGGGGTTAGGGGTGTTACAAATAGGCAGAAACAGAAAGATAATAGAAGAGATGAAACATAAAAGAGGAGAAATGTTTTTTTAATCTTTATTTCATAAGACTAAAAACCTGCCTTTTACATAGAAGACTTCACTATTTATAGGGAACTAGGATGAATAAGTAACTGTAGCAACTAGTTAATTGAATTAGTTTTATTAACCACTTAATCATGACTTAATCCTATTACCCATGAAGTTTGTTGCTATGTTGGTATCACCATAGTTATACATAATTTGCACCCTCCATTCAAAATCACGAAGTTAAGACTTCGTGATTTCCATTCGCATAGTTGAGATATTGGAAATTTTCAAAATAACTTGTGAAAAACCTCTATCTACAATACTATCACATTACTTAATTAATAAATTTTCCATTTTTTATGTTGGCAAATTTTGGTAACAAAATTCACAGACTTTGATCTTTGCTAGTAATTTGGTTGTATGCAATCCCATCCACAATGTCCAAATTGTTTATAACAACATATCTTAGAGATTGATTTGGATTGAATCAAGGAAATGGACTTTCATACTTTGATGAGATTGGATTGGTTCAGGTAAATTTGAAAGCATATCTTGAAGATTTGAAGACTTATGCTCGACTTGTTGAAGATATTTTTGTGTTGATTATCTTGTTTTTTTATTGAGAAGATTGATTGTAATTCATATAGTATGTTAGCAAGTCTCAATACCTTATATATTGAGGTGACTTGTACAAGTGATGTACTACGCTGATACCATTGATACCACTTATTCTTGTTTATTAAGGAATGCTTCTTGTTAGTGTTTTGAAATTTAAAATTAAAGTCCAATTGTTAATAACACTACATTTTTCAGAGTTACATTTTGATTTTTTAAAAAATTAATCTCATGGTAATCATGTAACAAAAAAAGTCATTTGCAATGGATGTAAATTTAATAAATAATTTTAACGGCGTTAACTTTTTAAAAACTACATAATCATTTTAATCAAAATAAAGGATTTGAGCTAACCAATGATGATGTAAAAGTTGAGGTACCAACTTATGTTAATAAGTTAAAGTATAAAGGTTAAGTCTTAAATTGGATCACATTATATAAACCAAAACGGAAATTCAACCATCGGTATAATCTATAGAAAAAAATATGGTTCCATGCCACTTTTTCAAATTCATAATCTCTTTTTTATTTTGCTAAAACATTCATATATAATTGAAAAAAAAATTCATTTTTAACCTTTCAACTACTAATAATCATTTTATTCTTAGAAACTTATCAACACGCAAAATGATGTGATAAAAAAATAATAAGATAACTATCACATATAAATATGTAAATTATTTGGGCTAACTAATATCATTGTAAAAATAGAAGACAAAATTTTGTCAAAATAAAATATAAAGACTTTTTTTAATATATATAAAGAGAGAGACTAAATATCAAATGTGAGCATGTAGAGAGAGGGGAGGGGGAGCCATTTCATTAGCTAATTCATGTAATTAGTGCTCTAATAATTTTGGTAGCTAATGTGATTTTAAAAAAGAAAAACATATCCCAACCCATGCCAAAATATTTTCTTTTTGTAACAATACTATTTTTTTTAAATCCACATAAAAATTTAACGAGTAATTAATAATATTAACTATTTGGACTAAACATTACAACAATAGAGATTAAAATGTATAAACTCAAATATAAATACTAAATCTTAATTGTAGGCATTGTAGAGGGATTGAAAATGAGATTTGATCATCTTTCTATAAAATGCACACACAAAAAAGAACTCAAACATGTGTCAAGCTAGGAACGTCCTTCCTTTTATATATAAGTTATATATATATTAATTAGGTTTTTTACAGGGAAAAACACCATTAAAAGCCCTTTTTTAAAAAAAATTTACCGAAATGGGTCCGGTATTTTATTATTTACCTGAATGGCCCTTTTCCCCGAAAGAGCGTCCACGTCAGCGC
Organism: Gossypium hirsutum; assembly: GCF_007990345.1. NCBI lineage: Eukaryota > Viridiplantae > Streptophyta > Magnoliopsida > Malvales > Malvaceae > Gossypium > Gossypium hirsutum. Next base: position 34,419,325 of record NC_053439.1, on the reverse strand, counting down.
GATGTCAGGGGAAGTGGCAGAAAAACGCATCCCTGATGGCGCGCTTTGCCTACGTGGACATAAATCGCTCCCTCAAAGGCGCGTTTTGCTGCCACATAAGCGCTCCCCTGGGATGCGTTTTGCCCGTTTCTCCCACGTTAGGTTTTGGGTTTTAAGGTTAGGGTTAGGGTTAGGGTTTAAGGTTTTTAGGATTTTTAAGGTTCTGGAGAAAACATTAAACTAATAAGGGATTAGGGATTAGGGTTTTTAATTAAATTAATTATAATTTTTTCAAAATTAGATTAGGTTTCGTGTTTATGGTTTTTTAAGAAAAAATCAACTAAATTAGGGTTTAGGGTTACGTGAGTAATTTAATTAAAAATTCATTAAGGAAATCGCTCCCACGCGGACGCATTTTTGATACATTAGGTCCTGAAAAAATAATTTTGAGTTGACGTTTCTGAGCAAATAGTATAAAAAATGTTTCAAGCAGGATGCTTTATCAGAAGAATTTCTAAAATCGCTCCCTCGTGGACGCGCTTTTGCTATTGTAGGTCCTGAAAAATAATTTTGAGTTGACGTTTCTGAGCAAATAGTATAAAAACGCTTCAAGCAGGATGCTTTATTAGAAGAATTTTTGAAATCGCTCCCACGTGGACACGCTTTTGGTATAGTAGGTCCTGAAAAAATAATTTCGAGTTGACGTTTCTGAGCAAATAGTATAAAAAAACGCTTCAAGCAGGATGCTTTATTAAAAGAATTTTTGAAATCACTCTCACGTGGACGCGCTTTTGCTACAGTAGCATGTTTGGGCTGAGGCTATAAATGAGGCAAAAAATGTTCTCAGATTGCATAAGTTACAGCAAAAACAATTTAGAGAGGCTAAGAAGGTTAGAAATTAAAGATGAGTGAACGTATTAGTACTGTTATTTACTATGATGGTGAGGTTTGCCACACCGAAAACGGTGTTGTTTTTTTATCGGAGAATACAGTGCAACTGGTTTTTAACCAGAACATAGATTTGATAGAACTTTGTAAAAGAATTAGGCGTAAAATTTTCGGAACGACGCCAATGAAAGTTCTGTCTATTACATATCGATTTTATTCTTCTGTTGATTCAGTGACATATGACTCGTTCGACATAAAAGATGCTTGTAGCTTGGAGGTAATGGTGCAGACCCATCTTGCTAGTGAAGCACCTTATATTGATTTATATGTACAATTTACATCACCAAATGATGTACTTGCGACTGGTGTTCGAGAGGTATACACGACCCTTGGCCGACACTCAGTTAGTAGGTTACAAAACACGGAACAACCCATGTTTGGCAGCGGTGTGGAATGCACATCCCCTACAAGACACTCTGTCAGTAAATGGGATGTGTACGTCGGTGGCTCGACGTATGATGCTGGAAATACGTACTGGGGAACGACATCAAGTTCTAGTTGTTGGCAATCTACATCCAATTGGGGATGTTATGAAATGCCCAGAAGAAGGGATGATGTACTCCCTACGACGTCCACCGGTGAGGGGACCTCGTACGTTGCAGATGATGCTGGGTTAGAAGATGACTTCGATGTGGATCCACCTCGAGAGCCCAGGCCCGATGGTGCAGAAGTTGGCTTATTTTCTGAACCGGAGTCTATTCCAACTGAACCTGAAGATGCTGAAAGGAGTTCAGATGAAGAAGAAAATCTACGATTTAGAGCATACTCACCTCCAGCCCACATGCATAATATCGATCTGTCTGCAGATGATGCGTTGGAGTTTCCAAAGCTACCACACCAGTTGCGTGATCGTACAAGTTCGGGGCTGGATTCGAGTGAATTTGAAGTTGGTAATCAGTTTTCCAAGAAGGATAGTTTTATTGGTGCTTTGAAACAACATAGCATCACCAACGGCATTAACTACCATGTGGTTAAATCCAAATCTGATAAGTTTGAGACAAAGTGTGTCGTCTTGTCTATGCGTCGTTGAGGAAAATGACAGGGTTGTGGGAGATAAAAAAGTACAAAGGTCCACATACATGTGCTGCAGGTACAGTATTGATGGTTTCTAAATAATACTGTTATTATGTAATGTTGCATTATTTAATGTACTCCATTTATAGGTGTTTCACAAGATCATCCCAAGATGGATTCAGCTATGTTAGCTAGCTTGATACTACCCACGGTGAAGGCAGATCCCAGGACTTTAGTACCGGTCTTAATTGTCAATATTCGTAGCCAAATGGGGTAAACGCCCTCTTACTGCAAGGCTTGGATAGCTAAGTAGAAGGCGTTGAAGAAGATGCATAGTGGGTGGGACGCTTCATATAATGAAATATGGCAGTGGTGTCAAGTGCTAGAGAGATACATCCCAGGTTGCATCACAAACCTTGAAACAGAAAATACGTAATACAACGACCGATTGCTACGTGGATGTCAAGTGTTCAAACGCCTGTTTTGGACCTTTAAGCAATGTCGAAACACATTTCCATACTACAAACCATTGGTACAAATTGACGGTACCTTTATGTTTGGTAGGTATACTCATCGACTATTGCTTGTAGTTGCACAAGATGGCGGTGGGATAATTCTTCTAATTGCGTTTGTAATAACACCGGGGGAGTCATCTGATGACTGAGATTTCTTTCTATCTAGGTTAAGGAGGCATGTGTGCCCCCAACCTGATATCTGTGTTATTTCAGATCGGGGTACAAGTATACTAGCTACATTTGATCGACAGGGAAGCTTATGGCAACGCACACACCATCGATATTGCCTAAGGCACGTTGCTTCCAACTACTACAGGTAATATCCATCTAAGAGCGAGCGACGACAAGTGACCAACATGAGTATTTAGTCTCTATTAATATTATTTCGTTTGTCATTTTGAATTTATTGTAAATGAAAAAGTGGTATGTAATATTCGCTATGAACTTATATTGGTAGGGTATGAAATAAATAAAGACCATTTTCACAATATGTTGGCAGTTTTGCGTTCAATTAATAGCAAAGGCGCGGACTATCTTTGCAACATACGTTTCGAACAGTGGGCACAAGCATATGACGGCGGCCTACGATATGGTCATATGACTTCAAACTTGGCTGAATGCATAAATTTTGTTCTAAAAGGATGCGCCATCTATCAATAACATCGGTTGTGCGAGAGACATATTTTCATTTGGTGGCGCTATTTCCAAAGCGAGCAGCGAGTTATGCAGGCCAGATGCATGGAGGCCATGTATGGTGCAGAAAGGTAGTGCAAGAAATTAACAAGGCCAAGGCGCGGGCGAAAACCATGCACACAGTGTGTCACGATCGAGACAACTTATGGTTTCGCGTGACAGAGTTTGACAGATCGCACCAAGGTGTTATTGGGGGGCAATATCGTGTACACTTGCGAAATAGAACTTGAGACTGTGGAATGTTTGATGCACTTCGTTATCCATGTGCTCATGTAATTGCAGCTTGTCAGAATCTCCGTCTAGATCCGATGAGCTATGTCGACAAAGTGTACAAATTAGAAAACATGTACAATGTCTGGAGACACGTTTTCCCACCGGTCCCAGATAAACGTAAGTGGTCGCCCGTATCGCTTGCTCTTTTTAAGCTGTTACCGGATAGAGAATTACGTCACAAACCGAAGGGTCGACCTTACTTGACTAGAATACGTAACAATATGGATATCCGAGAAACAGCCAGTCAAGTTAAGTTGTATGGATGGTGTAGGGATCCAGGCCATACAAGCCGATCATGCTCAAATCGCAATAGTTAAACGTCATTGTAAACAACTTTGTATTATTAAGAATATTTGCCTATTTTGTGAAATGAAATAATATGCCAAGTGTTCAACATATTGAATTATTTAAAATAATTTTTATTATTAAGAATATTAACTATTTTGTATTTTATTAAATGAAATAATATCAAAATATTCAAAATAAACTATTTTGTATTTTATTATATCAAATAATATCAAAATATTCAAAATAAACTATTTTGTATTTTATTACATTAATGTAAACTATTTTGTACAAATAAATTAAAATAAAAATCAATCTTTGTGCCCGCCGAATTCAGTGCCACATGGCGATCGTCGATGGTTACGCGCTAGATTCCTTCTTTGTCTAGCTTCCGGCGAGGGTTGTGGTTGCTCCGGTGGGGATTTTAGTTCATCTGGTAGGGGAGCTAGTTGTCGGTGTTGGGATGATAAGCCACATTGGTAGAATAGTGAATGTGGAGGTGTTTGTATCACCAACGGCGAAGGTGTTTGAAACCCATAAGGTGATGGGGTTCGGTAAAAAGAAGAGCTCCCCGACGCCCCCTCTTGTGATCCCTCATACGACGATGGCCTATACATCGGCGATCCACTCGGCGTATTCAAAAATGGAGATGAACCGGGCCATTGACTCTGACCTACCATGGGACTAGGAAAAGGAAACATATAAGGGTTAGGATACATAAAAGGGCTAGGATACGCACCTGGCATCATCTGAAAAGGCTGTGCCATGGGTATCGTCAGTTGAACTGTTGGGTCGGGTGACTGTGTCGGTACTGTTTCTGGGCGTTGATGATGGGCCGTGTGAATTCTGGGCCTCGTTGATGGGCCTACGCCGTCGTCCCTTCTTCTTGGATTTAAAGGGCCACATTGTTCCCTTTGGACACGCAATTGTCGCTGCCTCTTCTCTGGCGAGAGTAAATACAGCTTGCCATGGATCCTAAACCATGGCATGTATTCCGGCACACACGCTAACTCTGGAACGATGATCAGTTCCTGAGTAGGTATATAGTCATACCGATCTTCCCACATCTAGATATAGTGTGACTAGAATCTCGGCCAATCCGTATGCAATTGCCGTAGGTCGATTTTGTGATGATCATCCAACACTCGACTAACACGAGAATTGGTTGTTAGAATCCAAATTACAGTAATACTCTGTTCGACTGGTGCATCTCCACAGTCGCAAAGTTGACCAATGGGACTTTCACATGCCAACTATTTGGATTTTGCAAGTACTCATCCGGAATTACTGCCCGAACTGCCGGATCCCCGTATGGTGTCCATTCAAATTATATGACCATGATGGAAATATTAGTTATGTACTAAATACTAAATACCAATCGACTATCTCATTATGGAAATATATATTTTATTTAATACATACTTGTGCTTCCAACCGTTGGTCCAATAGAAGTCGTATATCTTCAAGAGAGGTAGGTAATCGAGCATAACTTACCGGATGGTTCCACCTAATTAAATAAAATTTTAGTATTTGATTATATTTTAAATCTACGTAATAATTGTAAAATCTAATATAAAATTTACCTCGTTATCAGTGGGAATGTATACGGGTGGTCCACTTGAGGACGTAAAAATGGAAAGCGAAACCGTGCCCATGACTGCAGTAGTGACAAGCAACCTCCGATTTTCGCTTTATTCGGTCGCGTCGCCCCGCACACCTCCCTGTACAATATTGCCAACACAGCAAACCCCCAGCTAAATTCACCAGCTGCTCGAAAATCAACGAGTTTCAGCAACCATCTTAGATGCACGAGGTTCCGTGACAAGTCCGGCATCAGATAACCTCCAATTATTTGAAGAATGTATGCCCGAGCATATCTGATTCTTTCTATTTCGGTTGAATCATCATCTGGATCCGGGAATATGTCTTGTAACCAGTTCATCTCAATTCGACCTCCGTTAATATTCTCCGGAATAGTGCCCAACAGCTCGTAGCATACCGCTCCCCAATCACCAGATTGAACAGACCCGGTGACTGCGTACCCGTCCACTGGAAACCCCATTGCAAATTGACATCTTCCAAAGTGATAGTGCAGTCTCCATATAGAAGATGAAATGTGTGCGTCTCGGGTCGCCACCTCTCAATCAACACATAGATGAGTTTTGGGTCCAACTTGCATCCCCGGCCTATCGTCGCCACGTGCCAAAAACCCGCCTCCCGTAGGTAATTCTCTACCAACGGTGATGGAGGGCCATGCATATTGCGGATATAACATTGCAATATCCGATCTACAGACTTTTATAACAATTAATAAAATAATAATTATTTAAAATTGCATAAATAAAAAAATCCTAAATAATATTTAAAAATTAAATTTAACACTTACCATTTTCATTTGTTCCACGGATATATGCTTGTCATCAAGACGAATCAATTCCACGACCATTGCTAAATTGGTAAAAAAATTTTACGATTTAAAAAAATAATTCAAAAAAATAAAATTTAAAACTATTTTAAAAATAATTTAAAATTTGAAGCTCTTTCAAATAGGAATTTGAGAGGAAATTGAGAGGAAATTGAGAGAATATTACAGAGAAATTGAGAGAAAGGATTTAGTTGTGAAAAAAATGAAGGTTGGGGGGTTTTTATAGGTTTTTTTTACCGTTGGGGGGTCACCAACGATAAAAAAAAGTAGCCGTTGCTACAGTTCACGTGCGGGCAAAACGCGTCCCCAGGAGAGCGCCCTTGAAGGAGCGATTTATGTCCACGTAAGCAAAGCGCCCCCTCAAAGATGCATTTTTCTACCACGTCCCCTGACATCGTGCTGACGTGGACGTGCTTTCGGGGAAAATGGACGATTCCGGTAAATAATAAAATACCGGGCTCATTTCGATAAATTTAAAAAAAAGGGCTTTTTCTTGTATTTTGCCCCTTTTTACCCATGCATTATACAAATTTATTGTATATATTAATCAATTTTATTATAATTTTTTTAAAAAAAAAGTTTACCCCTAAACTTTAAAAAGTGTATTTTATGTGTAAAATTGTTACTATATTTTAGATGAAATTGAAAATTATCATTATATTTCATTTTAAGTAATATTTATTGTTGTGCTTATAAATTAAAAGTAAATTTATTACTATGCTTTAACTCTATATTAAAGTTTATCGATTTACAATTATTAGAATGAATTTTATTTTTAAAATTTGATTTTTATTGAAAATTTCTACTCAATTTTAATTTAAAATAACCTGAAATGAATTTATTAAGTTTATTTCTTTTTATATTTTATCTTAATATTTAATATCAATAAGTAAAACAATATAACGTCATAAATAATAAAAAACAGGTTATTTTATAAAAATAAATTTACTTTATATATATATATATTATTTTTCAAGTATTTGTTTCATTAATTTAAAAATTATAAGCTAATTGATTAGTTTTTATATTTTATAAATTAACTATTGGAATAAGATATTTGAAAGTAATATTAAAATTTGTTTTCAAATATTTAAAATTAATACCGAGTGATATAATTTAATTTAAAAAATGAAATATGGTGACAAAAATTAAATAAAATTTAAAGTTTAGTGGTAAAATTCAATAACATAAAAATTGAGTGTCATTTTACTCATATTTAAAAAAACAACAAATATCAATAGAAATAAAGTATAGTGGGGTATAGTACCAATAAAGGCCCATTTTCGAAATTATTTATGAAATAGGTCATTTCTAAAAATAATTACGGGTATGAACCGAAAACTTAAAAACGCGTTTATCTATAGCATGATGGTGAATTTGCACTTTATGCCCAAAAATGCGTTTACATCAATGCATTTTTAGATTTTTGGTCCATACTCGTAATTATTTTTAGAAACGGCTCATTTTAGTAAATAATTTTAAAAATGGGCCTTTATTGGAACTATACCTAGTATAGTGACAAATTTCAATATTTATCTATAATATGTTGGTGAATTTGCACTTCAACCTTTGTAAGAGAAAATTAATATTTGAAAATTTTAAGATAGTATGGTAATTTAAAATAATAATAATTTAAAACATAATTATTGTACCCGTTGTTTTAAATTTTTACCAAACATAATTTTTATTTTTTTTTTAAATTTTGGTAAAACAAGTAATTGTATTTTAATTTTTGAATAGTGTGGTAATTTGAAATAGTTTTAGTAAAAATCATATATATATTTAATATAATTACTCATCATTAATTTAAATTTATTTTAAATAATTAATTTAAATTAATAAATTTTATTTATAGTATTGATTAATAAATAGAAAATCTTTCATTAAAATTATCAGCATTATATATTTAATTTTATATTTTAATATTATTATACTAAGGCTTTTTTACCTAAAAAAATTAAATATCAAAATGGTATGTCAGTGGGGGTGGTGCCTTTCTCATAGACAATACTACCATTTTTTAATAAAATTTATTTTATATATATTTTAAAAAATATTATTTTATTTAGTGGTGTCATCTACACAAGCAACACCACATGTATACAGTCGAAATACGGTCAAAATATGGGTCAATTTTTTACCCATGATTGGCCCGCCTGAACTAGTGACGTCACATGGACTAGCGGCACCAGTCATGTCTCCCTGACAGGCGGCACTTGTGCCAGTCAGGCGTCACCTCCGTCGCCCCTGTACACTGCAATTTTGCAGTGTTTAGTCCCTTCCAAGGGAAAAAAAAAAGAGGATGGGGGACAAGGTCCCTTTTGTAGAAGGGTTCGGCAAGGAGAAAAAAAGAGGGAAAGAAAGGAGAGGAAGAAGAAGGAAGAAAGAAGGTATGTATTTTAGTAATTAATGTTTTTTTTATTTAAAGGGATCGTTATTTTTTATGTTTTTTTTGTTATTAATTATTATAAATTGTTTGTGTTTAGTTTAGTGTTTTGTAATTTTTTATGAATATAATTTTTTTATTTTTTTAATTATTTTATAGTTTTTTTGTTAGTAATTTCTAATTAGGTTATAAATTGTTTGTGTTTAGTTTAGTGTTTTGTGATTTTCTATTAATATAAAATTTTTTATTTTTTAAATTATTTTAAAGTCAATTTTTTTAGTAATTTATGGTTAGGTTATTAATTGTAAAGTCAATTTTTTAGTAATTTATGGTTAGGTTATTAATTGTTTGTGTTTAGTTTAATGTTTATTGTGATTTTTTATAAATGTGCATTTTTTTAATTATTTGAAAGTTATTTTGCTAGTAATTTATGATTAGGTCATAAATTTTTTGTGTTTAGTTTAATGTTTATTGTGATTTTTTATGAATGTAAAATTTTTTAATTATTTTAAAGTTATTTTGTTAGTAATTTATTATTAGGTCATAAATTGTTTGTGTTTAGTTTAGTGTTTATTGTGACTTGTTATAAATGTAAATTTTTTGCGTTCTTTAAATTATTTTAAAGTTATTTTGTTAGTAATTTATGCTTAGGTTATAAAGTATTTGTTTAGTTTAATGTGTATTATGATTTGTTATAATGTAATTTTATTTGTTTTTGATTTATTTGACATTTTTTTGATTTATTGAAATGTTGGTTAAATTTGTTTTTATATAATTTATAGGTTGTTTGAAAGAAACTAAACATGTATGTTTCTATTTTATTTTTTGTTGATTCGTATGTTTTTTATGTTTAGATAGTTTATGTTTATTTTAATTATATTAGTATTGTAAACTAACATAATTTTTTTTATGTAGGTAAAATATGAGAATTTTTGATATATTTTTATTGTGTTTTTTACTGTTTTTTGTTACTCATGTATTTACTATGTTTTGACTGTGTTTTTTTGTTACTCAAATCCAAATTATTTACTGTGTTTTTTGCAACAAACTAAATGAGTTCCTATTTTTTAATTGCATATTTGCAACAAATGGGTTTTTTATTTATTAATAATGATGATCACATATCAAGTACTATTAACAAGATGGTAATAAAATTGTTATTTGTTAGTCGTGTCATTTATGGAATTAAATTAGATTCTATTAACTATTTTGCTAATTTAAAATGTCAGGGTCTGTACCGCGCATTGAGGAGTCGTGTTAATAGTGTAGGCTATCTGTCAGATGAACGTCTCATGTCATACTTGGAGTTAGCCGGATTTGGATTAGCAGCATTAATCTGAACCTTTGATTTACAATACAACTTAATATTTGCTTTGGTCGAGCGGTGGCGTCCAGAGACCCACACATTTCATTTGCCGTGTGGGGAGTGCACCATCACTTTACAGGATGTTGCACTGTAGGTCGGGCTCCCCATCGACGAGAATGCGATCACGGGCGTAAGTTCGATCTCTAGGCTGATAGCCCTTTGCTATAACTTACTTGGACGCTTGCCCAGTGAGGAAAAATTTGCGTGTTTGAGGTTTTCATAGCTAAAGGTAGGGGTGTGCAAAATTCAGGTAAAACCAAAAAAATCCGGTTAACGATCGAATTCGGTTAACCGGTTGTTTAACCGAATATTTTTAGTCGGGGGTCAGTTAAGGATTTTTTAATTTTTTGGTTAACGATTAATTTGGTTTGAAATCGGTCGGTTAACTAAATTTTGCAGGGTAAATACCATGAGCCTCAAATTAAACCCAATCCAATTTATTTTCTCTCCTCCAAGTCCAAGAACCGAGCCTTTTCTCTACAGGCAACAACAACAACTGACTTTCATTCACTTAACACAAATCGTATCTCAATCTCAATCTCAATCTCAGTCGAATCAGAAAAATCCACCATTTTCACACCTTTTTGTTGTCCATTTCTCTTCCAGCACACCAATACCCATACCCAGGTTTGCTTTCTTCTAATTTCCCTTTCGTTTTTTCTAATTTCTTCAATAGGTCTTTATTGTATTTCTGGCAGATATATTTTAGGGTTTTGTTTTGTTTTGTTTATTTCTTTTTATTTCAATGTGTGTAAGAGTGGGTGAGGAGTTGTCAATTTCTTTCTGGGTTTTGCAGATATATCTCCTTTTGTGCTTTTCTTTCATTATTATTTTCAAGAAAAATCTCATTTTCTCTGTTGATTTTCTTCTAGGAAAAGAAAATGTGACTTCATCCTTGAACTCCAAATGCTTATGAAGAAGAATAGAATTTTCAATTTTTTTACATTACTTTTCTGTGTTCAAATATGGCTGGTACTTCACATTTGTACAAGGGTTCGTCTACATTTTTCTGATTTACCTTCAAGGTTTCAGTCCAAAGAAAATGGTGAACCCATGGAAGACTTATGTGAAACTCTTTGCTGTTCTCATGGGCTCTCACGGCCTCACAAAAAGGTCTTTAACTTTCCTCAATTACCCAGCATAGCTCATGTTCAAATCCACCAAAGTAAACCCCCAAAGTTGTAAATTTTCACTCTTCACAATATTGTTCTTGTTTTTGCGTTTAGTTTTTTCTTGAAAGCTTCATTAATGGATATCTTTAGGTTCATCCAGTGATGGTAATGGGTGCCTTCATACCTAGTTTGAGACGAAAATACCCAGCACACGAATATGTTTCTGCAATACTTTTAGTACTGGATTTGATCATTTTCTCCTTAGCTGATGCACAAACTTCACCCTTTTACAAACGTGCTTAGTATAAAATACTTTTCAGTTTTTTCCTAAATATCAATAAAAATGACTTGCTTCCCTAATTTTTTTAAAACTAGCATTTATCATTAATTTTGTCGATCCTATCAGTGAAACTTAGAAAATTTTGTTTTTCCTTTTTTTCCATAAATATTCTAATCTAAATCATGTTTGCCTCTGAAGATAGTGTGACATAAGTAAAAACAAAAGGCACCAATCTATATGAAATGCAAAATTATTGCTAACAAATTGCAAGTTGTTAAGCAAAAATTAGAATTAAGATTTAAGTGTTGATGTTTGAGAATGATTTAGGGTTAAAAATTAGGTGAGAAGATGTAGCAGCAGTTAACTATAAATTTCATCATTGATGATCATTTTTCATTGAACAGTTCAATGCTTTCACTTTGGAGAGAATAATTTAAAATTTTATTTTATTATAATATTTATTCTAATTACAATTATAAATATTTCTTCAAACACAAATGAACAAAGAAATATAATTGTAAAAAAATGACAAAACACATATCTAATTACTTAAAAACTTAGAGCCTTAGCCTTTTTCGTTGGCAACATTATACTAAAACTGCATATGTTAAATTCATGCATAATAAATATTTAGTTAAAAATAATATCTATTTAAATTTGGCGCTATCAAACAAGTTTCAAATAACTTTAACAGTAACTTAGCAAAGTGTTATCTCTCTTTTCAAAATTTATTCTATTTCTCTCTCAAATTTTAAAGAAACCTTAAAACCCTTCATCTTTGTTATAGTCATTGTGCAACCAACTTCTATTTGGATTGTTGTGCGCCATCCGTCCCTCCTCTCTCCAATCTTCCCTCTACTTTTTTATTCCAACCTCTTCATCTTATTCCTCCTTTCATATATTCATATATTCCCTTGTTTTTCCTCCTCTTCCACTTATTTTTTGATATAATAACAAGTATTACCACAAACATAGTTGACTAGTTGGAATAACAATATCATTTTTCATTTACTTCCATTTTTATGGGTCGACTCTTCATTATCTCATTTGGGGAGGAAAGTGTTTTTTAGTCCTTAAAAGCTCTTTATTCTCTCTATTCCAATTATATTGGAGTTCGATGGTTTGTTGAGGAGAGCATGGCTTTGTTTGCGAGAGTCAATGCACCAGTAAAATGACTCCTAATCTAGTGGCTAATGCCTCAATTTACGAGTTTGACTCTTCTAATGCTTGTGTTTCTGCTAACCAATTTCAACCTTTGTCTCTCCGAATTGATGACTCGATATTATTTTAATTTATTATATACTTTTTTTCTTGCAGAATGTCAACCAAATCAATATTTATTGAGAGTAGTGTTACACCTCCTACTTCGATAGATTCTAAAAATTCAGGAGTTGGAGCTTCAATCCAAACAAAGGGGACTACCGGGAAAAGAAAAGCCACTCCTCAAAGGTCAGAAGTTTGGTCTCACTTCACTAAGATTATTAATAGTGAGGGTGCAAGTAAGGCTAAATGTAATTATTGTCTAAAGGAATTTTGTTGTGATATGAAAAAAATGGTACAGGGTCATTGAAATATCATATTGGTTCATGTAAGAAAAATTTTAGTAATGTTGTTGACACTAGTCAAGGACAACTAGTTTTACCTAGAAAGGAAGTTGAAAAGGGGGAAGAGAATCTTTCAACTTGGAGATTTGATCAAGAAACATGTGGGAAATGATTAGCACAAATGATTGTAATTGATGAATTACCTTTCAAGTTTGTTGAAAGTAATGGTTTTAAGAAATTTATGTTTGTGGCATGTCCTAGGTTTCATATTCCTTCACAAACTACCATGACTAGGGATGTTTATCAATTGTATTTAGATGAAAGGGTCAAGATAAAACAACTTTTGAAAAGTTCTTACTCTAGAGTTTGCTTAACTACTGACACATGGACTTCTTTGCAAAGAGTTAATTATTTGTGTATCACTGCTCACGTTATTGATAACGATTGGAAATTGAATAAAAAGATTTTAAACTTTTGTCTAATTTCTACTCATAAGGGTGAGTCCATTGGGATGGTGATTGAGAAATTCTTGTTGAATTGAGGGATTGATAAGTTGTTTACTGTTACTATTGATAATGCAAGTTCAAATGATGTTGCTATTGGTTATTTGAGAAAGAAATTTAACCCTCGAAGAGGTTTAGTTAAAAATGGTAAATATCTTCATATGAGATGCATGACACAAATTGTGAATTTGATTGTTGTTGAAGGCTTAAAGGAAATAAATAAATTTGTTGAATATGTTAGGGGGCTGTTAGATATGTGAGACAATCTCCAGCTAGATTACAAAAGTTTAAGGAGTATGTTGTGGTGGAAAAGATAGAGTGCAAGAAAGTGTTGTGTCTTGATGTTTGTACTAGGTGGAACTCGACCTACTTAATGTTAGACTCTGCTCAGAACTTTCAGAGAGCTTTTGAGAGATTTGAGGAGCAATATACAAACTTTAGGGCTGAACTTGAAAAGGGAGAGGGTTGGCCTAGTGTGGATGATTGAGATAATGTTAGAAACTTGAGGGATTTCTTGAAACACTTTTATGAAGTCACTTTGCATATATCTGGCACTTAAGATGTCACGTCCAATAATTTTTTTGATGAGCTTTCTGAAATTGATATTCTTTTACGAGATGCTGAGTTAAATAGTAATGTTGATTTCAATGTTATGGCCATCAAGATGAAAGAGAAGCATGATAAGTATTGGGGTGATATTGATAAGATGAATTTGCTTATGTTTGTTGCTTGTGTTTTAGATCTTAGACAAAAACTAAAGTATCTTGAATTTGCACTTAGTGAAATGTTTAGTTCTGAAAAAGCTTGTGAAATGATGCAAAAATTGAAAGAATCTTTGTATGAATTGTTTGATGAATATAAGCCCCCACTTCATAGTACTTATAGCCAATCGAGTGTTCCAACACATGTTTCTCTCAGTGAACCACAACAAAAAATGAAAAGGCGAATGCAAGCTTTGTATAAAAAGCGTGAGTTTGAAATTTATGGTGAGGATAAAAAAACTGATTTGGATAACTATCTAGTTGAGGCTAATGAGGAATTTGTTGAAGATTTTGATATTTTATTGTGGTAGAAAGTGAACAGCCCTAGATTTCCCACTCTTTCAAAAATGGCCAGAGATGTGTTAGCTATACCGGTTTCTACGATTTCTTTAGAGTCTGCATTTAGCACCAAGGGACGTGTGCTTGATCAATATAGAAGTTCTTTAACTCCTAAAATTGTACAAGCTCTTGTGTGTACTCAAGATTGGATTCGAAAATCATCATCACAAGAAGACATCAAAAAAATTGAAAAACAAATCTAAGAGCTTGACAAGATTGAAAATGATATATTTATTGTTTTATTTTAATAGTTTCAATTTTTTTACCATATCACTCCTACTTATTTAATTGATTCATTGTTTAGACTTTTCTTGGAATGCATTAGAGCCTACCCTAAATTCATGAGCTTTCATGAGTTGAAGGGTATGCTTACTATCTTATTCTTGTTAACTTGTAATCTATTCGTTTGTTTATATTATTTGATTTTTTTAAATGCGTATATTACTATTATATGCTAAATTTTTGCACATGTTTTTTTTGTAGGTTTAATGCAAATAGAGATCTTTTGGAGAGAATAAATGGATACAAATGGAGAATATTAAAGACTTACATTTCAATTATGTGTTAATTTCAAGACTTATGTAATGTTTTTAATTATGTAGTGATTCAAAGACTTATGTAATGTTTTTAATTATGTAGTGATTCAATTCAGTTAATTCGGGTAATTCAGGTAATTTTTAACCAAAAATAAAAAAACATATAATATTTTATTAATTCGGTTAATCGATCAAATTAACTGAAAAAATTTTGGTTCTTTTAACGGTTAAAAATTTTGGAAATGCTATTTCAGGTCGGTTAACCGAATGAACACCCCTAGCTAAAGGTCAATTTCAAGCATTTACCGGGTACTGCCAGTGAATGGGAGGTGATGCACGCCGTTCGAGCTTACATTGTGCACATTATAGCGGGTGTACTCATGTTGGATGCAAATGGCAACAAGGTCCACTTGATGTACTTGCCTCTATTATTTGATTTGCATAACATCCGTTCGTACAGTTGAGGGTCCGCAGTGTTAGCTATGTTGTATTGTGAACTTTTTCGGATGACAAATCCTTCTGCGATGGACATAGGCAAATGCCTCATATTGCTGCAGTCTTGGGCGCTTTACCAGATGTCATTCTTAACATTGATTAGTCACCAATCATATGTATTTCCACTCGTGAATAGGTGATGATTTTTTACTCATTATAACAATTAGTTGACATTTTTTTCGGATAATATTATTTTAACAATTTGTTTTTGTAGATGGAGCACTAATTCGAGTATCGGGAGGTCATACACGGTTTCGATATACCGTCTGATGATTCAGAATCATGCTGGAGAAAGAGTAAGTTTTTCCAATATTCATGACATTTTATTATTTTATCTTGTTCGACCCACATTAATATAACCATGTTATTAACTGTGAATTCATCTAGATGCCACATTCTGTCTTAGAAATTATGGCGGTTATTCTCTCGTTTGCCCACGTCTACTCAAACCTATAGTGCATTAACGTACCCATTATCAATTTCCAGTCAGCGGAGTGGTATCACGGTGATCGAGTACTCCAGCAGTTCAGTTGCATACAGTATATCCCGACACTGCCAGTACAGTTGGGGGACATCCACGAGATTAACAAGAGGGGGAAACATGGAAATGATTGGGCAGAAGTGCATGAAGAATATATTGTAATGTGGAACAACTACTAGGGGCGGATGCCTCAGATGGATAATGCTTTGGATTTGCAGTCCTCGTTAGAGTACATATAGTGGTACTCTGAGATGGGCGGTCGATGGTAGTCATCCCGTACATGACACGACTTAGGCAACCCTCCCATCCCCTTCCACATCTGCCTCTTGCATTTGAGCTAGAGGCAGAGCCGAAGTTACACTCTGGGGATAGTTCTTATTATCCAGACTTGGGGGCGGTGACTATTTCCTGGGCTTGTCAGGCCACAGATATCATTCAGAGTTTAATAGTCCCCGACACATACTCCTGCATAGTGACTATCCATCCCTGTAGCTCATTGTAGGACGCATCGAAATATCCATACAATTGCTCTATTTTCATCTGTTTAGCTATCCATGCCTTCCGATATGATACTCGATACTGGACTTGTGCCTGCATTTTGATAATCAGTACTGAAACTTTAATGGTCGGCATGTCCTTCACCATTGGCATGATGTACATACAGATAGTTTTGGAAGCAAGTTTTTAATGATCTTCTATCATATGTGTTGAAGTGTATGTGTGAGGCCTAACAAATTTTTGAATCTCCCACATCTAAGACTTCTAGATAAATGCATCTCGTACCCACCAATTGTAGCCTTCTACTGATCTCCAACACTCCCCAATATATAATGTCGGTTTCGACACGACAACTTTGTAGTCCTCTAATATATTCATGCTATACCACTTAATAGAAAATACGCACTTTTCCTTACTTTCGAATCTCTGGCCCACGAACAACTCCTGGCCAGCCGTGAGCAGGTAGTATAATAGGGTACTCTAGGAACTTGGCTACGTGTGCCGCATCGGGGTCTATGAGCGACATGTTTGCCATAGGCTTATTGTGTATCATAATACATCGAATCTGGTTCTCGATTGAAGACGCATTAACATTTCAATTGTCATTCACGCCTTTGTCGTCAATATCATCGAAGACCTCGTCCACATCGAGATCACGATCACTATCGACCTCGTGATTAGAAGGGTCACTATTATCTTATCCATCATCACCAACCACATCAGTCTCAGGTGCAGCATTAAGATCGATATCGATCCTATGGACAGTCGATTAACTATCAACGTATGATATCTGAACCACCATACACGGCTCTTAAGCTCTATGTTCTTCACCTAATAGAGTGGGATCTTCAATTGGCTCCACACCAACTAACTTAGCAAATAATCGAATCAATGCATTTTGGTCACTCCGATTCACATAATAAAGAACGACTATTGTTTCCACGTCTTCATCTTCTACAAGTTCCATTTCGGTGAATTTGATGGGATCTATCGAAATTGGAAACTTGTAGAAAAGTTTTAAGATCCTTCTCCCACAATGTCTAACAATTTTTGTACTAATCCTTTCCTTCATATCATTAAATGTGACATTTCTATTAAATCTCATTGCTATTTTTGGTGACATTCAAATATACATCCCACGATTGTTAAAATTACTCCATTGAAATAATCGCATACGAAAAACTGATTCTGTATCTTCCTCCGGGAAATCTCTATATTAAATTCTAAATTCTCTTCAAATTCATCTTCTACAATCCAATTTGGAAATTCCTCAGGATCTTCTTTCTCTTCAATCTTTATAACGGGTATTGAATTTATAAATTCTCTTGGTATTTTCCTAACAACTAATTTATCCATCCATGGCATGTCAAAGACATTTTGCTTCACAGTCAACTTTCGCAAACCTACACTTTGTCTCACTATTTTCCTTGCTCCATAAGAGATTATAAACTTCACGAAGTATATAACTATATTTCAAGATGTTTGTGGTACCAATGTGTTCCAAAGTTGCCCTTAAATGATTTGATGCTCCCGTTCTATTAATGTCCTTCTAAGGGTCAAGTATTGCACTTTATTCTTTCTAACCAGTTCATAACCCTTCCATAACACTTCTTGCATCTTTTGATTTACGGTAATAAGGTGTTGAATGATGTCTTCTTCTAGTTTCATTTTGTAATCTTGCAATTCTCTCATCATCTTGTCAATTTTCTCCTTTTGCGCTGAAGTTGTTATCTAATTAGACAATATCAGATTTATTGCCATTTCTACCAATATCTATGACAGAAAATAATTTTTTTCTCGATTTTTAGTTTTTATCTATTTTCCTCTAGTGTCATCACTAACTAATAATTAATTTATAATACTTACTAACAAAATAACTTTCAAATAAATTAAAAAAGATTAAAAGATTACATTCATAACCTAACAAATCACAATAAACCCTAAACAAACAATTAACCTAATCACAAAACTTACTAACAAAATAACTTTAAAATAAATTAAAAATTAATAAAAATTTACATTCATAACCTAACAAATTACAATAACTAAACAAATATTTTATAATAGTAACTAACAAAATAACTTTAAAATAAATTAAAAACAACATAAAAATAACAATAAACAAACTACACAATACTAACAAAATAATTTATCCCCATCATAATCCATTCTATTTATCCTTCTTTTTTCTTCTCCTTTCTTGTTTTTTTTTCTTCTCCCTCTCTTCTTCCTTCTCTTCTGCTATGTTTTTTAACCCTAATTCTCTTCTTCACCGGGACCATTAAATAGGACCCCAAAATTGTTTCACTGATGTCGCCTATCAGAGAGGGGTCACAGGTGACGCCTATCAGATAGGCATCACTCCCTATATACCAATTTTGTATTTATACACGGGCGCATACCAGACTCGAAAATTTTGTACATGTGGTGTTGCCTATGTAAATGACACTATTAAATAAAATAATTTTTTTTAAAAATAAGAAATTAAATTTTATTAAAAAAAATGGTGATGCCGCCTATGAGAAAAACACCACTCCTATCGACATGTTATTTTGGTATTTAATCGTACTGACATACCATTTTGGTATTTATTTATTTTTTTATATTTTTCAGGTAAAAAAGCCTTATACTAATTTATATAATAATCACATACATGTATATGTTAATTAATTTAATATACATAAATGTTTATTATATATACACATATTACGTGTACTAATTAAATTTATATAAATTTATTATGAGCTAATTTATTATATATATTTGGACCATCTATATATTTACGTTTTGTAGATTTTTTTTGAATTGTATTTGTATTATTTATTTTTAAGGGTCCGTTAGAAATATTTATAGGGGTTTGAACAATTATATAATTATTTTAGTTTTTGATTTTTCATTTATTGTATTTCATTTGAATATATTTTTAAACTTATTTGGTGTAAAATCTAGTTATTATAAATTTAAAATTATGTTCTCTTAATTTAAAAAATGGATATCTAGGTAGATTATGTTGCCATGTATTAAAAGAACAAGTATACCATATGTCAAAAAATAAAATTCCATGTGAGCTGGAATATTAAGATATTGTAATATAATATATATGATTTAATGATTATTATAATTTTATATTTTTGTCCATTGAATTGGTATCATTTAATTGATAACATTAAATTCAGTCGTTTATAATAATGATAAATATATCATATTTTCATATAATATATTGAAAATGTAATAATATGACTATAAATAGTATATTAACGGTCTAAAGAAAGATTAATCAGTGCCAAATGACATTATTTTTTAAGGTAACATTTATAAAAAAATAATTAAATAATTGGCAAACAATTATTATCTGAATTAAAAACAATAATTTTCTTAGGAAGAGGAACCTGAATTTTTCCGTAACCAAGTAATCTAAGGAAAAGTAAAAAGAAAAACAAAATCAAAGGTGTTAGGTTTGTGGAATGATCTCTCCTCACAATTATTATTATCTTTCGTTCTTAATTTTTTTTTGATTTTATGATGATTTCTTTTAACCATATTATTTTTAAAATTCATATTTAAATTCTTTTTATAAAAATGCAACATAGATACCACAAAAATCAAAGTCAAATTCCATGTTACTACCCTTTCATTGGCTTTTTGCGATTTCCTTTTCCTCATTGCTCAAATTGAGATCCTATTGGTTACCAATTTAGTGCTTCATGTTAGGTCAAGGAGGAACCCAACATCTCTATACTATACACTTTGGTTGTATGTGTAAAAATATATTATCATTTGTCATTTCAACGTAATATATCCAAAGGATCTTTGAGAGGTAGATTCCCTTATTTAAATACTAAATATAAACACATAAAGTAATCTACTCAAGGTTAGCTTTGGTTCCAAGCCTACTAATGTGAGTTAGACCAAACTATTTCTGTTTTTTTATTTCTTTAAATCTAATATATGTTTATTATTATATCATCACCCAAATCATATACGTAATATCTTCAAAAAATATCAGCTAGATATCTAAGAGTAAATTTTTATCTTCCATCCGTTGAGCCGTCTTCAGCTAATTTACCTCTCGGATCAACTATTTGCGATAAGTCACCCCTTGACATAAGAGGCATACTCCTTTCATCTAGCCACCCACTTTTCAATGTGATCACTCTTTAGGGACCAATAGGACCTACCTGAGTGTAACAACATTGTGTTGCCTAAAGAAATAATAGAATGAGTCTCACTATGCACATCGTTCATGTACTCCATGATGGTTACTACCTTTCCACGTCATGCAAGTAAACAATAGGACCTCTCTAGTAAATATCCTCCTAAACGACAAGAAAGAGATTATTCTCTCCTTAATCAGTCTCTGAGCACTTATCCTCTACAACTTAGCATCCTTAGCTCTCAGAGTCTTCTCTCTGCCCTCTTGTCTTTCTCCGACTCTCTACCTATATAGGTGAACTGATATTTTTTGGGCCACCACAACTTCCTCTTTGTCTTACCACTCGTTGTACTTTGTATTAATAAATATAAATTTTGATGAATTAATAATTTGCATATTCATATTGTAATGTTTAAAATAAAAGAATTAAAAAGGGGGCGGTTAGGCTAATGATGGTCTAACCTAAATCTCAATAAGAATAATAAAATAATGGAAGATAATGGAGGATTAAGGGACAATAGAGGAGCTAAGTAGAACTAGTTCTCATTGTCAGTATCAAGTTGACCATGTGCATGATTGGATTCATAAACCACAACAACAGAACAGTTAGCACCACCAAGCAAGTGGGTTTTCTTTAAACTTTAATGTCGGCTTAAAAAAGCAAATCTTATGATATAACCTAAAGTTTTAGTTAGTACTATAAAACTAATAGAAATTTGAGAGGAAGGGATGACCTGAAAATTCACCAAAAGCTAGAATAAGATTCTTTGTGTAATTTCAAGCAAGTTGCATAGATTGATGTGTCGAAAAAAAAAAGGACGAATGCATTGAGGTTAATTCAAAAAGACATTGAAGTTGTTCTGTTTCATAAGAATTGTAAGACATGATTAAAGGCAAACAACAGTTTAGCTGTAATAATTAGAGCTAAGGATCTTAAAACATTTGACTTCATGCTGTTACACCAAAGCTATATATAAGAAATGATGCAAGAATATGAGACCATTTGCAAACCATTTGGATCAAATAGGGGAAGGTAGGCGATTCTGTTGCATTAACCCTGCCAGTGTTGATGGGTCGGATTATGGCAGCTTCAATTCGAGGCTCATTCTGGTCCGTTCTTTGAAATACTGGCCCAAATCTAACTCTCTATCTACTCTTTAATTTTTGGGTTACACCCAAGATCACTAAATTATTAGTAAATTTATGTTTTGGTCATTTAAATTTACAAAGTTACAAAATGGTCATTAAACTATTTAAAACTTTTCATTTAAGTACTGAACTATTCAAAATTTTGATTCACAGATTCATGATGTTCAAAGTTATTTCGTTAAAAAAACTAAACTATAAAAGAAAAGGAGAAGAGGAGCTTTCAATTGGTACAGGCAGTGCAAAGAAAGAAAGCCATATAACGGTGATTTAAACAACTCAATAACTTAAATGAAAACTTTTGAATAATTTAATGGTTATTTTGTAACATTTAAAAGTTAAGTGACCAAACAAAAGATAAAGCTACTAATAATTTAGTTGCCCAAGTATAATTTACCTTTAATTTTTTTTCTTTTAAAAAAAAAGCAAGTGAACTTCATTTAGAGTAGAAGAGGTGTACTCTTTTATTTTTAACTAGTATTCGAGATCACATGTTTTGCACGTGAATATATACAGTTATATTTTTATTATTTTTGTACAATATTAAAGAAGTATGTATTGTAATATTTAAAAGATAGACATATTGCAGAACTATGCTTTTTATATTTACAAAATTGATGTAAATAAAATAATAAGATATTGTTTATTGATTAAATTGAATAGATTAAATTATAATGAAAGTGTAATTAAAGATGTATTACTTCAAAATTTATTATGAGTTTGAATAAAAGTAAAAGAATAACTCTATCTTGAAAAATTGCTTAAATATTTTAAAGCTTAAATTTCAAAATTAAAAAAAGTATTTTGAGAATTAATATTAGAATTTGATTTAATTTGTACCTGCACACTAATAATAAATAAAAATAATTATGATTTTAATGAAATGATGTTAAAATATTAATTTCAAAATTTTATTTTTAGTATTAAAAAATATTTTAGCATTTTATCTTTCTTTTTTCTAATTTAAAACCAACTAACATTGTTATATAAAAAATATGATCAAATTAAATTTTATGAACCATAATATAATTTTTTATCTTCCAATAGTTTAGTTTCGTAAGTTAAGTAATTATTGTATTATAAAAATAAAAATGGAATAAATTAATGATAAATTAAAAATCCATCTTAGTAAAAAGTTAAAATAAAATCTAATTTAAAAATAAATACTAATAATATTAAAAATATAGTTAAAATTTCAATCTTAATCCCCTACTTCAATCCGTCATTCTTGTCATCTTCATTTTGATCTTCTTCAGTAATCTACCATCATCATCATCATCATGTTCGATCAACATGAACTTTTGATGCAATTAATTGCTTTGAAATTACAAATTATTTAAACAATAATAATAAATTGAAGATTTGTATAAAATTATAATTATAATATTAATTAGATAAATAGTATAAAGTAAAACTAAAATTAATAAGAAACAGTTATTAAGTGAAAATTTCATATTAGACATTGATAGAGAAAAGTGAATAACCATGAGTTTAAAAAAATAGTATAATATTAATAATAAATTAAACAAATGTGTGATGATGAATGAATATTACAACACGTTTGGTTCGTTGTATTGGAATAGAGGCGTAATAGTAAATCAATTGTTTGGTTGAATGTAATAAAATAGAGGCGTAATAGTATTCTTGTGTTTGGTTGAATGGAATAGATGTGTAATAACATAATGAAAAAAACTAAAATGATTAGAATACCCTTAGCATAAATTTATTTGGGTAAATGATTATTGTTATTGTTATTTAAATTTTAATAAGATTATTAAAATCAATAATAAATAATTTAATCATATTTTAACATAATAATTATTAAATATATTATAATTAAAATATATAATTTAATAAAATTCTTAATAATCAATATTTTTATATGAATTTACTAAAATCATAATATAAGATAATATAAAATATAATTTGAAATAATTAATATTAAATATATTTTAATTAAAATATATGATTTAATAAAATTTAAAATAATTATAACTAATAAATTTTCTTATATGAATTTGTATAATTTAAAATAATTATTATTAAATATAATTTAATAATAATATATAATTTCATAAAATTCTTGATAATAAATTTTCTTATATGAATTTATATAATTTAAAATAATTAATATTAAATATAATTTAATAATGATATATAATTTCATAAAATTATTGATAATAAATTTTCTTATATGAATTTATATAATTTAAAATAATTAATATTAAATATAATTTAATAATGATATATAATTTCATATAATTCTTAATAATAAATGTTCTTATATGAATTTACTAAAATCATAATATAACTTGAGAATTATATTCTACATAAACATAATTAACTTATATTAAGAAAAGGTTAGATGAAAATGAAATTCTACATTATAATCCATATGTTATATAGTTTTACAACATCAAAAAGTTTGAACATTGATTTTTAATGGTCAGAAAGAAATCTTCTGACCCATTCCAATCGCGCAGCAAAAGGTAAACTAAATAAAACGAGCATTTGAGTTGGATGATCTGGAATTTTACTCAAAGCTCGATACCCCTCAACGTCGGTTAAACCTTCAGTTTCCTATAATGTTGAATATAAATTTGTAGCTTTCTCTTTGATGATTTGGAATTCTTCAGACTTCTGCTGAACGACCACATCGGAGGCAATACTCCTACTGATTTGATCGCCAATGGCCCGCATGTTTTTGGCCAATAAAGTGGCAGCCTCATTAAATGAAGAATACATATTATCACGAGCATCAGATTTCTTCTTTTTTCTTGTTTGAAGATGAAGAACCCCCTTGGTCTCTATCTCGTCGCGGCTCCGCAGTAGAAACATCCATGTCATCCAAAGAGACGTCAGCTTCGCAGTCATAGAATGAGTTTCTCTCTTCATCCATATCTGTAGTAGGTACAACCTCAGCATTTATTTCTTCAAGAACATCAGCAGCTGTTTGAGCATCTTTCCCAGTCACTCGATCTCTTGCGTATATGGCAGTAAGCTGGTTGTAGTAAGGGAAAGTACGATGTCTGAATTGAGCGGCTTCTTTGTGACTCTAAAAAAATGAGGAAATCATATTACTTATAAGTTTGGTAAAAATAAGATAGTAAAGACTTGAAATAATTCTTACCTTTAAATAGGAGTCCAAAACCGCATCTTCAACAACAACGAGCTACCTATGTTCGTCCCAACCAAAACCGCTATTGTTTTGGCCATTAAGCATGTTATAAACGATTGACCACTCCCTTTTTAGTAACCTAATCCTTGATTCAATATTAGGTTTTGCCTTCAACATTGCATTTGGTAAAGCATTTTGTAGCATTCTTTCTAACTCGTTTAAATAACCGGCTTTGAACCTGATATCAGCATTAAATGTTCCAACACTGTGCAAGTCCACCATACAGGAAACCAATGCTGCATCTTCTTCTGGAATCCATTTTCTTTTAGTTCCTTGAGAAGCTTGAGAAGAAGCATTTGATTCTGGAACACCTGACATAATTATCTTAAAGAAAAAAAAACAAATTATATTAATTACTATTAATATCATGAATCAAAAGGTGAACACTTTATAAAATTATAATTAAGTTCAAAATACCCTACGTATAGATGATTGAAACATCAACAATTATTGAACTTACATCTTATTCAATATATAATACTTCATTTAATTTAATAATGATTATAAATATCTTTTATATTTAGAAACCAAAATCTATTTAATTTTTTTAAGTCTATGTGTAATTTTGAGATCTATTCAAATAAAATACATTATTTTTTAAATTTCTCAAGTATAATGTTTTAATATATTATTTTTCAAATTTTCTATTTTTAATTCATATAGTGAATTCTTTAATTAAAAAAAAGAATATTTTAATTATCAAATACAATAAACCTTACATGATGAAACTAATTTATTTCTATTAAAGCTCAAGTAAATATAAAGTACCTTGAGAATATATTTAACCACATAAAAAGATTAAATTCTATTTACTTACTACTATAATTTCTATTGAAATTATAGAAAATGAAAAAGGCTTGGCTCTTCAACAAAAGCAACATGTACAACACAGGCGATCCACAACACTGCTTAATCTAACAACATCTTTTACTAATAGCCTAAAAAATTCACATGATGAATTAAGCAAATGGAAATTAGCAATTTAGCATAAAGTTCATCATAATCATACAGTTAAAAAAAATATTTATGTAAAATAACTTGACAAGCTCAACAGTCTACAGCTCATCATAATCATACAGTTCAATTAAGCAAATGAAAATTAGCAATTTAGCATAATCATACCACTCAGACGCAAGTTCATTTTTTGGACAACCGATTCATACATGATAATAAGGGTAAAATAACTTGCATGTAAACATTAGCAATCTAACGTATGCATTCATGATAATATGAATGTAGGAAGCATGATTTACAACAGACCAAACACATCCACAACCATATACAAAAAATCAGCATGTATGTGCTTTACTGTGTTTCTCTGTATTTGATTTAGAAGGTTGGATAAGTTACCAAACCTCTTGAATTGCAACAACAGCTTCAGCTTGCCAACGATTTATATCTGGAGCAAATTGGTAGCTAACAGTCCAATACCTACAAAATTCCACATAGAACATCAATATACTGGAACAACAATGGACAATACACCAGGCACAAGAAATATGACTTATGTAACTATTACACAAGTAATGGTTTTACATTTCAATGATGTGTTCAGAATAATGCATATATTAACAACGCTACTATGACTTGAGAACAATTCAGGGACAACATGAAACTGGAAAAAGATCATCAATACAAACTACTACAGCAGCAATAAAATTTTTATTGCAATTCCACCCAAAGTATAATACCAGTTGAAGCAGCTATCAATAATGATAAAATTTCTTTGTAATCCTTTTAAAAACTAAGAAATAATATGGTAATACAGTGATAAAATTTTACTCAACAGAACCTCACTATATTAGATGTGTGAAGCCAAACAATGTACTCAAGCTTGCAATTTTTGAGAATGCCAATATAATTCAGCAACTACGATGTGGTGTGAGTATAATTATCTCTATTTATTTTTCTCCAAACAATCAAAATTGATCCTTTTCATGGCCATGGCAGTTGAATTTATCAGTCGTTTTATTTCTTATAGGGTGTCCTTCAAGTAATTAGGATCAGCTGTGCAGGATATCCAACAAGAAGAACATTTTCTGAGTTTCTTAACCGTTTTGGTTTATCTGATTTTATGCGTCCTTTATTGACACAGTAATGCATGAGAATTTTTCTTTTATATTTGATGGCCATGGAAGTAAACAATAATCAAATTATTGTTCTATCAATCTCACCTAAAGGTGGTCTACTATTTTAGGGTTCAACAAATGCATCACAGACCTGGCTACAATATTACTAAAACAGAAGCAAAAGAAAAACACAGCAGCAACAGTATGCATATGATTTGATAAAGAAAATAAGATCCTGGTTCAGGAAGCAGCTTAAGTAATCAACCCATTTACATGTTTCTCAACTATGAAATGTTTGGCTATGAATTATGAATATATTCATTTAGAGCATGGATAAATAAACACCTTAATTCCAATTACCCTTGACTTTTTCGGCTTATTCACCTTCAAACTCTTAAGCTACACTTAATAACAATCACTCCAAAATTGAATGAAGAACCGATCCAAGTTCCTTGTACACGACAACAGTTTGAACCAACCAACTATTGCTTGCAAAGCCGTATTGAGCCATTCATAATTTATATTCAAATAAAAATTGGAATAAAAAATAATTTATATTCAACTATTTCTGTGTCAACAGTGGTCAGATACACCAGGCGCAAGAAATTTAACAACTGTGCTAATATACAAAATAATTTACACTTCTAAGCATTCGACTAGTATTAAAATCAATCACACATGATTTAGATAGGCCTGAAATCTCAAATTTTGCAAGGCCTGAAGCCATAATTGTTATGCCCACAACGCTGAAACCAGAGAAAAATAGGAACCATAACCATAGACCTGAAAAAGGAACCAAACAAAATATAACCAGCAGTGGAAGTTGCTGCCCTGCTATTAAATCAAACTCTAAAGAGAAGTAACTGGGACTCACTGAAAGAAGGAAAATTTGACATGGTAAAGAAGGAAAATAACCACTCAAAATCAAATCCGAAGCTAAAAAAAGCTCAATTTCTTGAACCTAATGGATCAACAGGAAAAAAAACAGCGATAAATTTACAGCTGCAAACATTAAAGCAGTTTGAGAGCAAAAGAGAGTTAGAAACCTTGGTTTACCTTTCAGTTGCAGTAAACTTGGAAACCCACCAAATGAGAGCAAGCGAAAGAGTGACAGAGAGAAAAAGAAAAGAAAAGGTTGAGAAGGCCAAGCGTAAATTGTGTTGTAAAAAATATTAGAGAGACGGAGGGAGCAAATCTGCAGAAACCCCAAGCTAGAAGGAATAAACAGAAGACAGAAAGGGGAAGCGTCGATCGAGAGGGTAAAATAGGGTATAATACTGAAGCAGGACCTAAACTGAGCAAAAGGTCGGGATTAGAAATCGGTGGATTTTGGGGATTAGGTCTGTAATGTAATAGACCCATATTAGCCAATACCCTGAACCAAACGAACGATTAAAATGGAATTAAGTGAGACCCACGGAATAGGGGTGTAATGGCTATTGCCAATACACCCAACCAAACGTGGTGATTATAATTTTATCTCAAGATTGATTAAAATGTTCTTTTGTCTCTTTCCCCCATGCCAATGCTAAAAAGTAATAACCTCATTTGTTGAATTGTATTTATAATTATATATTTTAATTTTAATTGATATATATACACTAATTAAATGATAATTGATTTAAAATAACATATTATTAGTAATCAATATTTAAATTATGTAGTTCAAATCAATAAAAACTCTATTATATAAAAAAATATTATTAATATAATTTTTATCTAATAATTTTATAGGAGATTCCATCTATTATTATTAATTGTATAAATAAAACCCTATTATTAAAAATTTATTTAATGTCACTTTAATAATTAAATTAATATTAAAAAATATAATCGTCTATTCAATTTCTTTTTAAACCCGTGGTTTTATATATTATAAATATATAGATAGACTTATAAAAACGACTTTAAAATATAATATGCTAGATATAAAATTTGTTAGACCAAAAGGGGACTAATTAATTCTTTAGTGTTATATGGCATGCGCCACGTCAAAGACAGTTGCCCTTCAACAAAAAGTATGTATTGCTGGGTAAGGATGGTAAAATTTGAACCACTTGATAGATTTTGAATTGATTTGTTATGAATGGAGCGTATTCTTTTTTTTTTTGAAAAGTGAATACAGGATGAGACAAGATGAATTTTTTCTTTTGGATAGTGAGTATGTAGCGATTATGGTAAATGCTTGTCCCATGCTGACCTACTCCACTATATGAAATTATCATTTTATCTTTGCATATATAAAATATTAAAAGGGTAAAGTATAATAGTGTAATATTAAAAAAATTCATATATTTTATGTTTAAATATTTATTTGAGTTAAAAAGATTGAAAATATTAAAAGATAAGTAGCAAATTTTAAATTGAAACGGAATGGTAGGAGGCGAAGATGGATGTATTCAACATCCATGGAGATAGTAATGGATTTAATAATACTCACCTTAACTCACTTTGTATAGTGGATTTGCTTGTACCATTATTTTTTTTTGGGTGAATTACAATAGAAAGGCAAAACCTTAATAACAAAATAATTAGTGTGACTTGAACCCAAGCCACACTTGGGATAGTGAACTTCTTAACCATAGGTTAACACCCAAGGTTTACTTGTACCATTGTTTTTATTGCTATAAGTGTTGTATAAAGCAATTTTTTTGGTGAATATAAAACAAAACAAAGAGTCCACAAAGACTTAACCTAAAATACCTAGAGGAGGTTGTTTGAACAAAAGTAAACTAATCTTCATTATTGCGATTCAATTTTACAAGAAAGTCCGCAACTTTATTATCTTCTCTTGGCACATGTTGGATGCTCCATTACACTGCCCTTTCTAGCAACTAGTGTATATGCCTAACCAAAGCGGAATTAGAGTTTCTTGAGTTGTTGACTTGAATAATCTAAACTGCTTCTAAACAATCTGTACAAATCAACACTCTATCAAATCCCTGCTTTAACAAAAAAGACAATCCCTCAAAAATGCCCCATAGTTTAGCCTCCAATACTGAACAAACTCCCAGAAACCTATTGAATCCTAAAATCCAATTCCCTTTCGTGTCACACATAGCCTCCTGCAGTAGCATAACTCGAGCCCACCTGCACCGCTCCATTCATGTTTAATTGAACAGAATTACCTACCAATATTATAAAGCAATTTTTTAACTTATATCTATTGTACTAATTAGAATCAATCATTAAAAATATTCAATTAAATAAATTAATTCAACAATTAATCAAAATTAAACTAATTAATTAATTATAACTAAATAAATCTAAATGAAAACACATTTACATAATATGAAACTTAAATATAACTTCAATTTTACCATTGAACTAAGGGTTCATTGGCTTCTTAGTTTGGGATTTTTCTTTTGCAACACATCGGTAAATATATCATCACCGACCAAGTGCATAATTGTAATGCAATATCTATAACTATCATTAAAAGCCATACCTTGCGATAGAAATGCTTGAAGTCTTCTGGATGCTTGTGTTTTGTTTCTACTCCAAGGTGACAACTGCATCTTAAAGCAGCCAATCATTGGCTTGCATACCTTAAGAAAGCACCTGGTCTTGGTTTATTTTTCTCTTCCAATCCCAATCTCACTACTTTTGTTGACTCTGATTATGGTTCTTCTCTTGACACTCGCAAATCAATCTCTAGCTTTTATACATATATTGGTAGTTCATTGGTCTCATGGCGATTAAAGGAGCAGTCGACAGTTAGTAGATCATCTGCAGAAGCAGAATATAGGGCAATGACATTAATGACATGTGAATTGGTTTGGCTGGCCACACTTTTTTTCATCATTTCAAGTACCGTTTTCTTTTGGTACACTCTGTTGTGATATAATTAAGAAGCCTTATGCATAGTAAATAATACTATTAAATATCAATTAAGTACATTTGTTAACCTCTTATCAAATTTGAATTCATTATTTGTAATCAAATAATTATTTTTTATAAATAATACATCTAAATAATTACAATCAACATAAATTTCAAAGTATAATCATACTATAACTAAAATATATTCGAACCTATCAACCATTATAAAGCACGATTGAACTAATAATTCAAAACTAAATCAAAATGAAATTAGACAAGGCTCACACATGATAAAACTTAAGTGAAAATTAGAAATGTTCATAAGTTGGGTTACTTATCCAAGTCTCAAGGCCAATCTAAAACATGGGATGGTTTGAATAAAAATATAAGATCTAAAAAATGGGTTTCAGTAAGGTTTAAGACCCATATTCTATTTGGGTCAATTTTGGATAAATGTTTTTGTCATATCTAGTTCGACCCAAATGTATTAAATTATAAATATATTAATTAATATAATTATATTTATTAAAATATAATAATTATATGTAGTTAACTATTAATTTTAAAACAATTAAATTCATTATCTAAAACCTAAATAAATATTTCCAAGTAAATTAAAAAAAAACTTTAATCTAATAAAAAATAAAACCTAAAGTTGAAGTTTTAACCTATTTCCTTTTTTTTTATTATGGAAGGATATCACAGCTTTATTTCAAATCTAATGATCGGTAGGTGGATCCCTGCAGTAGATAAGCCTAGGAACCATACTTTTGTTGTAATGCGCCATAAAGTCTGCTGCTAAAATCGCCCTTCTGTCAACCTTCATGATTCGTATTTTTTTTTCCTTCAGCCGTTTTAATTTAGTGCATTCAATGTTTTTTTTTAGGTACAATGTATTGTTTTAAAAAAATATTTATATAAAAATTAATTTTTAAAAGGAAAATAAATATGGACGGGTGAAATCTAACTTACATTTCTATATTAGTGTGAGATTTGAGCAGAAGGTTGAGTAAATTGGAGTCAGACCCGTGCAAAACAAAATTATTATAAATGCCTGGTTCGGTCAACTTGGCTATTCAACATGTAACACCCTTATACTTGATCCGATTCTCGTAATTTGATATAAGAATATTACATTTGGTATCAAAACAACTTTGATTGTTCATTAGGTATTATGAACATTAAATGATAAAATTTTCTTTTAAACAATCCGATAATATCATAATAGAAGTTCAGGGACATTACTGGTTAACCGAATATGTTTAGAAATGATTTAAATATGATTTTCAATCAATACAGGGAACAAATATCAATACTAAAACATGAGGATACCTATATAAAAGTATTTATATCTCTAATGAGTATCAATGCCTAAAAAGCATTCTGGAACTCAAATTTTCAAAATTTTGATGATAGTATTGATACCTTAGGCCTAGGTATCAATACTTGACCTTCAATATTGATACCAAAATCACTATTGATACCCAAATTTCTTTCTGTTTCGATTTTTTTATTTTAGGGCCCAAGTATCGATACCTTACCCCCTGGTATCGGTACCTTGTGTTAAATTGAGGCAAAAACAGTTGAAAAAATTACTAAAAACCCCTTGCATTGATTCAAAACATTCCAACACTTCAAAGCTAGTTCAATTAACCTCAAACTCATTAAAATTCATCACAATAGCCATATAATAATATCATATATGCATGCATATGTTAAACTCTAATAAATTTATTTCAATTACTAACAAAATATGTCATTAGATCACCAAAGTAACAAGGTTTCCAAAGTTTGCATTTTAATCATTGTTAACATCAAACCATACCTAAAACCTATGTACGTGCCATACTAACCCAAAAAATTAATACATACAATCTTGTCACTTGGAGTGGTGATGAGATGGGATGCCCTCAACCTTGATATTAGCCTGACGGGATCTATTGTACCTATGCGTTAGAAAATTAACACTTGAAGTTTGTGAAGACTTAGTAAGTACTTCAAGATTTTAAAAATCTACTAAAAATAAAGTTAAATTGTACCCATTCTATACACATATACTTCACATCAAATTTAGTCCTTGAAGTTCAACATTTTTCTAAAATCGTACTTACCATTATATACCGTAACACATAAATTGATAGTAGTTGAATTATGATATTGTAGCACAATGTATACTAGCTAAACACTTAGGATATACTGAAATGAATCGATAATGCATTGTTAATGCATATTATATATAACTAAGCACATAGTGCAAATAACGATAAGCATCGAAGTGCTAAAAAATTGACCACCTCCTGACGTACTCACGCTTGAAGTGTGAATACTACAACCAATTATAAGAGTTAGGTAGTTTCGGCAAGTACACGGGTTAGGTGTAATATAGTTACAACGAAGTAGGTAAGTACTCCAAGGATCGTACCCAAGGGAGGCAAAACTAAACTAATCCTAATTTCTACAGTAATGGGTCTAATTAGTAATTTAATTAAACTATATTACAATTAAATCTACAGTGATGGAAAATACTAATAATAAAAGAACATAAAATGAATAGGAAAGAATTTACAGATTTTATCAAATCTACGACAAAAGACTAACTCGTTTCGGTGTTTATAACTAACTCCTATTTCGAGTTCTATCCAATCAACTAATCATTAACCTAGCATAGCCTCTCGGCCATCCATTAAGCTAATGAGTCAGCAAAAACTACTTATCTCTCGACCTCACAGTCCAGACCGGATTGTGATAAGGTGTTCATAGATAGGCAATACCAATTTTGGGTTCATTCCCACCTATATGACTTTCTAGGGTCATCAAGCCTAGGGTTTTAAGCTTTTCCTATCCCAACCAGCTGATTCACTAAGAAACCCTACATTGAAATTAGTTACTCCCACGACCACTCGTTAATTCACATAGAGTTGATTGATCCACAAATTAAGTTCCGCAGAGAACGAAATAAAAACTAAAGTAGAATTACAATATGAAAAGAAACCTAAGTACAAAATAAACTAGAAAGAAACTGAAAATAAAAATACTTGAAAGCCGTAAACTAAAACTTGAATAAAAACTTCTATAAAGTGTTTAAAACAGTCTATTTATAGGCTTAGGGTTGGTCGTCATCCATTGACCTAATTTGGCTGTCGTTTTTTTCATTAAATTTTGTTGTGCGGACCAAAAGGCCCTTGGTTCATTAATTCATCTCGTCACGTCGGTGTCGCGACACCCTCCAGCCTATGTCGTGACACTGATGGCAATTTACGAACTAAGGTTTGATGTCAGGGCTATGTCACGACATTGAAGCCAATTTGCTCCTTTTTAATGCTCTGTTCACTATGTTGTGACATCGACACTCCATGTTGCAACATCACAGTCAATCTCGTGTTCCTATGCCTTCGAATGATGCACACTCATTGAACATGTTAGCCTACCTTTAGGCCAACTTTGTCCCCAAAGGTTATATAAATGACTCAAATTACATTTTTTTTATTATCTATGAACTAAAAAAATGAAAACTAAATAAAAACATAACTAAATTGCTTTTATACGAGCTCCATAAGTATGAAAAATAATTTAATCTACCATAATGAATTGAGATAGAGCGAACTCCCCCACACTTAAGTCATTGCTTGTGCTTAAGCAAGGAAGCATAAAAATAAAAAAATATAAAAAAGACCCTTGAGCAAGTATGATACAAAGATGAGTTTCGAAACGACATAAATAGTAATAATCATAAATACACGTAATTTTGGCATGATATGTAAACAACTTACCACTTTTTACTTCAAACACTTAAGTTCAGTATATTAGAAAACATATAAGTAACAAGATCTTCAAATATATTGATCCATTGAGAAATTATATAGGCAATTTGATTATACTAGTAGAACGCAAACAATTATTCTTACAATTACTTAATACAATGTCCATTCACAAATATATTTACCTAGGTCACATAGGACTTTTTGGCTTGTAACATTCCGAGGCTTAAGGTTGGCATTAAATTCAAGAACAATGAGCATCACAATAGTTTCAAGCACAAAATTATTTTGGCACGTCATATTATTCCCTATTCTCCCCCTTTAGTAACCTTTTCCCACTCACCATCTTATTTCTCCTTTTCTCACATTCCTTATTTCTCCATGTAGGAAGTCATAATGTAATACTAGTGACTATGGTCAGCCTACGAGTTTTTGTGCACTAATGACTGAGTTTTCTAGTTTTGTGACCTTGTTTTAGGTCACTTTTGAATTTTTCAATACTTTCACTTATAATGTTTTTTCATTATTCTAGTAATTTTTCCACTCATTTTGATTTTTTATGAGTTTTTTCTTTTGTTTTGCACATTTTTAGCACCTATAATCACTAGATCACACTGTTTCTCCTTATTTCAAAACCACCGTTATGTCTCTACCTATCCCTCAATATGTATGGCCCAACGTCTAAGTTCGTGCAATTCAGGGATAAAAAAAAGGGTAAGTACAATTTGCATTTTGGATTTGGGTTTTATATGAAGGTTCATCAAGAAGTATTTTTTTGACTCAATTATGGGTACTAAAGATTAATAAATAAGGTTGGCTTTTTAGCTCTAGGTTATACCAAACAATGCCTTAGGTCATCCCTAGGTATCTCAATATTCATGAATTTAATCAATTAAGCAATCACAATTCTATCCATTTATTATTCATACTAGCATGCTCATTTCCCTATATTCTCTCTGTCATTTGGTATATTTAATTACTTAATGCCTATTTATAGTGTAATATATAGAACTTAGTAGTCTAATAATGAAAATTTTAAAATCATTCACTATCATGCCAAATTTATAGTAAATACAATCATCCTAACACATGCTCCTAACCAATCAATTGTATTTCTACAAGATCAAGCAGACTTTTGAAAAGAAAAATAAAAATAAAAATAAAAATAAA
Organism: Gossypium hirsutum; assembly: GCF_007990345.1. Lineage (NCBI taxonomy): Eukaryota > Viridiplantae > Streptophyta > Magnoliopsida > Malvales > Malvaceae > Gossypium > Gossypium hirsutum. The sequence goes on along the minus strand of NC_053439.1, from coordinate 34,383,596 downwards.
ATTTCTAAGAATGTAAAACATAAATTTTTTATGTTACCCCCACACTTTAGATAACATATCGTCCCTACTGTGCAACCCTTAAGTATATAAGGAAAGAAGTTACCCGATTGATCGTGACATTGCTTTAACCTTATGGTGAGATTCTCTTTCCTTGTTCGTTAAAGCTCGTAATTGTAGTGCTTCCGTTGTGTCAGGTTCCTATATAGAAAATTCATAACATAATATATATAATATTAGTCTACTCCTAATCTAAAAAAAATAAAAAAAAATCATCCAAGTTAATTGTTTTACAATCCAAAAAATTAAAAATAGTTTCTAATCATTAAAATGGGGTGGTTGCCTCCCCTCTAGTAAAACTTTCCCTTTTCTCGAGACGTGGCCTCGAGAGGAGCCTTCACCTAACAAATGTGCATGTCGGGTTGGGTTGTGAATGATTGGCCCCTTTTTGCGCAGATCATTGCAACTGAAATGTCACCTCATAATCATTGTCCTCCTTTTGAGAATCTCGCTCCGTAGCCTCTTCATCCCCCTTGTTTTCTTCATTGTTATCACTCTCGTTGTTTTCTTTACTTCCTCACTCCTCAGATTGGTAATGGAATTGCATCGGACCAAATTTATTTAGTGGCAAATCTGGTATTCACATCCCATTTTGCCTTGCAAACTCTTGTCTCACTAGGCCCATCTCCTACATCTATTGAATCATTCATTCAAAGTCTGTAATGTTACTTTTTTGACCCTTTTTCGAGTTGTAGATGTTGTTTTTCTTTTCAAAGAAGCTGGGATATCCATCATCTCTTTTAGGCGTTTATTCCAATCCCGAATTTGTTTTCTCTAAGGCTCTGTAAACTATGTATATAACGAATCTCTGATGAGACTTCTAGATGGCTTCATGAATTATTTTGTTATGGTCATTGGAACTTTGGCCTTTCTGCACAGAGTTGCCACTAAATGAGGGAAGAAAACCCCAACATTCTGGCCGATGATGCACCTCTTCATATAGTGGTATATCCATGTCCCGATGCAAACCTGTCTTTTCTATAATGCAACATACACCAAAATCGTTCAAAAAGTATTTACGTTAGATATATTTAAAGCAAGAACAATCTGGGTGGATAAAAATTGCAACCACATCTTTGCGATGGGAAACATAATCGTTTGATTGAAGGAAGTAGGAATATCAGTTCCGGGGCGGTGCTTCCATTCACCCCATACTTCTATTAAATAATTTATAATGTTGTTCATATTAATATTATTAAAATATTCTAAGTCACTATTCAAAAAATTAGATTTATAATACAGAGCATTATAAAACTTACAAATTTTCCTAGGGGTGACATGCACATCTTTTCCTTGTACTGGGACATGCTCCCAGATGACACCATATGGTCTCCTAGACTCTTGGTTTCTAAATGACGTGTAGAATTCCTGTACTCTAGAGACTACAGCGGGGTTTTGGGGGATTATGCAAAAATTCTCTCACTTGTGGTATCGAACCAATGTCCATATTTAATTGCACAAGATGATCGATAGTTTGAAACCCCTCTCTTGTATGAACATTTTTGCTTAAAGTTCTAAGAAAAAAATTTCAACGTTCGGATTCAAGAAGTTAAAGGGGTTTACGGCCACCAATGCCTCTTTTTAACTAGCTCTTCTTGTTTTCCTAGGAAGACTTTTTTCTAATATATTCAACTGGATATACTAGTAATCAGACAATATGTTTCAAAAGCTAAAAATTCAATATAACAGTGAAAGTTGAAAAATGAACCCTTAACCTTGTGAAGTTGAATGCTTATGATTCCTTGTGAGGCTTTGTTGCAACTTTTTTGTTTATATGGATCTTTTACCAGTACAAAAGATTAGTAAAAGAAGAGAAAAATAAAAAATTGTAGCAAGAGAAAAAGGTGAATGAAATCAACAGTTTTGGAGATGGAAGGGGTTTGGTTAGAGTTGTAGAGTCAAAGGGGGATTGTAATTAGTGTTAGAAGTATTTTAGTTTAAACAAGATTGAATTTTTAGGTTAAAACTTGGGTAACAATAGGGTATTAACCAACGATTTGCGTAACTGGTCGGGTCGACCCTGTAATTTTTCGCAATAATGTCACGATGCAAGGGTTTCATGTCAAGAAACCTCTGGTAGTCTTCGATGTTGCGTCATAGGGGTACTCGTGTCATGACATCAAGTTAAATTTTGGAATTTTGAGTTTGGACTTGATGTTGCAACATGGAGGTGCTGTGTTGTAACATCGACCCTGTTTTGCCCTTATTTCTTGAATTTCAAAGTGCTTGGTGCATACATAGCCTAATTATATACAATTTTAAGAAAATTAAATCCTTTTCCACCTACTTAATCATGTTCCTATTCAATTAATAATATTTAAATTTATTAAAATATAATAATTTACAAAAGTTAAAATAGTTTGTCGATGATTAGGTGTTGTTGTCGGATTTAGCCGTTAGCTCTGTTAGTTTTCACTTAGGCGTTCTGCCTCTTGATTGTCTGTTTGAATTTGTCTAATGTCCGTTATACCACTTCACCTTATTTTGCTTACCTCGCTCTTGAAATTTACTCTTTTGTCCTACATTTATTACAGAAAACACATTTCTCAAATCAAGATTGTTAGAGAAATTTATAGATATTTTATAGCATGCTTACCCTAGATTTTCCCTATACCCTGTATTTTGTAGGTCACCACATTTAAGTGTTTCAATTTCACCATTGATTCTTACTTTTAGTTCATTTTTCTCAAAGTCAATGGTGGACCTAGTGGTGGCTAAGAAAGGTCTCTCTAGCAAAATGAGGATCTCACGGTCTGCCTTAAAGTCTAGGATTACAAAATCAATCGGGATGGAAAATTTACGCACCTTAATCAACACATCTTCAAGCACCCCTTTTGGTTGTACCAAAGATTTGTTGGCTTGCTATAGTATGAATTGGGTGTTTTTAAGTTCCCCTAACACGAGTTTCTTATGTATTGATAAAGGCATCAAACTAATACTGGCTCTTAGGTTGCATAGGGTCTTAGAAAAGTGTATGTCTCTTATTTCTACTAAAATCGTAAAACTCCTTAGGTCTTTTAATTTTGGGATTATCTGATTAGTGATTCAAATTTCTTAAACATATTCATTATCTCTTTAAAATATTTTGCATATTTTGAACTTTTTCTGTTAATTCGATAATAGGTAACTTAACATTAAGTGATTTGAATAAGTTCAGGAAACTTACACATTCCGCTTCATCCTTTTGTTGTTCGTTATTTGACCGTGAGGGGAAATGTATCTGAAACACCCCTTACCTGAGACAGTTGCCGAAGTCGATCATGAGGCGTTACTTGACTTAACTTAAAAGTTCGGGGCATAAAAATTTACTTTTAAAAGTTATTTCATTGTTCATAATAAGGTTGTCCACCTGCGCAGCAGTTACTAAATTAATTATAACTTGAGCTACGAAACTTGAAATTTAGATCTGTAAATTTTCCCTGAAACAAGATTCATATATATTTTTACCATAAATTTTTAAGAATTTTTGGTTCAGCCAATTAGTACATTTTATTAGTTAAATCTCCCCTATTTCACTGATCAACTATCCTGACCTCTCGTCACTAAAATTTAATTATCTCATTGTACAGACTTCATATAGTGTTCTCACTTGTTTCTACAGAAAATAGACTCAACAGAAATCTAGAAATATAAGTTACAACTTATAAATATTTTTGTAAAATTTTTAATGATTTTCCAAAGTCAGAATAGGGGATTTCGAAAACCACTTTGACCTTGTCTAACTAAAATGCAAATACCTTAGAATACATAATTTCTTTGTCTACATTGTTATTTTTATATGAAAACAGACTCAATAAGATTTAATTCTATATCTCATCCACCCTCTAATTCATTTTCTACTATCTTTGGTGATTTTTCAAAGTCACGTCACTACTGCTGTCTCAAAACTAATTTACTACCAATTTTTACTTTTTCATGATTTCTATGCATAATTTAGCACCTAGACATTTATAACAACAAACACCTTCATACTTAGTCATTTTAATAACTATTCATTATCAAATATTTATATATCATCTTTTGGTCATATCTTAAGAATATACAATCGAAATGACCAAGTCCCTATACATGCCATAGCTCAAAACATTTATCGTCTTAAAATACCGAGTTGTGGTGGTTGGTAGTGTGAACGCTCTCCAACGTCTTCAAGATCCCGACTATGCTTGATAATACTATATGAAAGAAAAAGAAATAAAAGAAGTAAGCATAAAACTTAATAAGTTTACAAGTAAATAAATAACAACATTTATCATAAACAATTATATTCATAAATTTTCATTAAGCATTAAGATCTTTACTTTCTTCTTTACTTACTCTTTTACTCGTTTACTTACTTGCTTGCTTAACTTACTCCTTCGTTGCTGAAATTTCTTTTCTCAACTGATAACTAAGATACTCTTAATCTTATTAACTCACCTGGATTTGTCTATTAGGCTTTTACCTGAACTTTCATGTAACATCGTCTATTTACTAGCCCGTTGAATCACTTGGAATACTTAGGATACTCGGGTCTTCTGTCTGAATATAACATGCCAAAGCTATGTCCCAGACATAGTCTTACATGGGATGTTTCTTGTACTACCAATGCCATATCCCAAATATGGTCTTACATGAGAGTTCTCATATAGGTGCCCATGCCATGTCCCAGACATGGTCTTACGGGGGACCTCTCATCTCGGTGCCAATGCCATGTCTCAGACATGGTCTTACATGGGACCTCTCATCTCGGTGCCAACGCCATGTCCCAGACATGGTCTTATATGGGACCTCTCATAATCTCAATGATGCCAATGCCATGTCCCAGACATGGTCTTACATGGGATTTCATCCTCTTAATGTCATGACATTTGTATCCGATACATTCCTCATGTTTTAACAGGGCCTTTTAACACTGATTCTCTGTCATCTCATAATTGAGTTAACATCAGATATTTTCATGAAATAAATACATAATTGCTGAAAAATAACAACATTAATAATGATCATCAAAATATTTCATTTATTTACCGTAAACTTACCTCAGTACAAAAATGTGATCAAATCCAACACTTTAGTCCTCAATCTTTTTCTTTCCCTAGTCTAGCTCCGGATTTCATTTTTCGTGATCTATAATTGTAAATTTAGCTTATTTAATACCCACATTCATCAAAACAATCCTCGACTCTAACTTTGACAAAATTATGATTTTCCCCTAAACTTTTACATAATTACACTTTTGCCCCAAAGCTCGGAAATTAAACTTCATCTCTTATTCTTATGTTTTATAACATGCTAAAAAATTTTCCCTTCTATGACAACATCAAATTCTTACTCCAACACTTACTTATGAACATTAGGTATTTTTGTCGATTATGTCAATATACTCGTTTTCACTTAAAATCGACTAGCAAAAGTTGTTTAACATAATTTATAGCTTCATATTCTACCATAAAACATCAAAATAAACATATTTCATCTATGGGTATTTTTCTAAATATGAACCCTAGGTTAAATTATTGCTAGAATAAGCTAAATTAAGCTACTAGGATTCCAAAAACGTAAAGAACATTAAAAATGGGGCTAGAACAGACTTACAATCGAGCTTGGAAGCTTCAAAAACCCTATCCATGGTTTCCCCTTGTGAAATTCAGCCATGGGGTTGAAGATGGACAAAAATTGGCTTTAAATTTTGTTTTTAATTCATTTTAATAACTAAATAACCAAAATACCCTTAATGAAAAACTTTGGAAACATGCCTAACCATGTCCATTTTTGTCTACAAAATTAACCAATGGTCTAATTACCATATAAGGACCTCCAATTTAAAATTTCATAACAATTGAACACCACTAACATGTAGAACTTAACTTTTGCACTTTTTACAATTTAGTCCTTTTGACTAAATTGAGTGCCCAAACGTCGAAATTTTCGAATGAAATTTTCGCGAAATCATTTTGTGAAATCGTAGACCATAAAAATATAATAAAATAAATTTTTTCGCATCAGATTTGTGGTCCCGAAACCACTATTCTGACTAGACCCAAAATCAGGATGTTACCGTATATTTGTGGGGACAAGTTTAGTGTTTGGCATATGTTTTGCTTTAGTTGCTGGCTTGATTCCTGGTTTTAGCTCTGCTTTGACATCACCTTTTGGAGTAATTTCTTCTTAAGAATCATTGGCATTTTCTTCATTCTCATCTAAACTAATGTCAACCAAGTCGCTAATGACGTTACTTGCACGGAACGTGATTGGTTGTAAACGTCATAGTAATAATGTGCAGGCGTACACTGTCAATGTAAGTGTAATAGGCAGATGTGAGTCTGTCGGATATTGATCCCATAAGGATAGTTGTCTTTTGTCTATTAATGTCGGTGCAATAACTAGATAGAAACGAGGTAAATTGTTAGTATAGGTATCGAAGTAATAACTCGAAAACAATAAGACAAAGTATGCTATGGATAAACTGGGATCCCCAACATGAATCTTTAGCAGTATACTAAATACTCATACGGTATAAAAGGTAGTTGATTGTCGACACAATAAAATTAATATATATCTTACCAAATGCCACTCTTTTGTTTAATCTAGGACTTAACTATGCATATTAATCTCACCTTCCAATGATGGCAATATGACACTATTAAGAACAAGCGGACTAAATTCCTTTAGCCTTTACTCAACTTCCGCTGAAATACTTATTAGCTCAAACTGTCACTGCACCTTCCAGTGTTAGTGACTGCATTAACACTTCCGTGTTTATAACATTCAAATCCCCAAGATTAAAAAAAAGATTTAATAAGATAAAATTTAACAAAGCATTTATTGTACTTCCATACAGTAGAAAACATAAAGTAATCACCAGCGTTTTCAAGAAATTAAAAAGAATCGAATGGAGAATACTATTCCTAGGCTACTCGATTGAATCTATCAATTTCCTCTTGTTCTGTACTTAGATCTCCTCGTCCGGAGTAGACCTGCATCAGTCTTCACATTGGCTCACCCAAAGGAGGCTCAAGCTGCTATGGCTGCAAGTTTCAAAATAGGGTAAGAGAATGGTGGTCCAGCAAAATTCACTTTCATTCTTCTCATCTTATCCTTTATGTTTTCCTCAACAGTACAGATGTTCTTTTAGGATTCTTTTGTCCTTATTCATACAGGGTAGTTACACTGGACTAGATAGCTCATTCATGGTTGGCTCTTATCAGACAGCTGTCAACTGCGGCAACAATTCTGGACGTAATCTGGAATTAACTCATGTAGCGACATTGCAAATATCTGTCAACTGCGGTGACAATTCTGGACGTAGTGTAGAATTAATTCATGCAGTGACATTCGTGCAGAAAGATAGCAAAATTAGAGATAAAATAGGCTAGGATTCACTAAGTTATAAAATGTAATTTACTAAACTGAACATACAAAAATGTATGCTAAAGGGTAACAATTTAAACAATAAGTAGGGAGAAAACATATGTTCTTTCTACTACAATCACACCCCCAAACTTGAATTTTCACTTGTCCTCAAGTAAAATAAAAAGGCCAGCAAGGCAGCAAAACATTACTAAGTAAGGAAAATAAACATTCTAGCGACTTGAATCACCTAAAATCCCAATGAATGAGTCACATTCAGATGAAAGAATATTGCATCGACAATACATAAGCATGAATGAGTAAGATTGCACTTTCATTAAAGCCAGCATCATACTTCAAATCTTAATTTCTATCTACCAATAAAACATTTATTGCACAATACTAAGTATTTATATATATGAATGAGTTTTTTTTACAGAATAAGAGATATCGTTGCATTACTGTACCCCTGTTCTTGAAAAGTAACGATGGGGTACAACCAATCCCTAAGGAGTACATAATTGGACCGACACACACTCATGCAGCGACGGCCTTTGGCCAGATTCATTTTTCTAACACTTTTATTGGAGTGTTCCCTTTTTAACATTCCACAATAAACCCACTTTGGAGTGTCACTTATTTATAAGTATCTATATATACAAGCATCTATAGAAGGCAGTTTTATTCAAGATTCAAGGAATGCTACTAGTCATTTATTACTAATGCATCCTAAATCATTCATCAAAGGATTGAAGATACAACATTCAGTCAAATTTATCCACCTCATTCATTGACAATTTACATGATCCAAGAATTAATCATCGAATGTAACAAAAGAATTTCTAGCAATTTTGCATAAACCTTGCATGCTTCAAAAATTTTTTAAATGTGGTGTATTTCCAATTCCATAGACATTCCCTAAAGATTGCGTTATCCCCAATGCACTGACAGGAATATGGAATGACAATGAGCAATGATAATGTATACTTATCAAAATAAAACCTAAATCTACATGCAATGCATGAATACTATAACTAAAGCTTAAAATAAACTAACTCAGTTATCCACAGTCGTCGATGTGGTTGCATGTTGTTTCCTTCTCCACCTTTTCTTCTCTTCATTCTTTTTTTTATCCTTGGAACGCTTCCTCTTCTTTTTGTTTGGCTTTACGCTGCCTTCAGATTGCTTCTTAGTTCCTTACTTAACCCCGGTATCATTGGTTACTGTTTGTTTAGGAGAAGCCACTTGGAGTAGTCCAATGTAGACCACTATTTCCCATGAATTGCATTGTTCCTCACTAGTGACCTCAACAACTTCTGCCGGGATCGCCCCAATTTGCTCTAAATTAGAAATATTTACACCTACATATCGGGGTGCGGTGACAACCTTCTCAACAAAATTTTCTTTTTCTCTTTCTTTCTCATTTTCAGCAACTTTTTCTTCTTTAGCAACAACTTCCACTTTGACAACAACTTCTTCTTCTGCAGCATTAATGTCCTCCTCAACAACAGTGTCCTCTTGATCAACAAAAATACCATCCTCGAACAAACTATCAATCTTGTGCAAACATTCCTCAATCTCCTTGGATTCTTCATCTTTTTCATTATTAGAGACTTGAACGATAGGATGAGATGCCATCGATCAGTCTTGGTCTTCGAAGTCATCACTCGCAGATGACTGTTCATAGTTTCAAATGATTGGTGGAAACATTGGGAAGTTTGATATTAGACATGGGCTCAATTGGCTTAATGTGGCTACAATGGAACTGTTCCAAGCTTTAGTATAAGCGTAAAACAGATTCAGAGAGTTCTCCATGTCCTCAATTGTAGCGGCAAGTTTGATTTGCCTATTGCTGATGGAAGTAACCATCTTCTTAACACCCTTCATCTTATGCCATAAGGATGTCTCTGTATACAGGGTTGTTCCTTTACTGCCGACTTTAGGTTTGCTCTTCTTTATCTTGCTGGTTCCTGTCTCTTTCAGTATTAGTGTTTTTGTGCCATGAGTCATCCTCTCGATAAAAGCTTTATTAAGTGGACCTTTATTATCCATGATTTCTTTATCTTCCCAAAGCACAATGCTTTTTTGCCGACATAGTGACATTACCAATGATGGGAAAACCAAAACGCCGGTTTGCCGAGCGGCACATTCAGTAATTTCTTGGTGGATAATTTTTCCTACATCAATCTTTCTACCCTTGATAATGGAATGTATCAGACACATTCTGTCAAGGTTGACGTTGGTGCTGTGGGTAGACGACAGTAATCTGCAGTTAACAGAGTGAAACCATATTTTGCTGTGTAGTGTTAAGAAATAGTGGTGCATTGTAAAATTATTTGGATGCGACCCTGTCCATTGTACTCATTCAATACACAAATCTCTTACGAGTATGTCTTTTTTCTCATCTGTCACTTTTGCAAAAAAAATCAAAGTGTTCATCGATATCGACCGTAAGGTTATATAACTCATTGATTGTGTTGTCATCCCATGGGAGTAGACCTTTGCGAACAAAAATAAATTCTAAATCTTGGTCATAGAGGTTGGAATAGAATTCACGTACCAGGGAAGGGGAATAGCTTCCAAGGTGCGCGCAGAAATTTCAGTTTAGAAATGGTTCGATGAATATGTTTGCCCAACTCCTGTTGTTACGACAAGGAAATGCCTTGTTCAGGATGAAAATTTCGGTGCAATATGTTGTCTTAAAATCGTTCCCTTGCTGCTTTATTCAAAAATATTATCGGTTCTTTTTTCTGCCTTGTTCGGAGGATGCATGTTCTTCAGTAGGTTTATTGGCTTTCTTGGTCGAACCTCTTCTTCTTGCCATCTTTTATGAAGGGAAGACGATTTTAAGTGAAAAATGTGGGATCTTGAGTAAGGAAAAAAATAAAAATGGTTACTTGGATGTTTTGCAGTCGACTTAGTGGTGTAGACTTTATAGGGAGTGAAAGACGAAGATATAGAGTCATGATGTTTTGTGGAGAGATGCAAAACTAGCGGGAAGAGTGGCGTCCAATAAGAATTGTGCCTGCTCAAACAGATCAAACGGTTGAATGGTTTTTGATCTAACGGTGAATATTGAAGTTCCCTTAATTCTGATTAATGGTAACACAGTGGTACGGAATGCGTTGACAACCAAATCATGTTGTGTCGACATTGGTACCTTATTATTCTGTAAAAAGAAAAGAAAACCAGCTTTACAAAAGATGAATAAAATAAGATGAAATCTCAGAATAATAAATTAAAAATTGAAAATGTTTGGACTAAATTAATAGTCTCTATCTACTCTTGATTTTTATTTCCAAAATAGTGTTTCAATCTCTATCCATTGACTTTGAACTGGTGTCCATCACGTAAATCTCGAATTGTGACTGCACCATGGGAAAATATGTCAACAACTTCAAATGGACCAGACTATCATGAACGCAATTTACCTGGGTGCAATTGAAGTCGAGAGTTGAATAATAAAACCTGTTGTCCTGTGGTAAATTGTCACTGCAAAATAATCTTGTCATGCCATCATTTGGTCTTTTCCTTATAAATCGTAGCATTTTCATAAGCATTTCTTTGAATCTCCTCTAGCTCAGTGATGTCCAAAAACCATTTCTTTCTAGCAGTGTCATTGTCTATGTTCACTTGTTTAATTGCCTACATCGCTTTGTGTTCCAGTTCAACTGGCAAGTGACATGCTTTTCCAAAAACCAATTGATATGGCGACATCCCCAATAGAGTCTTGCATGTTGTCCCTAAAGCCCATAGAGCGTCATCCAATCGGGAAGACCAATATTTTCTTGAAAGGTTCACAACCTTCTCAAGAATGTTCTTAATTTTTTGATTTGAAACTTCAGCTTGTCCATTTGTTTGTGAATGATAAATAGTGGCCATTTTATGATTGACTCCATATCTCTTTAATGCAGCTGCCACTTGGTTGCAATGAAAATGTGTACCCTGATCAATAATCAAGACCTTTGGTGTGTCGAAATGGGTGAGTATATGCTTGTGAAAAAATTTGAGCATTGTTCTTGCATCATCCTTTGGGACAGCAATAGCCTCCACTCACTTTGAAACATAGTCAATAGCAACTAATATGTAAAGATTTCCAAATGAACTTGGAAATGGTCCCATAAAATCCATTCCCCAAACATCAAACAATTCAACTTTCATAATTGTCTGTTGCAACATTTCATTATGTCGGGAAATAGAATCAGTGCACTGACATTTATCATATTGATTCACAAAATTATGAGCATCCTTGAACAATGATGGCCAGTAGAATCCTAATTGTAGAACCTTAGTAGCAGTTCTTATACCACTGAAATGGCCTCTATAAGGAGCATCATGACAGTGCTTCAGGATTGAAAGCATATCTTCTTCTAGAACACAACGTCGAATGATGTTGTCATTGCATACTTTGACTAAATATGGCTCGTTCCAATTGTACTTTACTACGTTACGAATAAATCTTTCTTTTTGTGGCCCTTAATACTCAATAGTAGCTTACCACACACCAAGTAATTAACCTGTATACCAAGGAGTTACATTGATAACGAATAACATCTTATCTGAGAATGTGTCGAAAATTTGAAGTATTTTCCCGTCTTCGCTGCCAACTTCTAATCTAGAGAAATGATCAGCAACTTGATTCTCTGACCCTTTGCGGTCTTTTATCTCAATGTCAAATTCTTGTAATAATAAAATTCATCGTATCAATCATGGTTTGGCATTTTTTTTCATAAAGAGATATCGCAACACCGAATGATCAGTGAATACCGTAACTTTTACACTGACAAGATAAGAACGAAACTTGTCGAAAGCAAAGACGACGACTAGTAATTCTTTCTCTATGGTGGTATAATTGAATTGAGTTTATATAAGAGTTCTGCTGGCATAATAGATAGTGTGAAAAAATTTTCCTTTGCGTTGTCCTAACACTGCACCCACGACGAAGTCACTTGCATCGCACATAATTTTAAAAGGTTGAAACCAATCGGGTGCAACGACAATGGGTACATTGACTAGTTGCTTCTTTAACTGAATAAAGGCATCCAGACATGCCTCGTCAAAGAGGAATTTTCGATTCTGTACCACCAATGAGCATAATTGTTTTACAATTTTTGAAAAATCCCTAATAAACCGTCGGTAAAATCCTACATGTCTAAGAAAGCTACGAATACCTTTCACATTTGTCGGTGGGGGTAATTTCTCGATGATTTCCACCTTAGCTTTATCAACTTGAATACCCTGATTAGAGATGCGATGACCCAACAAAATGCCTTCAATTGCCATAAAATGGCATTTTTCCTAATTCAAGACAAGATGAGTGTCCTCATATCGCTACAGTCAGTGCAATGATCAAACTCATTCCCATAAACTAAAAAGTTATCCATAAAGACCTCTAAAGAGCCTTTAATCATATCTGAGAATATTGCCATCATACACCTTTAAAATATGGCTGGTGCATTACAAATACCGAAAGACATATGATGAAAAGCAAAAGTACTAAAGGGACAGGTGAAAGTTATTTTCTCCTGATCCTCTGGTGTAATAGCAATTTGGTTATATCCAAAATAGTCATCTAAGAAGCAATAATAAGCTTATCAGTCGATCTAACATTTGGTCAATGAAGGGAAGTGGAAAATGATCATTCTTTGTGGCTGCATTTAATTTACGATAGTCCATACAAACTCGCCATCCTGTGGGGATGCGTGTTGGTAGTAATTTGTCCTTATCATTGTGAACCACTGTGATGCCACTTTTTTCTGGACGTATTGCACTGGACTCACCCACTTGTTATTAGAAATCGGGTAAATAATTCTTGCATCAAGCCATTTTATGATTTCTTTCTTGGCCACTTCTTTTATCTTCTCGTTTTACCTTCTTTTCTGTTCAATTTACTGCTGGATTTTATCTTCTAACTTATTTTTGTGCATGCAAAAAGGACTAATACCTTGAATATCCGTAATACTCCAGGCAATATCTCGTTTGTGCTGCCTGAGAATGTGAGTCAATTTATTTTCTTGTGTTGCATCCAGTGTTGCGGAAACAATAACACTGTGATCGCCCAAGAAGATGTATTTAAGATGAGGAGGTAGTAGTTTTAGTTTCAACTCCAGAGTGGGAGCTTCTTTAATTGAGGTTTAAAGATTGAATTGGTTCTGTTGGTTAGGTCTAAGGATTCAATTTTCCATCTATTCTTGACTTCAACAGTACTAGCTTAAACCGTGCTATCAGAATTGTCGATGGATTCAGCCTCAGATGTCACTACAATTTCTTCAGCAAGGACTATTCTTTGGTTGTTGAATTCTTCCTCAATCAAATCTTCGAGCATATCGACAGTATGGCACTCTACTTTATCTTTGTGATGAACAAACTCAAAAACACTAAAGGTAACTTGCTCATCATTCAATCGCATGGTAAGTTCTCCTTTATAAACATTAATGAGAGTTCGGTCGGTGGCTAAAACTGGTCGCCCCAAGATTATGGGAACCTCATTGTCTGCTTCGCAGTCAAGTATGATAAAATCAGTCGGAAAAACAAATTTATCCACACGAGCTAAAACATCTTTTATTTGCCCTTCAGGTTGAGCTAAAGATCGATCTGCCAATTGCAATGTCACTGCAGTAGGTTTTATATGACCAATTCCCAACTTTCTAAAAGTAGATAATGGCATGAGATTGATGCTAGCTCCCAAATCGCATAAAGTTTTGCCCAAATATTGATTGCCAATCGAACATGGAATGGTAAAGCTTCCAAAATCTTTTAATTTAAGGGGCAATTTGTTTGTCAAGACAGTACTACAGCCTTCTATGAGTGCAATAGTTTCAACATCAGTGAATTTTTTATTTTTGGACAAGAGGTCTTTCATAAATTTCCCATAACTCAAAATTTGTACTAGAGCATCCACTAAAGGAATGTTGATCTGCAATTGTTTCAATGTATCCAGAAACTACTAATATTGTTTATCATTTTCATTCCTCTTGAGCCTTTGTGGAAAAAGTACAGGTCAAAGAACATCTGGTTACGGCAATACTTTTAGTTGCGTCCACAATTTTAAGGGTCGAATATAAGGCATGTGAGCGACAATTGGTGGTACTTCTTTGTCTGGTGCATCAATAAGCTCTTCAGAATCAATCTTCCCATCATGGCTTATATCACTAATATTTGGGGATGCTACAGTAGAATCGATTCACCAGTTTGTTTACCACTCCTAAGAGTGATAGCTTTACAGTGCTTTTTCCCTTTCGGACTGGGAATTTTCGGTGTCACTAGGTAAGGAGCCTTGTGGTCGAGTATTCAGATTTGAAGCAAATTGTCCCAATTATGCCTCTAATGCTCGAATAGAAGATGAATTTCCTTGAACAATAGCTTATGTGCGAGTAATATGCTTCCCCATTAACGCCTTAAAAGCAGTTAATGGGTCAGAAGTAGAAGTGTGTGTATACTGTTCTTGTCGTTGTCTTTGGATATTTGATTCGTCATCAAAGAATGTTGTAGTTGTATCTGATTTTGATGTAATTGTGTCAGACCTTGTTGTTGATACCTCTGAGGATACTGACTGTAGTTCTGCTGTTGTTGAGTATAATTCCCTTGTCGTGGATTATAATTACTCTGAGTAAATGTATTCCTATATTTGAATGTTGTAGTGTTTTGTCCAACATTCTGAGTTCCCCAAAACTGTTGGTTACGTGCAGAGTTGTTGGAAGAGTTGCTATAAGAATTGTGGCAAATATTACTGACATAATAAACATTTTCTACATGTTGGGGACAATCTTCATAACTATGGTTGTCACCACAAATTTTACAGCAAAAGGTAGGAATATCCAATTGTTGAGCAACCTATATAGGTGCAACGTCACTCGTCCCTTGCATATTTTTAATCATGTTTGTAAGTGAAGAGACTTGGGCACTTAGCGTGGATATTACATCCAATTCAATAACTCCTGGAGTAGTCTTTGCTTGTGAAGCTCTAGAGATGGGATATTGGTAATCATTTTGAGCAATTCTCTCAAGAATTCTCATGGTATTATTGTAACTACAATCTAGCAGAGGCCCATTAGCTGATGCGTCGACAAGATTCCTTGTACGTGAATTCAAACCATTATAAAAAATCTCAATTTATGTTTCTGGTTGAATTTTTTTCATGGGACAATGTCGAAGCAAAGACTTATAACGTTCGCATGTGGTGTGAAGATTTTCATCATCCAGTTGATGGTAAGCAGTAATATCATTTCGAAGACGAGGATTCATTATCAGTGGGTTAAATCGCAACACAAAATATGTGGCGAGAGCATTCCGAGAAGTAATTGATCCAGCAAGTAGCCCAAGAAACCAAGTACCAACTCTCCCTTGTAAGGAATATAGAATTAATTTTATCCTTAAGGCATCATCAGGAATGCCTTTTTGACTAAAGGAAGCACAAATCAATAAAAAGGATTTAAGATGTTCTCTTGCATCTTTATGTGACATTCCAATATATTGGCCATTGGAGTTCAGCATTTGAAACATCACTAGCTTGATTTCAAAGTTCCCAGCTTGAATTGTTGGTCTAACAACTCTTGGTTGTAGATACTCCATAATAAGACTACACAATCTCGCATGGTTTTATTGTGGATGTGAGCATTTTGTGGCAACAATGGGTTATGAACGTTTTGCTATTGTATCGGGGGTATGGCTGCATTGTCCCCTAGTAAATCTATATTTCTTTGTTCTTGAAGTCTTCTCCGAATAGTTCTTTCAATTTCTGGATCAAAGTCCACAAGAAAATCTGAATTGCTTCAGGTCATAAAATACCTAAGATGAAATTGAAAAATAGCACCAAAGAGAAAACAAGTTAGTGAATACTAAATAATATATAAGGAAAACAAAGTACAAAGACACACAAGAACAGAAATAAAAATCAAACAAACGCCATACTTGGCAATGGCACCAAAAACTTGATCGGCTGTAAACGTTACAGCAATAATGTGCAAGCGTACACTGTCGATGCAAGTATAATAGACAGATGTGAGTCTATCGGATATTGATCCCACAGGGATGATTGTCTTTTGTCTATTAATGTTGGTGCAATAACTAGATAGAAATAAGGTAAATTGTGAGTATAGTTGTCAAAGTAATAAATCGAAAACAATAAGATAAAGTATGCTATGGATAAACTGGGATCCCGAACATGAATCTTCAGTAGTATACTAAATACTCACACGGTATAAAAGGTAGGTGATTGTCGACGCAATAAAATTAATGTATATCTTACCAAATGTCACTCTTTTGTTTAATCTGGGACTTAATCATGCACATTAACCTCACCTTCCGATGATGGAAATATGAAACTATTAAGAACAAGTGAACTAAATTCCTTTAGTTCTTACTCAACTTCCGCTGAAATGCTTATTAGCTCAAACTGTCACTGCACCTTCCAGTGTTAGTGACTGCAATAACACTTCCGTGTTTAGAGCATTCAAACCCCCAAGATTAAACAACAAAAATAAGATTTAATAAGATAACATTTAACAAAGCATTCATTATACTTCCATACAGTAGAAAACATAGAGTAATCACCAGCGATTTCAAGAAATGAGAAAGAATCGAATAGAGAATACTATTCGTAGGCTACTCGATTGAATATATTCATTTCCCTTTATTCTGCACTTAGATCTTCTCACCAGGAGTGGATCTGCATCAATCTTCACCCTGGCTCACCCAAAGGAGGCTCAAGTTGCCATGGCCGCAAGCTTCAAAATAGGGCAAGAGAATGGTGGTCTAACAAAATTCACTTTCATTCTTCTCATGCTATCCTTTTATGTTTTCCTCAATAGTACAGGTGTCTTTCCCTCAGGATTCTTTTGTCCTTGTTTGTACAGGGCAGTTACACCAAACTGGACAGCTCACTCATAATTGGCTCTTATCAGACAGCTGTCAACTGTGGCAACAATTCTGGACACAATATGGAATTAACTCAACAGCGACATTGCAAATATCTATCAATTACGGCGACAATTCTGGATGCAATCTAGAATTAACTCATGCAGCGACATTAGTGCAGAAAGATAGCAAAATTAGAGATAAAATAGGCTAGGATTCACTAAGTTATAAAATGCAATTTACTAAACTGAACATGCTAAAATGTATGTCAAAGGGTAACTAAATGAGAACAATTTAAACAATAAGTAGGGAGAAAACATATGTTCTTTCTACTACAATCAGAAGGTTATTGTCGTTGGTTGCTCTTCCCATTTTCCTGATGGTTATATTCGGTATTTCTCGAGATGCCAATGAACTCATGTGGATGTTTGACTATATTAGTAACTTGGTCATTATTTCACTAGTTCATTGAGGCTTCGTTTCTTCGTTGGCTCAATTATATCATTAACATTATTTGGTTTTCCATTAGCTCCCATTCTTCATATACTCTCTCTTTGTATATTTAACATCATAGTTCATTTCATCATCAGACCACTTGTAATTGAATTCATCCATGATTAAATGATACTGCCAAATTATTCTTAGTTACTGATTGAACAGGTATCTTCTTTTTTTTAGGGGGTATGCACTGATATCTCCAAAGAAAAGAAAAGAAATGTTAGCAACTTAAAATAAAGTTTAAAAACCATATCTATAATTTAAAAAATTTCTAACTATCCTATTAGACATAAAAATGAAAATTAATTCAGTGACAGCACCTCTCTAACAATGACCCCAACAACTTGGCCGCCTTTGGACGTACTAACGCTTAAAGTGTGAATACTGCAACCAATTATAAGAGTTAGGCAGTTTTTGCAAGTATATAGGTCAAGTTGTAATATAGTTACAACAAAGTAGGTAAGTACTCCGAGGATCGTACCCAAGGGAGGCGAAACTAAAATAATCCTAGTTTCTACACTAATGGGTCTAATTAGTAATTTAATTAAACTATATTACGATTAAATCTAGAGTGATGGAAAATACTAATTTATTAAAATAATAAAAGAACATAAAAATGAATAGGGAAACAATTTGCAAATTTTATCAGATCTACGAAAAAAGACTAACTTATTTCGGTGTTCATATCTAACTCCTATTTCGAGTTCTATCCAATCAACTAGTCATTAACCTAGCAAAGCCTCTTAGCCTTCCACTAACCTAATGAGTCAACAAAACTACTTATCTCTTGACCTCATAGTCCAAACCATATTGTGGTAAGATGTTCACGAATATGCAATACCAATTTCAGGTTCATTCCCACTTATATGATTTATTAGGGCCGTCAAGCCTAGGGTTTTGAGCTTTTCCTATCCCAACCAGCTAATTCACTAAGGAACCTTACATTGAAGTTAATTACTCCCACGACCGCTCGTTAATCTTCAGTTAATGGATTAGGTCCCCATGGATCTAGCAAACATCATAAACTTAACTAAAACAATAGACATAAAAAATAGATCAAGAAAAGAGTTTAATAAGAATCCTTATATATTGATAATTGCATGAACAATAATCCACAGAGAGTTTATTGATCCACAAATTTTGTTCCGCAAAGAACGAAATAAAAACTAAAGTAGAATTACAATATGAAAAGAAACCTACGTATAAAATAAACTAGATAAAAACTGAAAATAGAACTACTTGAAAGTCGTAAACTAAATTTTGAATAAAAACTGTCTATAAAGTGTTTAAAGTTGTCTATTTATAGGCTTAGGGTTGGTTGTCGTCCATTGACCTAATTCGACTGTCGTGTTTGCATTAAAGTTTATTGTGTGGATCAAAACGCCCTTGGTTCATTAATTCATCTCGTCATGTCGATGTTATGACACCCTCTAGTCTGTGTTGCGACACTGATGGCAGTTTATGAACTAAGGCTTGATTTTAAGGCTATGTCACGACACAAAAGGCAATTTTCTCCTTCTAGTGCTTTGTTCACTATGTTGCGACATTGACACTTTGTGTTGCAACATTGCGGCCAGTCTCATGTTCTTATGCCTTCGAATGATGTCCTACACACTTACCGAATACGTTAGCCTATCTTTAGGCCTACATTGGCCCCTAAGGTCATATAAATGGCTCAAATTACACTTTTTATTATTTATGAACTAAAAATAAAAACTAAATAAAAACATAATTAAATTGATTTTATACAAGCTTTTTAAGTAGTTTAATCTAACGCAATGAATTACGAAAAATCAATAATATTGATAAGCACCAAAGTGTAAATTTTACAACGATAAGCACCGAAGTGCGAAATAATACGATATGCAAGATAATTTTTCCTTAATGACATGCCATTTATATCCTAATCGTTCGGGACTTGTCTATATGGGATTTTCTCATTATCAAACCTTTACATTCGTTTACTTGACAAAAAATAATACAATTTTGTTCTTTTTACTGTTTAGTCCTTATCACAATAATAATACTAAAACTTGTAAATTCTATTGACTTTTGTCACATGTAACACCATAGTTTTTACAATACTTCATCCAAACCCACTTTCCATATTTTCACAATATCATAACATATTTAATTTCTTTCTATTTAGTCCTTTTCCATTATCACCACAATTCATCATATAATTGTATACCAAAATTACAATTTATAACATTTACATTACTTACCTCTACTAAATATTCTCATAACATCATTATTATAGTAATTAAACTACTTGTTTTAAAAAAATTATCTAATTAACATAACTTAAACAAAATTGACTACTTGAAGTACTTACTACCAAAATTTGGATGTGGATTCTCCTTCCTTCATACTCTTTAGCCAACTCTTTCCCTTTTCTTTCAATTTGGTCTTCAATCTTCTCCTCTTTTTCTTCAATACCACATCAAACACATTATTCACATGCTAAACTTCAATCAAATAATCTTTCTACACTACTTTGTTGAAATAAACATGTATGTAATGAAAGTTTTCATCATTTTTTACCTTACTACTTGATATCACCACTAAATCCTTATCTTTCTCTTTCTTCTATGTAGCTATGGAAGCTTTCCTTAAGAAATTAGGATCTCTACTAGCTTCCTCTAAGGTTTGTAGCAAGAAAACATCAAAGAAATGAAAGAAAATAAGCTTGAAATGGCTAATAATGGTGTAAGGGACCTAAATGAAATAAAAGAAAATGGTTTGGTGGAGAGAAATAGGGAAACGATCGATATGCTTGAGAGAAGATGATGACTTTCATCTTTTCTCCACTTTTCTACACCCTTCCATAAGAAAATCTCATGATTTTTATTTTAAAAATGGTCAAATTGCTAGCTAGTCCTTTGGCCTATCATATTTACACTTTGACCCTAATGGTTACACCTATAAATATTTTATTTAACTATTACTATTTTACCCTTAATCATCTTCACAATTTCATGTATGAATTATATTTTAGTTTGGCAAAATTTCCTATTAGTCCTTTCTTGTTTTTCCACTAACATAAATTCTCATAACTTTCTAAATTCCTACTTTCACCACAACAATTTTTGTACTCTTTCAATTTAGTCAATACTTCTATTTAAAATTTCCTATCTAAGAAGTATTTCCTAATTTCTTATCGGATCTAAATACTTCCTGATTTAATACTAAAAATCCCTATTTAGTCTATTTAAAAAATTCTCTACTATTTCCTGACCTGATCCGTCACTATACCTAGGCTCGAGTCAAAACGTGGTCATTACAGAACAAGTCTAGTCAAAATAAATCGTGAGATAATCCGCTCATTAAGACTTACTAACAACATAATTTTACTTTGGGTAAATTACACAGATAGTCACTCAATTTTCATCAATTTTCATTTTGGGCACAAAAAAAACTACAATATGGGCACTTCTGTTACATAATTTTATTATGTTAGGCAATGATGTTATATACTCTTTTTTTTTATCATTTTAGTCACACGTTAATTTGTCATTACATACACTCATTTTAGTTACCTAACTTTAGTAAATTTTTATTTTGGCCACTTACTTTATCTTTTTAATTTCCTTTATTGTTTCCTTATTAGAATTAATTTTAGTTTTTCCTTTGTAAAAGGAAAGGAAAAAAACCTTAGAGTTTTACAAGAATTACCTAGATTTTTATAGAAAAAAAACTTGAGTTTTTACAAGAAAAACCAATTTAACTTTTCCATTTCTTTTTTCTAGCATTAATTTTAGTTTGTTTTTTCAATAAGAAGGAGAAAACCTAGGTTTTACAAAAAAAAATTACTTGGAATTTTATAAAGAAAAATTGGGATTTTTATAGAGAAAAATCATTTTTATCATTTTTATTTCATTTATTGTTTTAGAATTAATTTTATTTTTTCACTAAAAAGGAAAACTTAGGGTTTTACAGGGAAAAACATGAGTTTTTGCATTGAATTGAGTTAGATATGAAAAACTTTGGTTTCATCTCAAGAGGTGAATAACTCAATTCCCCGTAAAAACCCAGTTTTAAAAAAAATAAATTTAATTCTAAAGAAGAAAAATGAGTGACCAACATGAAAACTTACTAAAGCTAAGTGGCTAAAATGAATGTATCTAATGAAAAATTAATAACAGGTAACTAAAATGATAAAAATATGTAATAACAGTTTCCATATTACATACTTTTTCAATATCCAAAATAAAAATTTATAAAAATTGAATGACTAACTATGTAATTTACCCTATTACTTTTATTTTTGTTCTTCTTAAATATAAATATATATTCTTAAGTTATAGGTTTTGCACTTGATTATTTATTGCTTAAATTAAATTTATTGGTTAAAATATGTGGTAAGTTTTTTTATTTTTTAATTTAGAATTTAGAATTTAGTTTTTATATTTTTATTTTTAGGAATTCAGTTCCTCTACTTTTTAGATTTTAAAATTGAGGTTTAACTCTTAACACTGTTAATTATTTTGTTAAATTTAAATTCATTTTAACACTATTTGTTAGCTATAGGACTACCAAGTGACATTTTTCTTATTTCAACACGTCACACTAATACATTTAACCAAAGAATAAGTAACAGTGTTAACAATTAAATTTAAATTTTGAAATCAGATAAATAAAGTGATTAAATTTTGTAAAAATAAAAATACAAGGATTAAACTTCAAGCATGTAAAAAGTAGAAAAACCATATTTTAATTTTACTCGAATTTAGATATGTATTAGTGTTGTGTAGGATAATAAATTTAACAAAAAATATAACATTCTAGAAAAAGTAACTTATAGCATTGAAGTTTCAAAAGGAAAAAAAAAAACCCTAGCATTGAATTAGACTCAAAAAGTGATGGTAGTTGTTTAATTGAAATATCTGCGTGACTGTGAATTTTTCCCGTGACCAAACTAATCTCTTTCGCTTGCTTTAAATTCATGAACCAACCATCACGCAACATTTAAATAAATATCTAAAAACCTTGTCCTGTGGCGAAATACAATTGAAAAACCAAGAACCCTAAATATGTTTTAGATGCCTAAATAGGGTTAGAAAATAATCCAACTAAAGTAAGAAAAAAATGCAGACCCCCTAGACCATTAATTTCCTAATTATCTGCTTCTTAAATGTCGTTTACAGAACACCCATTTTATTTTAATTATTATTTTTAAATCCATTTCTTCTATTCTTTTGCCTTTCCACGTTCCACAAACACTCCAAAATTTCCATTTTAAAACAATCTAATATATTATCACATGCCACCGTTCGAACTTTGAAAAACAACAACAGTTAAATTGTCACTTTCTGCTATAGATTCCATGTTTTAAATACCCCCCCCCCCCACAAGGTTTGCACCACAGTGGTGAAGTTAAAATTTTGAGAATGGGGAATTGTTCTCTCAAAGGGGTCACTGCTGAGTGTAGAAACTCCATCAGGGTTTTAACAGATGGTGGTGAAATCATTGATGTTAAAGGCCCTAAACTTGCCCGAGATATTGCAAACGATTTTCCGGGGTACGTTATTTGTAAAAGAGATCAAACTCAAGCTTCAATGTTTCCACTGAATGAAGGTGAGTGGTTGGTTAATGGGGGATTTTATTATCTTCTTCCATTAGACAAAGTTGGGGCACCAAAGATGTCGATGGCAGCAGCTGATTTTGTTGAGAATTTGTCGAGTGGGTCGGCTATGGAGGTGTTGCCATGGAAGAAGAATGGGGTTTGGAAAGTGAAACTGGTGATTAATAGTAGCCAGCTGGAGGATATTTTGTCGGAGCAAGTTAACACTGAGGCTTTGATTGAGAAGATGAGAATGGCGGCTGCTACTGCTACGCCGAAACGGAGCAAGGGTTCTAGGCTGGCTGTGGGGTGCAAGCCAGCCTATAGCAAAGCATCGTAATAGCCAGGCCGGTTGACGTAGCTAAGATTTGCCTGTACCAAATCTGGTTTCTTCTAGAATATTTGTTTCCATGCAGCTTTTTGTCTTTGTTTTTTTCAATGTTAAAATGCTTAGTGGCTTAAGCATCTTGTACATATAATGCAGTTATATATATACACACATGGATGCATGTATGTGACAGCAGTCAAATACACATACAAACATATATATAATAGTACATGAACCTAATGGCTAATGCTTAGAATAAAATGGGATCGAGTTAATAATTATGAATATAAACTTTCTTGCCAAAGCATATCACATACATTCTAGATAAGTATCAGCATCGATTACACAATTCACATGAATTCCGACAGGCTAGATCTGCCACAGTATTCCAAAACGGGATTCAAAAGCATTACAGTATCGAAACAGTGATATAGTCTTTTGAAAGGGGAAGGGGAAGTGGCAAGTGTGTGCATAGCCACCATAGATGCTGAGGTTAAGTTTCAAAATTACATATTTGAAATCCGGCATTTCAGTGTCCGTCTACGGATGATGCTCTCACATGGTATGTGACTCCATCTTCCTAACAGCTTTCTCAATGTTTGGTATGTTCTTCCTCAAGGTAGACCATTGTTCTTCTGTCAAACTTATTCCTGTTGGCACAACAATTAGCATTAAACATGAAATTCTTCAATAGTACGGGGAAATGCGAAATGCCAAAACCGGGAATCAAGTTAAATCAAGGATAATATATTAATACTATAACAAGAACATCCTACAGTCATGCAGAGTAAAGACATAGTGAGAGAGAGAAAGAGATTGTTTAAAGGCCACCATGATAGAAATTTGGCCTTGAAATACCTGCCTAAGTTCCAAACCAAAACCAACAATTATATCTATTTGATTTGATTAAACACTGACAATTCTACAAAATCCACCCAAGCAGTAAAAGACAAGAAAACTGACAAAAACAATGCAACACCATATACAGCATAAAGTGTGAAACCCACCCATCAAAAAAATGCAGCTCATAGATGTAGCATATAGTAGGAAATTGAAGAAACGAGATAAAGTAGAGTATTCACGTAGAACTAGTAAAGAGAAAAATAGACTAAGAATAAAGTAATAATAAGGTTATTTCTAAAGAATATACATGAAATCCATCAATCTCTTTATGCTTTACGCCCTTCAAATATATATCCAAAAACCATAAAAATTTATTTCAATGCTTTTCTCAGTTTACTAATATCATGGCCATAGTAAAGGAACCAGGACACTAACTTTGTAATATTATAGGAGCAAGGAAGAAGAGAAATTTTGATTGGACCCTGTCATGTATAGTTCCTCCACAGTTAAATAAGTGGAAGCATTCATGAGTGTTGCAAAATCTACATAATTTTTATTACAAACCAAGTTGAGCTACAAATGAGTGATCACAATTGCCTGAAGAACAGAGAATAAATAAGGTGTAAACAAGGAACACATCAAGAAGCATGATAAGCTGAGACGTCTGCAAAAAGTATGCCAAGTTACCATTCATGCAGATATCGTGCAACCAAATTTCCAATCAGTCAAAAAATATGAACTTCTTATTTCCTAAGTAACATAGATTTGTTAATGAGGTAGACCAAAATAGCAACAATTCACAAAAATTAGTGTTTCTTTTTCTGCCATTTCCAAGCTCAACACATTTATAGACTGAACAAAAGCTTAACTTCAGCAGCATAACTACTGGAGCATTTTTCTTTTAACATCTTCTAATCCAGACATTGAAATATATATATATAATCCAAAAGAAACAAAACCAAGCCTGAAACAAGTAAATTTGAAACAAAGTTAAGCATTTACCTTTAGATGAAGGAAGTTCCTTGCCGTCCTTTTTATAGTACTCCCTTATGGAAATTAAAGTTTTCCCTCTGAAGTCTTGGAGAGTCACCCTTCTCTTGTCAGACAACTGGGAAAAAACAACAAAACAAAACCAATAAACATGAAACCTCA
Organism: Gossypium hirsutum; assembly: GCF_007990345.1. Classification (NCBI taxonomy): domain Eukaryota; kingdom Viridiplantae; phylum Streptophyta; class Magnoliopsida; order Malvales; family Malvaceae; genus Gossypium; species Gossypium hirsutum. The sequence goes on along the minus strand of NC_053439.1, from coordinate 34,357,971 downwards.
AAACCCCCAAACTTCACTTAAAACCCACCAAAAGAAGAAAAGGGAAACCACAAAGAAAAAGAAACAAACCCTGCAAATAATGAGATCACCATCATCATCAAACTCGTTGTTGTTATTGTTATTATCATCACCCGCAGCTTCTTCTTCTTCTTCTTCTTTGGCCTTTTGTTCTTCGAGGAAAGCATTGACGACATGTCTGACATAAGCCTTGTACTTGGATTCGGAGAGGTCGAGTTCCAGTCTCTTGGAAGCCAATTGTCGAATCTTGTACTCTGTCATTTCGTTCATGTCGGCTTCTTCCAAGAGTTCCCTCACCGTTTTCTTTATCTTCTCTCTCGTTTCTGAGTCCATTTTCTCGGGTATTCTGATTATGGGTTTCAAGGAAATCTAACAATAAGAGGGCAGGTGTGAGATTAAAGAGTTGGGGGTTTCACTGATCTTTTGTTTAGATTTGGGGTAAATTAAGTTTTGCTTTTCATTTTCGGGGCTCTGCCACTTTCTGGGTTTGGGTTTCTGGTTCTTGATTTGATAAATAAGCTTGACCCCCCGGGGGGGGGGGTCTTATTTATTCCATGCGCTTTGCGCTAGGGCGCATTCGCCACTGTCCACATGGTCATTTTTTAAAATTTCTGATTTAAAAAGAATTAATTCATTTGTCTGTAGTATTTTTCGTTAAAATTTACTATAAATAAATCTATGCTTGCAAATAATAAAGATGAGATATGAGAAGATGGACAAAAACATATTATAAAGGTAATATCTTTTCTTTTTGTTCTTGGTCCATAAGCTTGCTTTTTATTGGTTGTTGGTCTAAGGAGCGGTTCTACATTGTACTTATTCGATGGGTATAGAGTGGTCTACTTTGTAGTAAATTGGGCTAGTTGGTTAATAATCTAACCTTCACTAATATGGTATAACAATATGCCCCCCTCTCAACCTTAGGTTTAAGCCAAGTTATAAAATGGTCTAGAAAACTTATGTCAAAGTGCTTATTGGATGTGATACTTGGTCATTTAAGCATTTTGCAAATAGTAATCGACTGAAGTTGTTTTATATGATATGACTTCATTTCTTTTTAGAGATTTGGCTTTATCAATCATATGAGAGCAAATCTTTGGAGGCTAAATCATTTAATTTGGTTGCATATTTTGATGGATCTGACTATAAAACATTTGTTGTTGCTTAGGATTTCTTTTATGCTAGTAAGGATGTCTTGCATTTTCCATTGAGTTTGTTGCTTTAATGCATAGTGTCTAGGAATAAGGCTCTTTTGAGTAAATATAAATTGATCAATGATACTCATTGTTAATTCGAGGATTGATCTATTTGATTATGCTGACAAGGTTGTAGTTATAGTAGTATTGCATTTGTAGAGAAATTGAGGAAAGCTTGTGAGGAGTCTAAGCTGTGTCAACAATATTAAGATCAAACTATGCGATTTTTGGGGCTCTTGAAGGGTTTGTGGTAAAGGCAAAGTTGATTGTTGAGATTATATTCCTTGAGGTACTATTTCCTTCTTATTATATGAACCAAAGTAATAGACTTCGTAACACCCATCACCCGTCCCCATCGTCGGAGTTGAGCTACGGGATGCTACAACAAACAACAAAATAGTTACATGCATTTTTAAATCAATAATTCATTTAAAACATTCAATAATTATCATACATTCACACAAATTATACTTTGCAAACAAAATCGAGTTTAAATCGAGATTACGAAAGCTCTAAAATAGGCCTGGAATCAAACAAGAATCAATTTGAAACTTTTATAAAAGTTTAAAGGCAATTATGCAAAATAAGGGTGTAACACCTTATACCCAACCCGATTCACCGGATTCGAATGTAGGATGTCACAATACTTACATATTTAACAAAAAAATTTAGCTAGCAAAAAACCATACTGGTGAACTTTTTATTTATTTAAAAATCTTTTCTAAGTCAAAAGTTTTGAACGAAACGTTTATTATTTATAACAGACTCTTAAAAGCAATATAAAATATCGCAACTTAAATTTTTTTATCAAATAGACATATTTGTGGTGTATAATACTATTCACTATTTGAAAACATATTCCCAAAATTGTCTCTCTGTATGCATAACATTGCACTACAATCAACCACCCTGGCATATTGCAGGCTTGGTCCCTTCTAGCGAACTGGTTCAACTCAAGAACCTACATTACAAATAAACACTCATAAATTCAATGGAACTTAATGAGTTTCAACCAGTTTTACCTTTAAACAATGATGTTGAATTCCTCGACTTAAGAATTTTAGACTTCTTTTTAGATTTTGGAGGATACTTTTTTTATTCCTAGCGGAAAACTAAACGCCAACCTCTAACTCGACCATTTTGTACACATTCCACTTGATTGGTGGATTACAGACTTCCCACCTTAGAGCAAATCTTATTTTGCAATTGCTTGAAAATAAAAATTGGATATATTTCTTAGAATGATATACCTACGAACACTACTATCAACAGATTCATTTATGGGCTCTAGCAGCGGTCAGAATACCAGTCACGTCGTATCTTCATGTCGATCCAGACAATGAATTTGGTTTGATGAAGGTAATATTTAGATCAACCAATGAAAGTTTAGATAACTTTAGATACAAAAAGGGAAAGACTCTCCAATTTGGCGGCCACATACACCACCCACAAATACTTATATGCCAAGCTCTTTTTTTGAACTAGTGAGTTACTATGACAGATTCATCAGTTGAGTAATCTACCGAGGAAACCTTCAAAAAATGCCTCAAAAGCATACTCAGTTCTCACCACAGAGGCACACTAACAACTTGTCACTTAGTCATTACAGAATTCACTTTACAAACGTTCTAGATAATACATCACAAAGGCTCTTCAGATAATTCACCACAAAGGCTCTTTAGATAATTCGTCACAAAGGCTTGGCTTGGTTTTCCACCAGGCACCACACCAATTTTTGTGTTTGACGATATGGATTTGCCCAAAATGAGCATATCCTGAGGTTTTTCCATCATTGTATTAGATATGGTGCCGTAAGTGTGGTATTTTCGTCAATATACACTTGTAATTTTTCGAATACAAATTCATTAATTACGATTAATATACTTTATATTATTGTCCTCAAATGGTTTTCACATGCAAAGAAAAATGGAAGCAAATATTGCTCATTAGTTGTCTAATGTTTAACTAATACTAAACGGTATTACGTGGTCAGACCGAAATACGAAAAGACAACTTGTATTAGTAGAAAAACCTAAACATGTCCTTAGTCTAATCAGAAATAAGCAAACAGATTGAAAGTCTAATATGTCGTCTATCAAGTCCAATTGGGGAGATACATTGTCTTGGGCATCGGAGTAGATGACTCCCAAAAGATAGAGATATAGATGTGGACTGATAGTACATTGGATATGACTCAAGTAGAAAAGATCCTGAATTCGTTTATGGATTTATTCACTTGTGAAGTTCATAGTGTGACATACCTAAATCCTGAGTGGATGGCGGACTATGTATGCATGACTCGTACACTTTGATGTAAGTAAAAGCTTGAGTTCAAATAGATAAGGAACGAAAGTTGGTGCGTTGGATATACAAGTTCTGTAGCATGTAGCGTCATTCACATAAGTGAAATTCATAGCCTAAAACATGGGTAAATGATATACTCTCATTGGTATTAAATTGTTGATGAAAAGTAAACATGGCCACAGGTCGTCCGTCTTTGTGATGGATGACTTGATTACTATTTGATACTGATTGACTTTTTATGAAGGAAGATGTAATGATTACCATAAGATAAAATATGATCATATTGGGAGAACGAATATTATCCCAAATAGATTAAGGATATCCTATGAGGGTAACGCACTTATGACAAGGTCATTGGACGAGTATTGAGTAGTTGCTTTCGTAATAGTATGTCGTTAGGGAGAGCTCAATCACGATACTATAGTGGAATGACTTCGTGACTAAATGAGTTTATAATTAATAGACAAAAAGTCAAGACTTAATTATAAATCATTTGAGCCTCAACTACATAAGTCCAATCGGTCCCTCCACTAGCTCGTTGAAACTAGAAATGAATTACGTGTTTGAATATAAATGAACAAAATGAATAGAAAAAGAGAAATGAGAAACATTCAAGAATGATTATGGTTTTCTTTGAAATGGAGAAATGAAATCATTTGGAAATGAATGTAGGTTTTCAAAAATAGAAATGGAAATGGAAATGGAAATGGAAAATTGCAATACTATATAAGATTACTTAAAAAATGATGGAAGAATGTGTTTATGTTTTCGGACTGTTTTGAAGCCCGAAAATAAAAATAAATCATTCGATCATAGTGAATGTGTTAAGTTGTAGCATATTTAATGAATTTTCTCAAAATTTTATTAGGGGTAAAGTCGTCAAAATTTTCAATTAAAAAATGATGTTTTCTTCTTCCGAAGTTGATTGTAGCTTAAGGATAGTGATAAAATTTTGTTTTATTATAGTTTAAGTTTATTTAATTATTATTTTACCATTTTACCTTTATACTATAACTTAATAATTCAAAAAACCTTACCCAAATTTGTCCGCTACCTTTCTATATGGTTTATTTGCCATAATAGTCCACCAGTTCTTTATTCTATAACTATTTGACTCCTTTAAATAATAGAAACTAACATTCATAACTTTTACAATTTAGTCCTTTTTGTTTAATCAACTATCTAAACGTTAAAATTTTTATAACAAATTTTAATACAAAACTAGTGACCTCTTAAATATTAAATAATTAATATTTACAGACTGACACATTAGAGTTGTGGTCTCGAAATCACTATTTCTGACACCATTGAAAAACGGGCTATTACAAGTCTCTTCCCTTTAGGAAATTTCGTCTTCAAAATTTTTTACTAGTGAATAGGTTCGAGTACTATGCTTTCATTGATTCTTCAGTTTCCCATTTAACTTCTTCAGGACCATACTGGTGCCATAAAACTTTTACTAATAATACTCATTTATTCCGTAATTCTTTTACTTTGTGAGCCAAGATTGTCATCTATTCCTCAGGATACGAAAAATTTGGTTGTAACTCGACTTCATCGGGAGAAATCACATGTGAAGGATCTGACCTATAACGTCTAGCATCGAAACATGAAAAACATTGTGAATCTTTTCAAGTTCTGGAGGTAAAATTAATTGGTAAGCTATAGGATTGATTCTTTCACTAATCTCATACGACCCGATAAACCTTGGACTTAACTTTCCTTTTCTACCAAACTGTAATACCTTCATTCACGGTGAAACCTTTAAAAATACTAGATTGCCAACAACAAATTCTGTATCTTTTCTTTTTAAATTCGCGTATGATTTCTGACAGTCTGACGCTTCTTTCAAGCAATCACGAATTATACAGACCTTGTCTTTAGTCTCACGAATCAAGTTTGTGCCAATTAACTTAGATTCACTCAACTCGAACCAGTAAAGTGGTGTTCTACATTTTCTACCATACAAAGCCTCAAATGGTTCCATTTGAATACTGGATTGATAACTGTTATTATACGCAAATTCTGCCAATGGTAAATAATTTTCCCAGCTACCTTCAAACTCAAGAATGCGTCATCACAACATATCTTCCTGAATATGTATTACCCGTTCTGATTGCCCGTCTATCTATAGATGATACACTATACTAAAATTAAGTTTAGTACCCAAATCTTCGTGAAGTTTACCCCAAAATCTAGAGCTAAATCTTGAGTCTCTATCAGAAATAATTGACATAGGTACCCTGTGTAATCTGACAATCTCTGACACATATAACTCGGCTAATTTCTCGAGTGAATAATCTATTTAAACGGGAATAAAATGAGCCAACTTTGTCAATCTATCCACAATAACCCAGATTGAGTCTTTCTTCCTTGGTGTCACGGTAATCCAAATACAAAACCATCGTAACTCGCTCCCATTTCCACTCATGAATCGTGATAGGTTGTAACAATCCTGATGGTACTTGATGTTCAGCTTTATAGGTTGTAACAATCCTAATGGTACTTGATGTTCAGCTTTTATCTGCTGACAAACTAGACATTTAACTACAAATTTAGAAATCCTGCATTTCATACCTGGCCACCAATACATCTTCTCCAAGTCATTAAACATCTTAGTACTACCCGGATGAATGGAATATGTATTGCTGTGAGACTCTGATAAAATGTCTTGTTTTAGCTCTGAATTATTCAAAACACATAACCTATTACAAAAATACATCATACCACTAGTATCCATAGTAAATCTAGTAGACGGATCATTCTGGATTTGCTCCCATTTAGCTGTCAGCTTTGAGTCGTTATCTTGCAATTCTTGAATCTGCTGGAGAAATAACAGTCTAGCTCTCAATTCTGTTAAGATAGAACCATCGATCTCCAATGTCAAATGACCATTTAATGCTCTAAAAAAATAATGATTTTTTACTTAATGCATCTGCAACAACATTAGCTATCCCGGGATGATAGTCAATCAAAAGATAATAATCTTTTAATAACTCTAGCCACTATTGCTGTGTGAAATTCAGCTCCTTTTGAGTCATCAAATACTTTAGACTTTTATGATCTGTAAATATGTGACGCTAGATCTTCAAAGTAAAAATAATAGCAGCTAAATCCAAATCGTGAGTCAGATAATTCCTTTCATGTGGTTTTAACTAACAAGAAGCATATGTTATTACTTTCCCGGCTTGCATTAACACACAACCCAGTCCACTGAGTGACACATCACTGTAAACAACAAATTCTTTCCCAGGTTCAGACTGAGTTACTATTGAAGCTTCTATCAACATTCTTTTCAACTGATCAAAACTCTGTTGGCACTCATCTGACCAAATGAATCGAACATTCTTCTGTAATAACTTGGTCATCAGTGAAGCTATTATAGAGAAGTTTTTGACAAAATGACGGAACTAACTTGCTAGTCCCAGAAAAATTTGTACCTTTGAAACATTTTTCAAAGCTTTCTAATTAAAAATAGCAGAAATCTTACTCAGATCAGCACGAATTCAATTTGCAGAAATCACGTGACCAAGAAATCTAACTTCTTTAAGCCAGAACTCACACTTGCTGAATTTTGCATACAGCTATTTCTCGTGTAGAATCTGTAATGCAGTTCTCAAATGCTAGGCATGCTCAGATTCTATTTTTGAATAAATCCCAATTGATGTTATCTCTCGGTATTACTGCTGTTAACGTTGACCACTAGCTACAGGCTTCATATTTTAGTAATAACACAACATATCAGAGATAATCATTAGGAGAACAGACCATTTCATCAAAAACTCATTGAATATTCTCAAGCCAATAGCAGGATCATCTTCAGTTCTACCCCAAAATTCCTTGGCACCATATTATCTGACTGTATCAATTAGAACCCATCAACTTGTTTCAATTATCGGAGGAGGTGGAGGTACTACAGGAGGTACAACAATGGGTGGAGATTGTTGAGGCGCAAAGTTATTTCTTATAAACTCAGTGAACCATTAACCCATAAACCAAATAAAACATTTTTAACTTCGTTTTCAGACATCTGTGGAATTGGTATACTATGGCTAGCTTCAGAATCAGTAGTCAGGACTTTACTATTAACTTCATTAGTTTCATCATGATCAGATTCACATGACATCTTTAAAATCTACAAGAAAGTAGGGGTTTGATCAGATCAATCAATATCACACTATCACAAGTTTATATGGCATGTAATTTCTAGACTTCAAATACGGTATGTTCAGTTCGAGAACTAACTAAATTGTAGCTCTGATACCATTAAATGTAACACTCATAATATGTTTCCATCACTAGATTAGGGTTACGGAGTATTATTTTACATTTCAGAATATTTAACAAGTAATATTGAGTTTATCAATTATTTGAAAACATTCATATATGGGCCTTAAATCGAGCCTACGAGGCCTTAAAATAGTTTAGAAATAATTAGGGACCAATTCAAAGTAAATTAAGAAGTTTTGATGAAAAACTGAAAGTTTTCAAAATAGGGATCACACGACTGTGTGATAGAACCCAGACTGTGTGGCTCCAAACATGGCCGTATGGCTACTCCACATGCCCGCGTAACTACTTCACATGCCCGTGTAACTACTTCACATACCCATGTATGTAGACCATGTAACTAATTGTGCCCATGTAAAATAAGGTCTCACAACCGTATAGCTCTCTATGACTGTGTAGCTTTGGGTCACACAGCCATGCCTCCAGGTCCTGTAACTCTTTGTGCCCGTGTGGACCAACCTGTACTGAAAACAGTTAAGGCACACAATCATGTGAGTAGGCCATGTGTGACACACGGTGGTGTGACAACCTGTGTCCCAGGCTGTGTACATCCAAGATTGACCCAAAACTTGTCATTTTCACTCCCAAATGCTTAGGTACCTAAACCAACTTACTAACACATGATCACAAGGCCTCAACACACATTCAAGAACAACCAAAACATGCCAAATCAATCAACCAAATATCTAACCAATAAGTCATTAAGGACACCACAACTTAATCACTTAACATTTCATTATCTAGTTAAACTTCCAAGCTATGAACACTTAATCTCAACTAGCATACATTAAGATAACCAAGCTTTTTAATTGACTCACATAACTACATCCACTTGTGTCTAAATTGTAATCATACATACATTTATGAAGGAGTTGTAAAACACATCAAGATCATAAGCGTAACAAGTTAGACAACCTAAGCAATTATGCATATTTACAAACAAACTTAAATGCTCCTATTACATGTCATATAAGTGACAGCCTCTGGACGTACTAATGTCCAGAATGTGAATACTGCAATAAAATAGAGACTTATGAGGCTATATTCACAAGTATACTGGTCGAGTTCTAATATAGATTTTACAACGAAGTAGGGGAGTACTCCGAGGATCGTACCTAAGGAAGGCGAGTACTAAATCAATCTTTCCCTCAACAATTAAAGATGAAATTAATACTTTAAGTTAGTTATAACATGAGAGTAAAATAAGAAATATATTTAGGGTTTGTAAAATAATAAAATAAAATAACATAAAAAGAAATTAAAGTTGCGAGAGATAGAGATAAATAAAGTGAATCAAATCTGAGGATGGGTGATCAGCTCGCTTTGGCAATCCTAATTAACTATCATCTCAGGTTTCTTGTCAACCAACTAGTCGCTACCCTAGTAGGATCTTGCAATCTTCCACTAACATTACGAGTCAACAAGAAATACTTATCTCTCGACCTCACAGTCCAGACTGGCTTGGGTTAAAGGTGTTCACGAATGGGAAATACGAAATTTGGGTTAATTTCCACCTTGATGACTTCCCAGGGTTGTCAGGCCTAGGGTTGGTTTCATGTTCTTCCTTTTCCAAACAATTGATCCGTTGAGTAACTCTATAAAATAGTTAAGAGATCATGCCTCCACTGGCTAATCCCCTATAGAAGGACTAGTTCCTTATGGCTTTAATAAACAACATGTAAAGAATGGAAGAATTGATCATGGGGAATGAAGCAAAATAGAGAGTTTAAGAAAACCTGATTGATATTGAATAATATGAATCCACAGAAGTTAATCTTGATTTACAATCAAATCTCTTGAAGAAATAAATAAACTAGACTATGAAAACCTAAAAGAAACAAGAAAACAAATCTAAAACCTAAGAAAAGAATTTGAGCTAATGGAAAGCCTCTATAATGTGTGCCAGAGATGTCTATTTATAGCCTTCAGGTAGCTGTTGTCCTTAACCCTAGGTTAGTTGACGTTCTCGAGCTTTAATTTTGATTGTGCAGACCAAAACGCCCCTACTTTGTGTTTTATTCTTGTCACAGAGTTGATGTCGCGACACACCAGGACCTATGTCAGACATAGCAACTAATATGGTCCTCTATAACCATTTTTAGGGGTATGTCGCGACATAGGCTAAGGATGTCACGACATTGAAGAAAGTTTCTCACTTTCTCTATTCTGCTCTTTATGTTGCAGCATTGGATCTCCCATGTTGCGACAGATCGTCCAGTATTGGCCCGAAATGCCTTCTAATGGTCTCCTACACATTCATAAAGTACGTTAGTTCTCCCTTAGGCCTCATTCGGCCCTTAAGGTCAATAAAAGACTCGATTTGCACAATTTATTGAATGTTCGTAAAACTAAAGAAACCTAATTAAAACATAACAAAAATACTTGTATTCAAGCTCCTTAAATGTGAAAACTAGTTTAACCTGCTACATCGAATTACGGCAGATCAATAAGCCAATTTGTAATCAAAATCTACCAGAATGATCCTCAAATAGTGTGATTTCTTCAAATTGATTTGATCTCCTGATTTCCACAAAATAGTAATCTACAAAAAAAGAGACAAAAACACGAGTAAGCTTTCATAAGCTTAGTAAGTTCGAAGATTAAAACGATAAAGCTTATCGAATTAAATAAATAAATTCTATTTACAAGTTTAATAATCAAAACTTCCTTTCAACACAGTCACAGCAGCTGAGTCGATGCTCAACTAGAATATAAATCAATTTTTCTACATTTCAATAACATTTGATTATCGCCAAAACATTGTCGTTGAACGTTCTATGTATATGAGTACACGATTAACCATCCGAGAACATGCCAAATGCTTATACTAGCTAATCCAATCGATAACACACCTCGACACTAAGTGCCTAGCCCGTAGGCTAACATCCGCCCCCAGTAACACACCAGAAAACACTGTAATATAGCACGATAGTCCACAACAAATGTACGACCTCAATATATCCAGTGTATAGGAGATATACAAGAATAATCATCACATCTCATACCAATCCCGTACCACACACAAATTAATCTATTGACATGCCAATCGTACTCTATCCTTAGTTTATCCGGCTCAAGATATTTCATCAGTACGAAATGCTATAACGATTCATTACTTCCATTCTTAATTACAAGCATTAATACATTATTCAACACTCAACAATTAAATTCATATGACACACATTTAATTTGTATTAAATTAAACCGAATGAACTTACCAGACTAAACCGCAACAATAACAAAAGTACATGGGCTATTCTGCAACTTTCTCTTTTCCTCGATTTTGAACTCGTTCTTGATCTAGAATAATAATTTCATTCAATTAACTAATTCCAACAAAAAAATTAACTCATTTTATGCATTTAAGTCCTTTTATAATTTTTTTACAAAATTAGCCCAATATTTCACTTCTATGCAATTTAGTCCCTAAGTCCAACAAAAAAATTAACTCATTTTATGCATTTAAGTCCTTTTATAATTTTTTACAAATTAGCCCAATATTTCACTTCTATGCAATTTAGTCCCTAAGTCCAAAACACGCAATTAAACCATTCTCAACTTGAACCCAACTTAGTCGAACCGTGTAGGAGCTCATTACAGCCCATATTTTCTGTTAATTCAATCAAGTACAAGCAACTTTACTATTTTTCATTTTAGTCCTTAAACGTTAAAATCATCAAAAACTACTTTACAAAATAATATTATCTAACAACCAGGCTCAACATCTACCATAAAACTTCAAAGATAACTCAAACTCATTAATGGCATAATCCATAACGTTTGATAGTTTTACAAATTAGTACTTGGGTTAGCTAAATCAAGCTAATATGAGCTAAGAAACATAAAAATCACTAAAAATAGAATAAAAAATCACTTACAAGCTCCAACACTAGCTTGACCGAACTTTGCTCTTCCAAAATGGTGTTTTCTTCTTCCAAAGTCGATTGTAGCTTGAGAATGGTGATAAATTTTTGTTTTATTATTAGTTTAAGTTTACTTAATTACTATTTTACCATTTTACCCTTATATTATAACTTAATAATTCATAAAACCTTAACCAAATTTTTCCACCACCTTTCTATATGGTTTATTTGCCATAATAGTCCACCACTTCTTTATTCTTCCTTTAAATAATAGATACTAACATTCACAGCTTTTACAATTTAGTCCTTTTCATTTAATCAACTATCTAAACGTTAAAATTTTTAGTCCAAATTTTAACATGAAACTAGTGACCCCGTAAATATTAAATAATTAATATTTACGGACTGACACATCGAATTTTTGGCCCCAAACCACTATTTCTGACACCACTGAAAAATAGGATGTTACAGTGATAGCTCATTTCTCAAGCCATATGCTCCATTTTTAACATCCAATGCTAGCTAAAACAAACACCAATTCTTGCACACCAAGACACAGCATGCCTAGCTTGTTTCACATGGTTAAAAGCATATTCAAACATATACCAAATGTACCAAATATCACATTCTATGTGCTTAACCAATGTATCCTCACTGCCACCACAAATGTTACACAATCACATCACTTAAAAGATTAGCATTACCTAATACCAAACACATACCATAAATAAATCCAACTTGACCAACATCATAAAATACCTATAAAAAATTGCCATACTTCATTTCAACATCGATAAAGTTACCAAATCAAAATAATGTTTAACCAAAAGCACAAATATTTCCATACCAAAATATTATCAACTTGAGATTTAACTTACCAAATCACAACCATAAAAGCTTAGTTACAATTCAACTAATAAATTAACCATAACAACATCAAGTCCTATATACATGCCACAACCAAAATGACTCAAAGACAAAAGCTATCGAAGAGAGTCTGGAAAATATGAGCGTTGAAGCTTATCCATCCGAACCGTTTTGCAAAACGTTAACTATAAAAACAAAAAAGAAAATAGGTAAGCTTAAGAATTTTAGTAAGTCCATAGCTAAATATTCAAATAAACTTACCTCATTCCATAAATGAATACTAAAAGAGCATTAAATTTCTAAACCTGGAAATTGTTTCCAAAATCACATAATGTCGGTACCAAAACTTTCAATTAAGTGATTCAGAATCCACGGTAGTTCAAATAAAAACAAATCATCCTTTGGTATTTAAATTCATAACTTTGTCACCAATATCGAATTTATAAAGCATGTGTTTCACATATATAACTATACACTTTCCCTTTGTTTCAAAATTGTTACAAACAACTTTTAAAAACATAATCATTAATTATTTAATTTCATCACTTAACATCTTCATATTCATCTAAACATATCATCTCCAAATTATTCATAAATTCAATATCAACTTACCTTAAACAAAATAGATAATCAATAGGATGAATCTCTAATTCCTAATAACTGAATGCAAGATCACACTACATTAGTATATAATCATATATAATGTAAATGATACTTTTTGAAAGAACTAACCAAATTCTATCAATCACCATATCTCAATGTACTTATCAACATTTATACAAAAGCATTTTATAGAGATGTTTATAACATAGTAGCAATTTAAACATTCCATAGAATTAAGCAAGAAAATAAGTTTTAAGTAAATTACTACATAGCCTGATGGACTATAGTAACTTGACTCGAATACTCAGGTAACTACACCACACCAAAGACATCAAATATGCGTAATAGAGACACAAATGTGCAATTAGAGGCACCGAAGTACAATTTTGTACCAATGCGCGTTCTAACCCTATTGGCATGCCAATCATATCCTAATTGTTTACTATGTTCAAATGGGCATTTAAATTGAGTTCATCACATTAACAAAATCAGAGGCACTTACACAATATCTGTGCACATACTACATATTTATTTCATCCATTCCAAGATAATATCATTCATATGTCTTAACCATTTCTCAATTTTTGAATAGTACACCTTTACTTTATAAATAATTATATACAATTCATAATTAGATTTCATTACTAAATATCCAATCACAACTCAATTTAAAGAAATAGAAAACAATATAATTTATAAACATATTAAATTATTCACTAATTCTATGAACTTACTTAGAATATGCTAATGGCTGACTCGTAGGGACTAATTTAACATTTTCTCTTTTTCCTTGGTTATCCTCCATACGAATCAAATCTTGATCTATAATGATTAAATTCAATCTCATTAAATTCAAATACAAATCCCAACTAAATTTAACAAAATTCCAAATTTAACAAAATTTCTCTAGTACTCAAGCTAGCCGAATTTATTCGCATACTAGGATAGTCCATATTTATTAAAAAATTACAAAAATTCCATGTCAATTTTAACATTTTATCAAACTAGTCATTTAATTAAAACTATCAAAAATTACTTTGCAAATTAATCCTAACTAACAACCAATACTTCAAATCCATCATTTAACATAAAAAATAACAAAGATTCATTAATGGAAACTCCAAAATCCTTAGTAGTTTAAAAAATAAAGGTATGCGTTAGCTGGACCTAGTTGCAACAATCTCAAAAACATAAAAATTACTCACAATAGATCAATAAATCTTACCATGCAAGAGTGCTAAACCATTTTCAAAACTTAAGATCTTTCAATGAAGGAAAATGGTTTTTTTTTCGATGGAATTAAAATTAAGAAGATGATTTTATTTTAACTTTTATACTTTTTTTATATTTTAATTAATTTAACATTAAAAGTAATGTATAAAATTTATAAATACACCCACTAATCGTCCCAGTAAATAAAAAATGCATATTTTCCATATAAAACCTTCCACTTAATTAAGTCATTTAATCATTATAATTCAATAGCGATTAAGTTTTATGACTTTAACGATTTAGTCCTTTTCAATTAATCAACTATCTAAACATTAAAACTTCTAAACCAAACTTTCACGTAACAAAACAATATCTTTGTAAAAATATTTACAAGCTTAGTTTTCAAAAACAAGGTCTTGATATCTCACTTTCTGAAACCATTTGACTTTCGGGACAACCACTTATACCTAACTATTTATTGAATTAACTAAAATTCACCAAGTCAAAACTCAATATCAAATTATAATCGACTCATATGAATCAAATGATAATTAATACAGACTTTCTCATTGAATTTGTGGTATTGAAACCACTTTTTTCGAAACAATAGAAAATAGGTTGTTGCAAACCTCGTCCCAAGGAGGATGATCGGGGGTACATCCCGTTATGCTTCGAATTTAATAACTTAGTATCCGAGTAATGGGAAACAATAATCCATTCTCAAGAGTAATTAGATAAAGTCAGAATCTGCCAAGAAAATATAACATTTAGAAACCACCGAAACCCTTACGACATGATATAAGCTTGACCAGGTTCTTATGGTATTAGAAGTTAAACCATCGATAAGGAAAGGTGGAAAGTGTGTAACATCTCGAAATTTGGTCTAGAAGTTTTGAGGGCAATTTTTGAATAATAGCTCAAAATCAATTCAAAAATTCGAAACATGGTAAATCGAAAATGTCTTTGTCTATAGCTTTTTGAAAATTAAATCAATTTGTGAAAATAGTGTGGAAAAGACCTTTAATTTTAAAGTATGGGCTGTTTTGAAAAATGGGTTAAAATTGAGAGAACCACGAAAGTAAATATACCAAAGTTTAAAAAAATGCACTATTCCCCCCACCTATAGAAAACTCAAGAAAACTGCTTCTCCCCCACTTGTTTTTTTCTATCCCTTGATGTTCCCAAACATCATACATCTATTTTGATTTCCATTACTTCCACCCTTTGGGTTTCCATCATCTTTCAAACATTAAACCTCCCTAGAATTTCAAGAAGAGCATCAAGAGCACCATTAATTTTGCTATTGTGTAACTTGTGGGCTTTCTTAGATTCACACCAATCATTCATTTTCCCCTCAATAAAGGTAACATTTCAATTTCCTAATAACATTTGACATAATCTAGCCATTTAAATCAAGTTTTAAGCTATTAAATCAAATGTTTTAGGTAGAAGTTGAAACTTGGGTCGTTAATGGTGAAATTCAGGTTTTTGAATGAAATTATTTTTTCAAAGTATTTTCAACTTTTTTTGATGTAATTAGAAGGTTTTCAAACTCTCCTTAAAGTTTCGTTAAAGAATTTGATGGTTTTGTTGAGTTTTCGTTGAAAGGGGTCGTGTATGTCGAATTTTTGAAACCATGAACCTAAGCAGTTTTGTGTGGTTTGAAGGTTAAAAATTATTCTTAGATGAGTAATTAGATTATTGGAATTGATTTTAAGGAATGGGAATGAATAGAGATTAAGGTATTTGGGTTTCGAGTTTGCTAGTAGAAAAATTTCAATTCCAAGAGGAACTAACCTTAGACCTACGTTTTTTTTTCTTGTTGAGGTGTGTCTATGGCTGTAAATTAATTTTATTTGTTGTATGATTAACTTTGTTAAATATTAAAAACCATTGGTGCCTTCTTCGCGTAAGGCGAGAGGCAATGAAAAGCTAGTTTAAGCTTTCGGTAATTAGGCAAAAGTGTGAACGATGAGTGTTTAGAATCACTAGTTGTAGACACTATTCATGGTGTTAAATGGGAGCTTAGGAGTAGCCTAACCCCATACTCTAAGTTTTGAGTGTAAGCTTTCTTATTCCTCTCGTTTATTTTGCAAAAATTGTGACTATATGATGTGGATTGAGTAATATGATGTGTAATGTGATGTGTGATATATGTTGTGCTTGCTCTTGTGAAATGTTTCAGTTGTGAGAATGCTAAACATGCCAAGTGATAGTGATGATGTTGTGTTAATAATGTAAATGTGCAGAGAAAGTGTACAAAAAATGGTAAGTAAATATGTGTTTATTTGTGGATACTTTGGCCTTATGATATTTTGAGGCCGTTGGATATAGTTGGCATGCCATAGGATTATGTGAGTACTCACTCCTATATTGTAATTTTGGGGCATTAAGGCATAGGACAATTTGGAGAGATAAGGGTGTAATAGCCTGGTTTTAGTTAAATCAGAATAGTAGTTTTGGAACCACAAATTCAAGGTCAAAAAATTATTTTAATATTATTTTTGGTATTTATAGCATGTAAATATATATGTGTGAAAGTTTCATAAAGAAAATTTACTGTTTGAATGCTTAATTCGGTAAAAAGGACTAAATTGCGTAAAGTGTAAAAGTTGTGTTCTATAAGCTAAAGGTGTCTAATAGCTATATAACATTAAAGTAAAGGCCCTTAAGTAGTAAATAGGTCATTTTTAAGTTAGTGGATGATAGTGGAATGACATTTGGTGTAATTACTAATGTTTTTAATGGTTAAATAAGTAAATTAGTAAATAAATGATAAATTAAGTAAAATTAAGTAAATGTATCATCTTTTTCCATCTTCTTCAACCGAATAGCCAAGAAAAAGAAGCCATTTTTTCTATTTAGGGTTTGGCACACACATAGTTTGATTAAGGTATGGTTTGAGCTTGGTTTTTTTTATAATTTTTACATTTTTGAGATCGTTGCTTTGTATCCTAGCTAGCCCATGCCTTAATTTTTTGGATTGGTTGATGAATTTGTGAGTTTCCATTGATGATAGCTTGATGTTTTTGTTGTTTGATGATGAAAAATAAATATTTGATGTTAGATTATCATGTTTTACTAAGTGACTTTTGATAAAAATACTTATTAAGGATTAAATTGAGAAATGTGTAAATTTAGTGGTTGAAATGTGAAATAAATGCAAATTATGGGTCGATAGGGACCTCTAATATATTCGGCTAAGCATGGGTGTATTGAAATTTTGTGTAATTTGTGATTTTGTGAAATAGGGACTAAATTGAATAAATGTGAAACTTGGGGGCTAAAGTGAAAAAATATCCAAATAGATATTTTTGAATGAAATTGAATGAATAGGTGATTAAATGAGCTAAATTTGAATTCATATAGATCAAGAAAGAAAGAAATCAGATTTAGATCGGGGGAAATCGAAAGTTGACGAGTAGTCAATCCAATCTGTTCATTGTATATGCGAGGTAAGTTCATATGCAAATAAATACCTTTAAATTGATTTATGTATGTTTATTTGTTATTGAATTGCTTTGGATGTTGAATATTTGAATACGAGAAAGTATTAACCGAATTACGACGTCCGAAAGCCCCGTACGAACCATAGGAATAGTATAGGATACGTATGTCATGAAATTAGGATTCCGAGGTGTGATTTTGTGTAAGACCATGTCTGGGACATTGGCATCGTATATGATTTCGTGTAAGACCCTATCTGGGACAGTGGCATCGGTATATTATAACATGTAAGACCTTATCTGGGATATGGCATTGTACGAGCTTTATGTTCTATCCGAGTATCCTTATCAATTCTGAACGGTTCAACGGGCAATATTGAGAAGTGGATGAATATGAGAATGAGTAATCAATTCAGGTATGTATGATATTATATGAAAATTGAATGCTTAAGGTAACTGATGCTTATGAATCGTTAACAAGTGAGCTAGATGAGGAATGTGATATTTATACATGTGATTAGCCATGATTTTTCATTGATGAGTTGGTTATATTTACTTCATGTATTATAAGTTTATTTGTATATGGCTTACTAAGCTTTTAAAGCTTACTGTGTTTATTTTTTTCACTATTTTATAGATTATCGAAGCTAGTTCAGACTCGAGGATTGTCGGAAAACGTCATCACACTATCGATAATCTTGTTGGTACTTTTGAAGCTTTGTATATATGGTATATGGCTTGTATAGGCTAATGAATTTTTTGTATGTTTTGAATTGTAATTCTAGCCATGTAAGTTGGCTTGGAAATGGTATATCTTGTGTGATGGATTGTGGCAATTCGGTTTGTGTGATGATATGATGCTGTCCAAATTGATGCTTAATTGCTGTCCATTTTTTAGTATATTAATGTTGTCCAAATTGGTGCTTAAGTGCTATCCATTTTTTTACAAATCAATGCTGTCCGAATGTTGTTACTGCTGTCCAAATATTTGTGAATTAATGATGTTTATTTAGTTGCAATTTATGGTGTCTAGACCTGATTGGTAAAGGGATTAAAGCAGCCATTTATGAAGTTGTTGGATGAGAAATAAAGCAAAGTAACTGTTGCATAATTTATGTATAAGTGTTAGTTAATGTACTGGTTAAATGGTGTTCAATAGTTGTATATTTATGTTGTTTGGGCTACTGTTGGACAATTAGTTACAATAGGAGAAATAGTTGCAATAATGTTAGTAAATGATGTCTGAATTGATGCCAAATTAAGTTGCTGAAGAATGTAATTGGAAATTAATATGTGCTACATTAATAAGTTAATTGAATGTAAATAATGTTGTCTAAATGAATGAAAAGGTTGCTGTTCGAAAATGCCATTTAAAATGTTTACATGTGAAAATTTAAAGAGTTTATGAGGGTTAAAAGTTACAAGTAATGGTGTATGATGGTTGGAGTTTATTATGTCCAAATTACCCCAAATCTAAGCTGAGTAATTGTGTCTGGATTTAATCTAATGTGCTCTCGTTTATGTTGTTTAAGTGCCTTATCTATATTGTATTGTTAATGTGTTTATGCTGTACAAATCTGAACATATTGATTATGTTTCTTGCTATTGTTGATTAAATACTATGCGTTAATGTTGTATTTTGTTGTTCAATAAATTTAGATAAATCAAAAATAAATTGTAAGTTGAATTTCATGATTTTTGCCATTGTAAATTTCGAACTGATCTAACAAGTTGAAGATGGACTTGTCAAATTGACCTTAGAAATTAAAATTCTTTAATTATATTTTTCCTATTTAAATGTTTGCACTTTTTTTAGAGTATTTAAATGTCATATAATGTTATCCGATTTAATTACCTTGTTAATATTGTTCATTATCACCTTATTATTCGGTTCAATGTAATTGCTGTTTTGAATGACATAATATTTTCTTTTATAGTTGTTCGGATGCTAAGATATTAACGTTGGTTAGTTTTGGTTAAGTTGATATGTTTCTTTCTCGATTGATTTTTGGCTTGCTACATGATTAAATTGAATATGGAGTATGAGAGCATAATATGATTGATTAAAATTGATATTTTTGTTCAAGTTAAGTTTGAAACTTTCTCTCAGTTTTTATTTATTTATTTTAATCAGTTGAAGAAAGTTCACCTTGCACCCTTTATTGAGCCGACTATGTATAGAACCGTGTTATGTTCCGTAATGCCTCTAACCCCTTTCTGGTGACGAATATGGGTTAGGGGTGTTATAAAGGGAATGTGAGCTAAGCTCTATTCATTGGGATATGTTGGTGTGTTAGAGAGTGTTAGCTTGACGCTGCACTTTTAGGATATGTTCGACTCTACGAGTCATTGGTTTGTTGGAGATGTGTATCCAATGAGTGGTGATAGAGCCCACTTTTATGTTTCATAGTCTCAAGTTGCCAATTTATCAATAAATGAATTGTGTACGAAATGTGATGCATGTATAAATATGTGAATATAATGTCAGATGTATTAGAAAGTGATGCATAAGTATGCTAGATTTATACTATAGTTAAATACTGTTGAGAATGTGTCTTTTGTGGCTTTCGTTTAACGTATGATATTATGTGTATTCGTGGTAATTTTATACATTCATTGAGCTTGTTTAAGCTCACACACTCCATTCTAAACCATTGTAGTTATTTAGTATTGCAATGTGAGCGGTGTGGTCTTAAGAAAGTGATCCAAGTTAGGCTTAGTAAATTGAGTAGGTGACATTTTGGTTATTCTTTGGACTGTGGGAATAAAGGAAATGTGGCTAAAACTTTGGTTTTTTATGCTATTATGTCCATAGTGTTCTGATATGATTATATAATTTTAAGATTTGATGGACGTTTACCATTATACTGTTGGTTTGTTATAGTTTCATTAAATTAAGGTAGAGATGTTATTTTGGACTACGATTATGATCATTTTGATGTTGGATGGTAGGTCAGTTGATGCCTATTGGATAGAAAGATGTTTAAGTATGAATTTTTGCCCTATTTTGTTGTGTTTTTGATTTTTTGTGTAAATGTATCGATATTCGGGCATAAGTATCGATACCTCCATGTTATAATGAATATGCAAGAAAATAGTAGCTAATTTTGGTATCGATAGCCTTTCACGAGTATTGATATTCAGGGTAAAAATACAGATACTTTTGTTTTGTATCGATAATTTGTTTGGTTCTAAAATTTAAAAAGAAATATAATGCTAAAAAGGTACCGATTTTTTTAATGTTATCGATACTAGTCTCAATAAATATCGATACCAACAATGGTGTATTGATACCTACGCGACTTCTTTGGAAAATTTTGTTAGATGGTCCCCATACATGGTTAAACTTGTTATTAATGTTGATAAACATTGTTAAGTCATTTTAAATGTTGCCTAAGGTGTTTAAGACTTAATACTCCTCTAAATATTTGAAAGTGATGATGGTTGCATAAATTTGAGACTGTATGAATATGAATAAGTTCAATGTTTGATGTAGCATCCTGTTACTCGGGCTCGACGATTGAGCTGGGCATAGGGTGTTACAAAGCGGATGAGAACCCCCCAATTTAGGCATGGCTCGGAAGTTTAATAAAAACAGAGAGTTAAAGTATTTTAATTTCTTTTAAGTTAATACCCCAACTAAAAAGGGGTGAGCTATTCATGGTAGTAGCGAAGAAACACATTAAGTTCATTTGAACTTACAAATGTTTTGGATTATGATTACAGGACTCGTTGGGTAAGGAACTCGAGGAGGACCAAGCCAGATAGTGTTGGAGCAAGAATAAACGTTAGTTGGGAGTCATGCACATAGGAAGGGGCACCATTAAAGACTTTGCTTATGGTTTGAATGTATTGTAACTAAATAGTCCCCTTAGAGTAAGGAGTTGCGACAGTGAAATTTTATTTTAACTTATTGTTTATGTTGTATAGGTTTTTTAAGTAAATAGGTAATATAGTCTAATTGTTAAATAGTAAGACTTAAATGTGTACATCAACCTGTTTCAGATGTGACGCTTCGTACTTCAATTCGATGATCGGGTCGGGTAGGAGTGTTAGAAGCTAAGCATGACAACCATTTATCGATTAAATTGAAGTTATTCAACCTTAAAACCTAGAACCCAGTTTACAAAAACTTATTATGAGTCCTTGCCCTCTTTTTTTCTCAAATTCTCGAGCACTGAGAGTTAGAAAGCTTACCAGTTTTAAAATCTCTCTACTTCCAGACTCCAATTCTCACAACTTCTGCTCCATGCAAAGCTCTCCTAAATTCTCTTCTTTTCTAGAGCAATCGAAGAAGACAACGCAAGTAAAAAGAAACTTACAGACTGAATTAAATAGAAATTTTCTCATTTGCCAGAGTGACCACTTTTACCTATATATCTCTCTCCTATATACGGTCTCCCAGACCTTCTTATCCAATCACTGGAAATCGTTATGTCTCCCACTATAGAATTAATCAGTTCCATCCTATCCAAACCAGAATTAGAAGTTAATTATTTAATCGTCAATCACAATTTTTTCCCAAAATTCCTGGTAGAGTCCGCGAACTCTCAACTTTGTTTAATTAAGTCCCAAAATTCCTCTAAATTTGAGTCCTTAAAAGTATCCGAGTGTGAGACCCACTGTTTAATCGGTACTGTAACACCCCGTACCCTGTTCCTTGCAGGAACAGAGTATGAGGTATTACTAGAACTCAAACACTTATAATTTTTTTTATAAAAATTTCGGCAGCATTTCTGCTTATTTTTACATAAAACCCTTGCAAATTTTCAAAGTCAATTTCAAACAACTTCAATATTTCCAACCAATTACAGTTATATGTTCAGACATAATTTATCCATTAATAAACACCAACATATTAAACCGAACAATACTGAATATATACATATTTATACCACACTACATAAAGTCATCCATACATGCCATGTTTCCCAAGTATTAATTGCAAAATACCCAAAAAGTTGATGATACTGTGGATGATTATCTGACGTCGTCCAAGTTCCGAGCTGATTGATGTCACTATAATCAAGGGAAAATAAAAACGAGTAAGCATATAGCTTAGTAAGTAAACATATGACCAATAAATAAATTCCTCACATGATTACATAGTAACATAATTTTAATCACACATAAATTTCATTGTTTGTTCAATTTCCAGCAAGTTGTTTTTCTGCATCATGGTCACTAATTTATTTTATCTAGAGCTACAGGGCTTCAAATTAAGTTTTGTACATTTTCCCTGAAACTAGATTCATATACCTTTCCACCATAAAATTTTCATAATTTTTGGTTTGGCAAATTAGTACAGTTTATTCTCTAAAGATTCCTCTGTTTCACTGCTCGACAGTTCTGACCTCTTCTTACTAAAATTTACTTAAATCCCTGTACAGAATTCAAACAATGTTCTTTTTTTGTTTATATTAAAAATAGACTCATTAAGGAATCCAAACATATAGATTTCAAGCCATAATTATGTTTTTACAATTTATGGTGATTTTCCAAAGTTGGAATAGGGGATTTCGAAATTGAATTCAACCCTGTCTCAATAAAATTCAAATATCCCCAAATATACAACTCTTTTGCTTGCTCTATTTCTTTCATATGAAAATAAACTCGTCCAGATTCAATTTCATATATTATTCAACCTCTAATTCATTTTCCACCATTTATGGTGATTTTTCAAAGTTGCCCAACTGTTATTATTCAAAATAGTTTTGTATTTAAATTGTTCTTTTGTATTTTTGATATTTCCTCTCATCTTACATATGGGTTGATTAAGTATCAAACTCAATATTCCTCTCATAAACTTGTCCACCATATATAAATATTCACCTTTCCAATTTCCTCGTTGAACACTCGGAATGTTATCCGTTATCGGTGGATTCAGCACTTAGCAACCACCAATGAGTCGGATATCAGCACTTAGCAACCCCTTTCACATTTAAGATATGGTGGGATCAGTACTTAGCAACCACCAATGATTCGGGGAATCAGCACTTAGCAACCCCTCGGGGGAATCAACACTTAGCAACCCCCTTCACATTTAAGATACGGTGGAATCAGCACTTAGCAACCACCAATGAATCGGGGAATCAGCACTTAGCAACCCCTTGGGGGAATCAGCACTTAGCAACCCCCTTTATATTCAATGTAATCCAGCCTATTCCGAGTGTTCAACCAGAAACCGTGTTTTTCAACACTTTACCACCTTTCCCAACTTAACCACACTTTTAGAATCTTTGCCAAATATTTATTCTATGTTCAAATAAATCTCAACATATATCAAATAATATAAAAAATATGCATTATTTCACATGTTTACTTACCTCGGTGCAAAATATCGTAATTTTGCAATTTACTCCACTATCTTCTCTTTTCCCCGTTTAAGGTAGTCTTCTCATCTTTCTTGATCTATAATAGCAATTTTAACTCATTTAATGTTCAAATTTAATAAAATAATCCTCCACCCAACTTTTTGAAAAATTACAATTTTGCCCCCAAACTTTTGAATATTTACACTTGTGTCCCTAAGCTCGGAAAGTAAATTTCATCTCTTATTCTTATGTTTTACAACATGCTGAACACTTTTCCCTTCTATAGAAACATCAAATTCTCACTCTAACACATACTTTTGAACATTAACTATTTTTACCGATTATGTCAATTTACCCGTTTTCGTTTAAAATTGCTTAGCAAAAGTTGTTTAACATAATTTCTAGCTTCATATCCCACCATAAAACAGCAAAATAAACACTTTTCACCTATGGGTATTTTTCCAAATATAAACCCTAGGTTAAATTATTGCTAGAATAAGCTAAATTAAGCTACCGGGACTCTAAAAACGTAAAGAATATTAAAAACGGGGCTTGGAATCACTTACTATTGAGCTTGAAAGCTTAAAAACCCTAACTATGGCTTCCCCCTTGCTGATTTCATTCACCATGGAGAAGATGAGCACATTTTGCCATCTTTTTCCCTTTTAATTCTTTTTATTACTAAATGACTAAAATGCCCCCATTTAAAAAAATCTATTTCACCCATTTCTTATGTCTATTTTTGTCCATAAATTAAATAATGGTCTAATTACCATATAAGGACCACCAATTTATAATTTCATAACAATTAGACACTTCTAACATGTAGAACTCAACTTTTGCACTTTTTACAATTTAGTCCTTTTAACTAAATTGAGTGCCCAAACGTCGAAATTTTTGAACGAAATTTTTACGAAATTTTTCTGTGAAATTTTAGATCATAAAAATATAATAATAATATTTTCCCTTGTTGGATTTGTGGTCCCGAAACCACTGTTCCGACAGAATCGGTCTGTTACAGGTACACACTTCGATGAGTTTTCCCAAAGTGATTACTAATTGATCTATCCATTGTAGGAACACTACCAACGCTGATTACTAATGTAGTTGGGGATCTCAAGTTACTCAATTTCGGCTTATCTTTTCTCAAAAATCCTGACGAAGAATTGGAATCACTAAAAACATACTTTGACTTCTTTGGTAGAGGAGTTAGAGACAATCTTAGTCGTACTTTGTTTACTGGAGTCTCCGAGTTTTAACTCTTAAAATTCTCTTTTTCTTTTTTCTAGGTATGGTCGACTGGTGTATTTATTTCAATCAGTATTCAGCTCTAACCGAATCATCATCAGTTTTAATCTTGAATTCTTCAGCTCCACTTTTCTAAATCTTATTAATTGGAGGTCTGTGAACATATATCGGATCTTGAGGAAAATGGGGTGTCGTAGGACACACAGTCGATGGTGGAGGTTGCGAAGCTGCAAGATTAGCTTGCAAATACTCTAAGAACCATTGGTTCATCTTTTAACAAAAACTAATTTGCATATCATTATTTGGCCATTTCAAAATGAACGTGCTATAACTAGCTCCCTGATTGGAAGTGAAAACATTACCATTTACCTCATCTAATACTGCACGATTAACCTCAACCGACATATTTTATCTTAAAAGAAAATAAAGTCAGATCGGATCGAAAGTATCATACTATCGCAGATTAATGTGACATGTATTTCTAGACTCAACACATGTTACGTTCAATCCTAGAATCAACTAAACCATAGCTTTGATACCACTAAATGTAACACCCCTCACCCGTCCCCATCGCCGGAGTCGAGTTACGGGATGCTACAACAAATAACAAAATAATTACATATGATTTTAAATCAAGAATTCATTTAAAACATTTAATAATTTCATACATTCACACAAATCATACTTTGCAAACAAAATTGGCTTTAAATCGATCTTACAAAAGCTCTAAAGTAGGCCCGGAATCGAACAAGAACCAATTTAAAACTTTTATAAAAGTTTAAAGGCAATTATACAAAAAAAGGGGGTCACACGACTATGTGCTCAGGGTGTGTAACTCAATGTGCTCGTGTGAGTATAGTACCCACACTGCAATGCCATCATCCTATGTCTTTCACATGGCCGTGTGGCAACCCGTGTGGTACAAAAATAGGTTATTCGATGCTTGTTTCAAATCCAACCTTAAAAAGTGCCGTAAAATGTATTTCAACCATTATAAACCTGTTCAAACCATACGATGCCAAAACATAACATATAATCACCTAATCAAATCATACAACCAATATGCCACATTTGACACCAAATCACAACAAAGTTATATGTACAATTACATGCAATTCAACCATTCCATTTTGCAATTCAAATAATGTTCATTCTTGCATCAATAGGTACAAAACATACATATTCTAACCTGTTATATAAATTTTACACATATATATACCATTCATAACTACCACACCACCCATTTAACAACTTGATCATGCATACATTACTTGCTTGATTTACAAAGCATACTTATAAAATAAAAGCATTGAATTTTCAAACATAAGAAATTTGGCATAAGTGATAAAACCAAGTATGTCTCAAAACATACTTAACATTACAAATAATAAGACACTCTTAGACACATGCCATATATAACTAGGTTCAAACGATCAAAATTGTACCAAATCAGGAGTTGGATAGTGTGAGCTCCGAGATAATCTAATCTTCTTGCTCCATTCTGTAATCAACAATCTACAAGTAAGGGAGGACAACGGTAAGCATATCAAAGGCTTAGTAAGGGAAGACAACAGTAATCATATCAAAGGCTTAGTAAGTTCATACAAAATTTAACTTAACTTACCTAACTTTATATCAATTTAATCTATAGAATTACAAAGATACATATCATGAAACTTCTTTGCCATCCTTAAACATTCTTGTACAAGTTCACAAAACAACCACAAGTTAGTACATTGGCATAATAAGATCAAAGTATTCAAATCACATTCATGTGCCATCATACTAACTATTTTCATGTTATTCTCACATTTACATTTTATAAACATATCAACCAGGTTCATAATCACTCTTCCTTACCTTTTGCACCTTTAGTGCCTTTGTACACTTCCAACCTTGTATAAAACATGTTCAAACACATTTCAAAAAATACATTTTAAACAGTTCAATTCAATTTGATCCAATATCAACATTTCAATAGGTTATGCATAATTAGTTCAACATGTAACCACTTTAAAATACCAAAACCATATCATGCACAATTATACTTTTACCCCAGTTATCCGAGCTGAATGTATATATAAGCATACATCAGGTTACCAGTTCGGGCTAAACCTTTTAAAAATTCATCAAGATACTCATCCGAGCTAAATCTGTGTCCCAAGTATCTCTGATGTATCAATTGCTCGTCCGAGCTTAATGTATAATCATGTCAGGTTACCGAACTTGGATAAACCTTTAAAGACACATTAAGTAGCTTGGCCAAAGTTATAGTACACATGTCAAGTTACCTGTCCGGGCTAAACCTTTAAAACGACAACAGGTTACTCAATCAAACTAAACCAATGTCACATGTATCTTTGGACATCAATTGCTCATCTGAGCTGAAAATATATATATTCGTGTCATTTTACCCATCTAGATTAAACCTTTGAAGACACGTCAAATTGTTTGGCCAGCTAAAAATATACATGTAAGGTTACCCGTCCGAGCTAAATATTTAAAACAACAATATGTTACTCATTCGAGCTAAACTTGTGTCACATGTATCTTTGAGCCCGTAAAAAATGCTGGATCTCAGAAATTATTGGAATCAACCTATAACCTTCTATGCAAGCCTTTATTAGGTTCATCGAGACAAATTTCAACAATTCATACTATTTTAAATTCTTTTAATATTATACACACGCTTCATAATTCAAATAGCAATTTGTATACATTCTAAACCTTGTAATATCATCATATACATACGATACAATCACATATCAATTCCACATTCAATCAAAATCATGTATCTATACATATTATTCTTTCATTACATATTTATGATTCAGTCCATTTCGTGCCAAAAGACAATATTTATAAAACAATTCAAACCAAAAAGCATAACGATATAATAAAAACATAACTTGAAAATGTCAAACACTAATCCACAATTTCTCCTTTTTTTCTTGATTATCTACCGATTGATTCAAATCCCAAACTATAATAATTCATTACAAATTATCAATTCTAATTACATTAAATCATCATATTATAAGTATAAATCAGTTCAATTTAATTTTTAAGAAGTTCCCTAAAAAATTTAGCAATATAATAATTTCATAAATATTTAATAAAAATATTTACAGTCTCGATTTATGGAAATGAAATCTTGATACCTTAATTTCTAAAACCACTGACTTTAGAGTCAAACCACTTGTACTTTAACTAACTGTTCAATTAACAAATTTATCAAACCAAAATCCAATATAACACTATAATAAAATTGTAAATATTATTAAATAATATTTACTAACTCGATCATCAAAATATGGGATTCTAAAACCACTATTTCTGATACCACTGAAAAATGGACTATTATAGACTTAACATAATCCTTTGAATATGTATCCCATGAGGAAATGGGAGTGAATATGTGAAACAGACATTGTTTGACTTGATTATATCCTTTTAGGACTGATATTAAATCCCCTAAAGGAGTGAGAATGTATCCCATGAGGAAATGGGAATGTGTTCCCTAAGGGATTAGGGACGGATCCCTTGGAGGAGTGAATATGTATCCCTTGAAGGATTGGGAATTGATCCCTTGATGGGATTAGAATGTAAGAATGTATCTAATGCATGCAAAAAAGGTAAAGATAAGGACTCAAGCCTATCTTTTTCGCAAAGTCCAATTATAAGAGCAAGATCTAAGCAATTGAAGGCTAAATTAAATATATATGTATAGGATTTAGTATAAAACAACTTTCAAGAAAATCAAGATTCAAAATTTTGGTTTCATGAAAATCGAGAATACGTTTCTTAGTTCAATTTTGGACAAAACTTAGCATTAAATGAATTAAGAAAATCAAGAAATCAAATTATACTCCAAGATTGTATTTGTTAAATCAATATTTGCTTGTAAGACTCGTACTCAAGTGGAACATTTGAATTAAAGAAAGGTTGAAGTTCCTATGTGTTTTGATATTTTCGTGTTTTAGAATCATATGTTTAGGTTAAGTTTCTTTTTTTTTGGTTTTTTAGGACATAAGTTAGTTAATTCGATTATATGTTTTATTATTAGAGCAAGAGGAATTATTATAATAAAAGGATGCCTAAAATCCCATTTGTTTTCTTAATTTGAATCTATAATTAAATTAATAAAAAGGTAGTTTGATACAAGTTGGACTCTTATAAACAACATTGTGAAAGGTTGAGCCTTGTGAAAGAGATCCCTTAATTTAGTTTTACTTGCCCCCGTCATTTTAAGCAATTTAGAATAGTTCAAGATTAATTAGGAGATCTTGGATAGCCTTGTATTCGACGGCTTATATTAGTAAAATAATTGCACTTTCCAAATTTTTTCTTCTCCAAAAAGATACATTTTCTTTAGAAATTTTTTTGATTAAAATTTTAGATTTTTAGTTTCTTATTGTTCAAGAAATACGCTTGGTAATTCTAGTAAAAACTATGGCATAGTCAAAATTCTCTTAAGATTCAGACTTTGTTTTCTGTTTGAATTCTTTTAGACTTGCTTATATATAATGAGCAAGGCTATCCATTAAGATGTAAATTGCTCAATTTCTTTCAATAAATTTACCAATGGAGTTTTCTTTATCTTCAAACTTTGTTTCTTGTTACTTTATTGGTAGTAATTTCAACACAATTCATTCAAGAATTGTTGATTGGGTTCTTGACACTTTAACTTACCTTAGTCCATACTTAGGATGGTTAATTAAAGATCATCATCCATTTTTATCTAGATAAAGTGGACTCCTAATGCTCCTCTTATATATAGGTGTAATCAAGACCTAATGTTTGAGCAATTGAGTATATTCGTGAAAGACTTTCATGTTGGAAGAGGTTGGAATGATTAAGGCTTATCAAAGTTTTTGCTTAAAAGAAATGGTGGAGTGGATTCAATTAATACCCTTTCAACTTAATCAATAAAGTAATGATATTTTAACATGGGGAGAGACGACCGATAGAATCTTTTCTTAGAACCTAACAGAAAAATGAGAGGCCTTACAAATAATGAGAGTTGTGCCTTTTTATAGCTTGCTAAAGAATACATTATTCATATTTTGTGAGACCATCGAGTCGTTATGAATGTTTGAAGTAATTTTTTTGGGTGTAGGGCTTGGTATTCTTTTTATCTTTTCATCTATTAATTAGTGGTGGCATTTAATATCATTTCTTGTAAAGGAAAAATGATGGACATTTGGAACTAGAGCTTATTCTTCATGGTAACTTGTTGGAAAATATGAAAATGGAGAAATGAATTTTGTTTAGCTAAAAAAGCCACACCTCGTGAGTCTAAAATTCAAGTTACTTGTAAGAATTTAAATGAACATGTTAGTGTTAATGCTGCCAATGGTTATTTTAAGCTTAAGAGTGTCTTATTGTAGAGTTGGGAAAAACTAGCTAGTTCAAGTTGAATGCTAATGGAAATTGGAATCAACGATGGAAGATTATTGGTGTCGAAATCATTGTTGATAATATAGGTTGTTGGATTGCTAGCTTCATTACTAATAGAGCAAGGATGTAGTTAGGGGCAAGGAGGACCCTTAATGTAACACCTTACACCCGACCTAGTCGAAACATTCGAATACAAGATGCCACATCAGTTTCCGAAGTAGCTTGGATAAAGATAATTCATAACATCGAAGCAAGAATTAAACAAGTATGGCATACAGTTAATGAGCAAATAAAACATTAAATGCATAAATAAGATATTAATGGGATACACATATAAAGTTCAGGGTTAGGGTTAGTAAAAACAGTGCCAATTTATGAACCTTTGGATAAAATATCAAAATGTAGGGCATGTCTTGAGACAATGAAGCCATGTCTCGGCATATGCCTCCTCTGTTTCGCCATTTTTTCTTTGAAGTTTGAATAGTGAAAATTCATTAAGCAAGTGCATGTGTCGAATAAAATAATAAAGTGATAAAAAGATACCATTCCCACGAGGACCAAATTATAAGCTTCTAAGTATCAACTATTCAATTTTATCTAATCCAAATCAAGAAAATCGATTTTAATTACTACTAAAATTAAAGTAGGAAAATTATGAAAATTCTATTAAACTAAAATAATGAAAATTACTAAGTTTCTCAATCAATTTTTTAAGATCTTGGAACTCTAACTTCACCTATTCTAGTTAGTCAATCTATTATACAATTGTTCAATCCATGTAATTACTAACCCAGGATTCAAAGGCATTAACTAGACCCTTCCAGTATCTAGCTAAGTTAATCCCCCTTCTCCATTAGTTATATTTCTATGCTAAGAAAGTTGGGCAAATTCATTTCAAAAGAACCTATTAGATTGATTAGGTCATTAGGTATATTCCTATCCTAACTGTAAAGTAACTTGTTCATCGCCGCTACTAAAGTTAATCCTAACCTATTAGTCTAGATCTAAACCTTAATTTTCTCTTACAAGACAAAACAAGATTATCAAATTAATGCAACTTGGTGATCAGGCAATCAGATTAAATAAACACAGGATGAAATAAATAATTAATAGAAATCAATACAATTGAAAAGAAAATAATTAATTAACTAAAAATAAAATTTATCATCATTCCAAGAAAATAGAGTTTAGTTTATAATGATTTGAGAAAACAACACAAGAAGAGATTCAAAACAAACTTGCATTGAGAAAAAAGTAAAAGAAATAATCTAGAGAGAATAATTCTGGAATTAATGTCGAGCTCTTCGAATCTCTTTTCCTTCTCGTTTTTGTAAGCTTGAAAAGTTCCCCTTAGTATGAGAGAATTGTTTCTTAGCCTCCAAGTTGATTTTTTTTTCTGTTTCCCTCCTCCTTTTTTCTCTTAAAATCACGCCACTCCTTATTTTTGAGGTTTTAATAGTTCTGCTCCACTGAATGTAGACTTGTGGTGGAGCGAATTATTTGTTGTTTGAAAGTTTGAAATTGAAAATTGTGCTTTACTACACTAAAATTCGATAGAGCAGAAAACTTCTCTTCACTAATTTTTACTCTATGCGCCAAGCCTTCTATTCTTCATCTGAAGCCTACAATGTAGAGAGGAAAATGACAAGTAAATCAGAACTAACTCTAAAAATGATAAAAATCAAATAAAATATAATTAATCCAAAAAAATTATAAAATGTACTAAAAACTAATTTAAATGCTAAAATCACCTCTCAAAGTGCTATAAAAACTATATTAAAATAACTCTAAATATGAGACTTATCAAAGTTTGAAGTCTGGAGACAATGGCATCATATCTTGAAACAAGACTACAAGTTTTGAGACACTGAGCTGAATTTTTTAACAATTTTAACTTACCCTTTTCTAATTACTTAAAAAAATGTAAAATTATATTTGACCTTCCAAAAGTTTTCAATTAGTCCTAGTAAATTTTTTAATTTAATGCAATAAATTGGTAGCATTTTTAGATTAATTAGATATATAAACTTAAAAATATTTTTTTCTATGCTCACAATAAATAAAAAAATAAACTTTTAAATTTAAAAAAATTCAATTTTATCTAAATTTAGAAAAAAAACTGACTAAACTATCAATTTAAACAAATAATTTGGTCTAACAACTTAATTTTTATTCAAGTAATATATATTATAATGACATATATCCAATCTTAAGATCATTTTAATTTTACTCTTACAAGGCGTGTGATATGATGAAAATTTATCACTTTTCAAGAAATTTAAGCAATAGAAAGTGATTCATTTGGTGATTGTTGGGAAAATTACTTTCCAATGTAGATGGAAAGTAAGAAAGAATTGTTAGGACAAAATTAACATTTTTTTATTTGTGTTTATGGTGGGCATAATACCAATAAAGGTCCATTTCTGAAAGTATTTATGAAAATTGGCCGCTTCTAAAAATAATTACGAGTATGGACTAAAAACTCAAAATGCGGTGACGTGAACGCGTTTTCAAGGGATAACCTAGAAAAACGCTTCCACATCAGCACTTTTTTTCCTTATGTCAGGTAAAAACGAACTGATGTGAACGCACTTTTGCTCATGCTCAGATTAAATTTTCAAAACACGTTATTTTTTAAAAAATATTACAAAAATAAACTAATTTTTTAAAAATTTACAAGAATAAGTCTTTATAAAGACCCAAAGTGACAAAACCATTTTTTATTTTTATTTTTTGGTGCCACCAATTAATATAGAAATAAAACTTATAAAACAGATTTTTATATAGACCTCAAGTCTCATTTCTCTTGTTTTCTTAAGCAATGTGGGATGTGAGATACGTGTATATATAGATTCATGAATAGGTTTGCAACTTGTTCCTAGACAATGTGAGATTCCTTCCTCTTTTAACTAACAACATAAGATTAAAGGCTACACTATATTTTATAAATTTTTTACAAAACAATTTCTATTTTTTATATATTTTGTTAAGATTTTATCATATTATAAAATTATCTTTTGAGATCTTTAATCTTGTTGCGTTTTAGAATTGGTCACATATACAAAAGGACAATTAAAAAAAAAGAACAAATTGCACATATGGAGCTTGTGCATGCGGTAATCTTCTATTCAATTATTTATGGAAATGCTTGAAGTTAATATCCATGCAATTCTAATTTTTAAAATAAATTTCCATTATTTCAATTTAGAAGTTATACTTTTTAATTTTATTTATTTATTTATATATTTATTTTATGTTTTGCTATGAATGTTTGATTAAGAAATAAATGGTGAGTATTTGGTACTCAAATAGTTTTTTTTTGTAATTTTAAAAAATTGATCTCTCTTTTTAAATATTTATTTTTTAAAATATTTACAATACTCATTAAGTTTTTTAATTCTAATTTTAATTTAATTTTCATCACCTAATGAATGATGATAATTTTATTTCAGATGTATTTTAACTAGATAGATAATCTATTTAAACATAGTATATAATTATGTTCAATAAGTTTTTTTTATAGAAATACATAATATACATAAAATATAATAATTATTTTTCATATTTTTATATCTAGATTAAATTACATTAGTAGTCACTTAACTATGATTTTTTGGCTATCGAATTATAAAAACTTACAAAATAATCACTCAACTATTAGTAATTTTTTAAATATTTATTTTTTAATATTTTACTATACTCATTTTATATTTTTATAATTTTTTTACTTATAGAGTATTAAATTTTTATTTATAATATAACAAATGTTAATTTTTTGTAAAAAAAATTTAAACTCTATAAGTAAAAAATATATAAAATATAGTGTAGCCTTTAATCTTATTTTGTTAGTTAAAAGAGGAAGGAATCCCACATTGTCTAGGAACAAGCTGTAAACCTATTCATGAGTCTATATATACGTATATCTCACATCCCACATTACTTAAGAAAACAAGGAAATGAGACTTTGAGTCTATATAAATATTTGTTTTGTAAGTTATATTTCCACATTAATTTGTGGCACTAAAAAATTTTAAAAAGATGGTGCTGCCACTTTGGGTCTTTATAAAGGCTTATTCTCGTAAATTTTTAAAAAATTTGTCTATCTTTGTAATATTTTAAAAAATGACCTTTTTTGAAAATTTAGTCCGAGCACGAGCAAAAACAATGCTGATGTGGATGCATTTTTCTAGGTTATCCCTTGAAAATACGTTCACATCAACACGCTTTTGAATTTTCAGTCCATACTCGTAATTATTTTTAGAAGCGGCCCATTTCCATAAATATTGGTACTATGCCCGTTTATGGTATTCAACGCACAAAAATATCCACAGTTTTTGCTTGTTTTGTTGTTATCTGGTCTCTTCAACTTCAGTTCATTATTTCAAAGTATTTTTTAAAAAAAAACTAGGTAAATATCTATATTTTATTTTGTTATAAGTAAATTTTATTTTCTAGCATAGAAAACTTAAAACAACTTGTACAATTAAGTAATTGTATGCAAAACAAACCCATTCATAAATGACATCTCATTACCCCCAACTAGACCTCTTCATGAGATAAGTTACCTGGGCCTGAAGGTCTGCCTGAAATTTGGAAGGGTTTAGAAAAAAATATTAGGCCCGAAAAATGGGTCTGGGCAAAAAAATTAGGTCCGTTTAAAATATGGGTCGAAATTGGGTTTGAACATTCAAGGCCCAAGCTCGGTCCAACCCGACTTATTTTTAAGTTTATAATACTTTATATTATGTCATTTTTATATATTATGTAATTTAGAACACATTAAAAGAATTAAACCTATATTAAATATATAATACTACTCTAATGTAAATATTAAAATAATGTTGAGATGACTATAAAAAATTTTCAATAAATAAAAAATGTATAAGATTATTAAATATTAAAATAATATAATATAAATATTCTTTTAAAAAATTAAATATGGATAGACCTAAAATAGATTTGGGTTAGTCTTTTGCAAATATGGGAGGGTTTGTGCAAAATTTTAGGCCCGATTTAGGGTCAAGCCGAGCTTGGACAAATATAAAGTATGTTAATATTATACTTAGGCTCGATCCAAACCCGGCCCATAAGCACCTCTACTCCCAACAATAAAATTGGCATCACCTACTCTTAAATTTTATTTTTTAACTAGTTCATTGCCCAATTTTATCATCAAGAAAGATATATGACATGCCACCCTAACAAAGCTTACATAAAAATTCCTTTGTGTTAAAAATGAAAAGTGTGGCCACTATTGAAAAAAATATCATACATCTAAATCAAACTACTAATTTAAAAATTAGTATTAAAATGATTTATGAATATATTTGAATTTATACCTAGGAAAAATTTACAAATTGTACCTCTTCAAAATCTTGGGTTAATATGCAAGTTGTTTTTTTGAATATATTCATATAATAAATTTGATCAAAACATGAAAAAAATCATACATTGTGAATTAATTCAAATATTTGTTAATAATAAAAAGCATTAAAAAATATTATTAAATGTCTAATTCAAATATTTATTAATAATAAAATGTATTGATAAATGTTAAAATATATTAATATTAATATTTTTATTTAATAAGAGTAATTCTTTCAAGTAACCTTATATTTTTAGGGAAGTGTTAACGTGTCAAACATGTTAAATAACTTTTTTAACAATAATATTCCAATTAATCATATTCCATTGAAAAATTAACATTACAAATCACCAAACAACTCCTTAATTCAGTCTCTAAACAAAATCTCTAACTTCATCCTTAGCGAATGAGATATAGATTTAGCTGAATCGTGGGGATTGTTCTATGGTGCATGGAAAAAAAAAAGGGAATTAGAGACATTGAAATTGAATTCCTAGGGGTATTCATCATTCAAAGGCCCTCCACCTGTTCACCAGTTAATGGCTGATGTTGTGGGGGTGGCTTTTCTACAAATATATGATGTGGATCAGTGAGTAGTTTAGGGCATTTGTCCCTCCTATACAACCAAAAACAAAGGCTTTAACCAGCAGTAAGCTGATTATGGCTTTCAATATGAAACCCTGCTACGAGGGCCATAACAATGGAGATTAACCTGTTCTTTATTTTCATTGCATAAGCCATAAATAAAGCTTGAAGCCATGAACTAGTTGGTTGGTAGAAAAAAATTAAAAGTATAAGGTTCCACCGTGATTTGAACTCGGGTTACTGGATTCAGAGTCCAATGTCCTGACCACTAGACCATGGAACCTTAGACGACAGTATTCGCAACTTTACACTTTATATTATTACTTCTGACCCATCCCTGAAAAGTTCAACCACCACATTATATTAAATCAAAATATTGATTCATTCAAAGCCGTTGCTCCTTGAGCTTTTTTTATTTTATTTTATCCAGAACGTTATCATGCAACTTTGTGAACCCATCTTCAATTCACATGTACACATTCATGTGAAAAAAGAACTGAAGAATATATAAATATATACAGCCAAAATTATGATACTTAAGAAAGTAAAACAAATAATAAAAGGGCTAAAACGTTACAGGGACCTATTTACCACAAAAAAAAAAAAGAATGATCTTTGAAATAAATCCCAGAGAAACTTCCCGGCAACTTGCCTTTTGCTAATAGATTACTACTACTAAAATTATCCCTTGTATTAATTACTCTTTCATCTTCGGTTATCAATGAACAATTTGTTGTCCGATGTCACCGTCGGCCAGCATCTCCGAGCAGTGATGATCCACAAGGTACCAACGTCCATGATGAAACTCAAAGATGTTAGTCATGTTAAATGCCACGTTATCCATATCAACATAGGTTTTCATAGTAATCCAAGCCATGTTCGTTAATACCCGAGCTCGAACATCTCTAACCTGAAAATCAACCCCTTGCTCCCAATTAAATGCATGCTGCCAACTCTGTATTACAGCATTAAACCTGCAATGGATAACAAAAATGACTCTCGGCATTGACTGAATACATTATCTTTTGTCTATTCCGAAATTCTATTTACATAAAAGTGGCATGCTTTTGTTCTAACATATGCCTCATACTTATTAAAGAAAAACATGGGGCCTTTTCTCTTTTCTTCTCACAGTTAAATTGCACTAATATGTCAAGACAAAAGCATTTCTATGCCAAGCATGGCATTCACTATGTTCGAATAGCAAAACGCTGGTAAAACCCTTCCAATGCCGAAACCAAGACTCAAGCCATTAACATTGTGGTCATACAAACAACCTATAATCACCCTACAAATTAAAAAAGCTCTTCTCTATCTTCAAATATTCTTGGAATCATCAAAGCATTTCGGAGAAACATCTTAACTACACAAACACTCAATCGGCTATGCTATGTAACCGGTCAGCAAGTCCATGCAACTTAACCCAATCATAAGGTGAAAAAGATCTACCATGTTCAAGCAACAAGATACGAGCAAAAACTTATATACTGAAACACTATAACTTTCAGGCAACATAAGAACAAAAAAGAAGTGAACATCCTGATATTGAAGTAAGCAACATATTCATACCCTGAAAAAAGAACCCCTGACGCATGAATGCACTTTACATAATCCGCATTCAGCCAAAAACGACTCATAGCTGAAAGAGACCTATCTTTGATGATGCTAAAGAATTCGGTATTAACATTCATAATGGCTCTTGTAGCTGCGTAGTATGCCTTCCACCCATTAACAGGTGTTACTGTATCTTGCTCCAAAGTAAAATCCTAGCAAGCAAAAATATTAAGCCAGAAGATTTATGCTAAGAACCCCACTAATAGGTAAGTATAATGAAATAAATATTCAATTAAATCAAGGCAATAAAAAGAAGGGGAAATTGGGTACCTTGTGATAAAGCGCTTTCCAGGCATTATCATCATTAGCTGCCTTTCTCATAAGCGAATTAGTCATGGAAAGCCGACAAAGGCTTGGATAATCCAAGTAACTAAGCGCGTGGGTTGTAATCTCCGGGACCAACTGCTCCATCATTGACGCCCCGCTCTGCATCTCTGCCACAGCCTTCGAAACATCCGCCATCACCATATCCTCCTCCGCCGGACCAGCAGCACCTCCGTTAAGGAGCGCCGCAGAATTGGAAGTATGGTTGCAGGAGGAAGGTGGTTTGGCTTCTCTGGCTTGCTTTTTAGCGGATGACGTGGCGGTACCGGTTACGTTAGATTTGTGGTGGGGCCTCTTGAAGAATGAACGGACGGCAAGGAGGGAAAGGAGGGTGATGATAATTGCAGTGATCAACGGCTGATGGGATTGAAGAGCGATGGAGAGGCTATAGGCAATCTCCATTCATACGACATTAAATCTTCGCCGTACATTAAATAAAACCCTAGAAATCTCAATTGAATCCACAAAAAAAAAGGAAAATTAGAGAAAAAAATGGTCTGTTTTCTAGGGAAAATAATTAAAAATGTAAATAAAATTTAAACGAAAATTCATTTTTTTTCCAGAAGAGAGGGCGGAGAGTCGTAATCGTAACCGAGTCGAAGAAGAACTCAGACCAGAAAAATAGGTCAGTATTGAGGGACAGTTCTGTAATTGCGATTCATAGAATTTCTGCTTCGACGGCGTTTTGATGCATGTGTTCTTTTTAGTTTTTAATTTTTTATTTCGAATAAAATAACTATTATTTCTCCTCACCACAATTTTACAAATGTGTTTTTATATGAAAACCATAAATCTAAATCATAAAATATATAAAATATTTTAAATAATATTTATGGATATCTAAAATAATATTATTTCAATTCAAATAATAATTTAAATAATATTTTTTAATTATTTTAAATATTTTTATTATCTTGATTTGACTATGGATCAATATATTAAATTCACAAATAATATATTTTTTAAAAGTGAAGTGGATATCTTATTATTAATATTCGCATCCATTCCCTTAATATTTATTATCATAATGACAAATCTAATATTTGCAATAGAGAAGAGGGAAGTCACTCATCCAAGAGAGTTCAACTATGTGAAGAATGGTAAGATTCGGGAAGATCCATCTAAAAAGGTAACTACTAGATCTTCTCTTAGAAATACTTGTAATTATGTTACATTTATCTCATG
The DNA here is from genome assembly GCF_007990345.1 of Gossypium hirsutum. Lineage (NCBI taxonomy): Eukaryota > Viridiplantae > Streptophyta > Magnoliopsida > Malvales > Malvaceae > Gossypium > Gossypium hirsutum. Next base: position 34,318,137 of record NC_053439.1, on the reverse strand, counting down.
CATTAAGCCTAAAAATATCAAAGAAACATTAAATGATGAATATTGGATATTGGTTATGCAAGAAGAGTTAAATCAATTTAAGAGAAGTAAAGTATGAACCCTAGTTGAAAGACCTTGAGATAAATATACTATAGGTATTAAATGGGTTTCTAGGAACAAGCTAGATGAGAGTGGTAACATAGTGAGAAACAAGGCTAGACTTGTTGCTCAAGGTTACTCTCAAGATGAATGAATATATTTTGATGAAACTTATGCTCTCGTAGCTAGGATGGAAGCCATTAGCATGCTTTTAGCTTTTACATGTTTTAATGATTTTAAATTATATCTAATGGATGTAAAAAGTTCTTTTCTAAATGGGTCTATAAATGAAGGAGTATATGTTGGACAACCACCCAATTTTGAAGATAAAAAATTTCCTCACCGTGTTTTCAAACTATTAAAAGTTTTATATAGTTTGAAATAAGTTCATAGAGCTTGGTATGAATGATTATCAAATTTTCTTGTTGAAAAAGGTTTTCATAAAGGAAAGGTTGACACAATACTTTTTATTAAAAGAAAAGGCAATGATTTATTAGTAGTTCAAATATACGTTGATGATATTATTTTTTGTTCTACTAATGATCTTCTTTGTCAAGAATTTTCTAAGCTAATGGAAGGTGAATTTGATATGAGCATGATGGGAGAACTAAATTTCTTTTTGGGACTCCAAATCAAACAAATAAAGGATAGTATCTTCATCAATCAAGCTAAGTACACAAAGGAAATGCTCAAGAAGTTTGGGATGGACACTCTTAAACCACAAGCTACTCCCATGAGCCCTTCTACAAAGCTTGGCAAAGATAAGGAAAGTAAATGTGTTGATTTAAAGTTATATAGATCTATGATTGACTCTTTGCTTTATCTTACAACAAGTACACCCGATGTCATGTTTAGTGTTTGCATGTGTGCTAGATTTCAATCATGTCCTAAAGAATCACATTTGCAAGCCTTTAAGAGAATCTTTAAATTCCTTAGAGACACTCTCAGTTTAGGTCTTTGGTATCCTAGAGACTCATCCTTTAGCTTGCATGCATTCTTAGATGCGGATTTTGGAGGATGCAAATTAGATAGGAAAAAACACCTCTGATAATTATCAATTCCTAGGCAACATGCTAATATCATGGTTTTCAAAGAAAAAAATGGTGTTGCATTGTCCACCACCAAAGTGAAATATATTTCTGCCATTAGTTGTTATGCTCAAGTTTTATGAATGAAACAACAAATTAAGGACTATTAAATTGATTTAGATACCATCCCTATAAAGTGTGACAATACTAGTGCTATTTGTCTCACTAAAAATCTTATCCAACATTCTAGGACTAAACACATTGAAATAAGAAATCATTTCATTAGAGATCATGTCCAAAAAGGAGAAACAGTTCTAGAGTATGTAGACATTTTGAACCAATTAGCTGACATTTGACATTTTTACAAAACCTTTAGACAATGAGAGATTTTGGACACTTAGGAGAGAACTAGGTTTGACCAACTTGCCTTGACTTTGTGTTGAATTTTTCCATGGACATAGATTGATTTTTAAATTTGTATATTGTGTTTTTATTGCAAAAAGCATGATAGTATGACATTCATAGCTCTTGTATTCAAAAATATTGGAGGAGTTTTATGTGGTTATTTGATTTATTTTGACCTTATTTATCTAGCATGATTTTTTTTACTCTTGTACTTGCTAAGAATGGACTTAATATTTTTAATTTAGCATTTTTTAATCTAATTTTTATTCATGAATCATATGCATCATGCTTAAAATTTTCATTTTCATGCATATGAAATCATTAGGGATGATCTTAGAGTCATTTTAGGACCCTTAGAACCCCTTAGGACCTAAAAGTTTCGTTTTTATAATTTTTCTGTACTTGAAAATTAGAACTGTAATTAGGTATCGATACCATTTAAAAAAATATCAATACTTTTATAAAAATATCGGTACCATTGGGTTTTTAAAGGCACCTACACCATGTTTCTTCAAAAGTAATTTGCAAAAACCCAGAAACTTCATTTCTCTTCATCCAAAAATCATTTTCTCATATTAAAAAATTCTTCAAAACTCTTGATTCTTTTTTGAAAAATATTGTCTTTGCAATCCTTTAAAACACCATTGCATCAAGATTTCAACATTTTTAAGGTAAACCCTAAAATTTTCAATCTTTTGATTTTATACAATGTAGGTTGGAATATTGTTTTTTGATGAACTATTGGGTTGATTTGGACTATATGCATCGTTTTTTGTTGCAAGGGGTATCCTCTTTCTAGACTTTTTCTTAAATTTTTTGCCTAAAACCCTTGCACACCAAGTGTTTGTCAAAATTCCTAAATGAATTTTTTTGGTGTTTTAGTGGTACTTTAGTGCTTAATTCTCAAAGTATGGTGCCTAAGAAATGACCTAGAACTGATGCATCATCATCACATCCTCCTAGTGGTCCTAGATCATCCTTCAATGCATGTTTTAGTTCTGATGAGTATTGTGAACATTTTGATAGGAACTTTGCGTCCAACAGAGTATGGGAGTCTAGGAGAGTTGATGTAGCCATGTTAGAAGGAATAAAATTTTCTTATCTTTCTATTTTTCGAAATTGGGGTTGGATGGATTTTCTTAAAATTTCCTCGCTAACTTTCTACAATCCTGTTCGAGTGCTTTTCTCCAATGCTAAACTTGAACACGATGAGTCCAATAACACCGTTATAGCTATTACTTCTTTTTTAATGAACACCCATATCCATCTAACTTTGTAGGATTTTGGAAATTTACTTCATTTACCTTCTAGAGGTAACTTCGACAAAAAAAGACCCTTTAATCTCACTCTCTTCATTCAGTCCGGATTAGCATCCGAACTTAACATTCATAATCGTGTCCTCCATTTGATCATTACTTTGATCCTACGTCCTATTAAGAAACATACTAAGCTTCATAAAACTGATTATTGGTGGCTCGATTCTTTCCATTTTGATAGGCATCCCAACCTAGCCCTTATCATGTTCAATGACATAACTAAGGCTATCAAGAGGGCGATGAGTACAACTATCACCCTTCCCTATGGAACTTATTTGTCATATAACTTTAGGAGGCTAGGCATTAGCACACTTGGAGACACCCCCATTTCTTCTAACCAACCTATTAGTTATGAGGCAATTCATCATGCCGGCTATCATTATAATGCCAACTTCGGTGCGTGGATTAAGAGTGGTCATCCAGTGGAAAATGAAGATGAAGACATTTTGAAGACCTTCCAGCACCTGAGCATGTTCTTTTACTTGAACATGTTCCTCCTCCGACTTCTTCCTTTCAAGCTACTCAGCCTGCGTTCGATATCAATGTTACCATCCTCAACGCTCTACATTCCTTGAGTCGCAATGTTTGGGGACTTCAAGATGAGTTTAAAGCTCATCGAGATGATGTTAAATCTCGATTTTCAGTATCAGAGATGCAAATGGAATCTCTCTTTACTCATTTTCCTTCGACACCTCCTTTCTCTCCTCATGATGACGATTAGAGTAGTATTTTAAGTTTGCATTTTTCTTATCATTGTTCATCACATTTGCACTATTACTTTTGCTCATTTTGTATATATATATTTTTTAACCTTAATTTTTTTATTAGTATTATAAGATACTCTGGTATTTTTGTTATTTATGCTAGTTCTCTATTTCTTTATTGTCATATATTTTTGAACTAACCATCTTTTTCTCCTCAAGATTTATTTGTCTTTTTTTTATATAACAAAAAGGGGGAAAAGAAAAAGGTAAATTGATTAATTAATATTATGCTTTTGCTAACCTTATGCAAATTATGTGACCATTTTCTTAAAAGTAAAAATGAATTTCAAGTTTTGAAAATGTATGCCAATTTTTTATTTAGGCCTTAAATTGAAAATAACTTTTATTAAAGGGAGCAATTTATTCAAAAACAAGTTTACCAATTGTTTTACTATATCAAAAAGGGAGAGATTGTTAAACTAAGCTTTATTTGATAATATGTTTTGATATATCAAATGAAGTATTTTTGAATAAAAGTTAAAATTGAACAAAATTGACAAAATGATTTTTCAATTCCAGTTTAAGAGACAAAATTTTAAATCTTTACTTTGAATTCTTAGAAAATTTTTAAATGAACTTCAAAATCAAGTCAAAATGATTTCAACAAAGTAAAAAAAAATTATACTTATCAAAATAATTTTCAAACAAGGCAAGATAGCTATAGGCAAAAAAGTTCTCACAGGTTCAACTTTATCCTCAAAGGTTGATCAATCTTTACTAATTTGATCATACTCCCTTGATTTTGAGGACAAGGTTTATGATCTTAAGGGAGTTGTAAGGTTAAACATTGTCCTCAAAGGTTGATTAAATTAGAAAATTTGGGAAAATCCTTAGTTATGGAAAGCTAAGGTAGTGGAGTAGGAAATTGGGGTCGAACCACTCAAAATTCTTATGTTCAATTTTTTATCCTTTGTCTCTAGCTTTCCTATTTTTTTTAAAAAAAATCAATTCACCTCCTCTTGGAAATTTTAGTTAGATCATTTAAGCTAATAGTTATGTAGCACAGTTGTGTATGCAGATGTTACACCAAAAGCCATTAAGTTTCTATTTATTCCTTTTACCCTGGAAGGATATGCAAAAGCCTGGTTAGATGCTCTGCCTCTAGACACCATCACTATGTGGGTAGAATATGTACAATTATTTTTGCATCGAGTTGTACCAATGACTATGGTAATTAGCACCTACGAGGAGTTATTCGAATTCAAGTAAGATGCTACCAAAACATTTAAGGTGATTATCTGAAAGGTATTGGGATGAGGTATTGATCTCACTATACAACTGCAAATTTTTTATGATGGGTTGGATGGGCATAATAAACGATAGTTTGACATCATAGTTGAAGGAAGTATTTGGGCAAAAATAGGCCATGAAATAGTCATACTGTTGGAAAAGGTAAGCAACAACGATTATACATGAGGCATGAGTATGAAACTAGAAACTGTGAAGGCATTGGAAACCATACCACAAGATGTTATGACTGGTAATCAGGAAGATTCAAGAGAAGTGTTGAAGGAAGAAGAAGAAATCACTGAAAACCTGGAACAAGAAAATGATGAACTAATATTTTAGTTAGATTGGTGGAATAAGTGTATGGAACATCAGGAACTGGTAAACTCATCTTCAAACAAAATGAAACTTTCTATTTTAGAACCACCTGTCTTAGAATTAAAACCCCGTCCTGATCATTTGAAATATGGGTATTTGGGAGATAGAACACCTTATCGATAATTATTGCAGTGGGTCTGTCAGCAAAACAGGAAGGGGTATTATTGGATGTTTTAAAAAGGTACAAGAAAGTGATTGGATGGACTATCACAAACATTAAATGAATCAATCCAGCCTTATGCCAGGATAAGTTCAAACTGGAAGAGGGAAAGAAACCAGTTGTAGATGCACAACGACATTTAAATCCAACCATGAAGGGTGTAATAAAAAAATGCTTAAATGGCTGGATGCTAGAATAGTCTATGCTATTTCTGAGAGTAAATAGGTGAGCCAACATAGTGTGTACCGAAAAAAGGAGGGTTAACAATAGTAAAGAATGAGAAGAATGGATTCATCTCAACTCATAAAATAATTGGATGTAGGGCGTGTATTGATGATAGGAAATTGAATGATACGACTAAAAATGATCATTCTCCTTTCCCATTTATTGATCAGATGCTTGATAGATTAAGATGAAGAGAATATTATTGCTTTCTTGATGGATACTATAGATACCATCAGATTCCTATACACCCCAAGAATTAGGAAAAACACCACATTTACATGTCCCTTTGGTACATATGCTTTCAAGCGCATGACATTCGGTTTATACAATGCCTCGACAACTTTTATGAGATGTATGATTGTTATCTTTGCATTTATGTTAGAAGATGGCCTTAACATGTTTATAGAAGATTTCTCGGTATATGGAGACTCATTTCGAGAATGTCTAGATAATCTTGAGAGAATGTTACGAAGATTTGAAAAAACCAACCTAATACTTAATTGGGAGAAGTACCATTTTATGGTGAAAGAAGGAATGGTTCTAGGACATCAGATCTCTAAAAAAGGCTAGAAGTAGGTAAAAATAAAATTGAAGTCATAAAAAATTTTTTTAGGACACACAGGTTTTTATAGGCAATTTATTAAAGATTTCATTCAAATCTCAAAGCCACTAAACCAAATTTTATAAAAATAAATGTTTAATAAGGAATGTATTGAAACTTTTTAGGTAATAAAAGAAAAACTCACCTCTGCATCTATTATTGTTAATCATGACTGGTCAAAACCTTTTGTTATTATGTGCGATGCTAGTGACTATGCTGTAAGAGCAATGTTGGGACAAAAGAGGGACAAGATATTCTACGCTATTCATTACGCGAGTAAGACATTGAACTCAGCACAATGTAATTATACTACCACAGAAAAAGAAATGCTAGTCATTGTGTTTACATGTGAGAAATTTCATCCTTATTTGATGGCATACAAAGTATATGTTTATACAAATCACTCCACATTGAAATATGTGATAAAAAGGAAAGAGACTAAAGCTCGATTAATGAGGTGGGTCTTATTACTTAAAGAGTTTGACCTTTGGATAATAGGTCAGAAAGGAACAAATAATAAAATAGTTGATATCTATCAAGGTTGAAAACTAGAACAGAAACAGAAAATGTTGATATGGTAAACGAAACTTTCATTGATAAGCAATTATTTAAAGTGGATTTGTATCAAGACGGGCACAAGGATGATAAAATTCCATGGTATGCTGATTGTGTTAATTATATAGCCCTAGGTGTCTTTCTAATAAATTCCTCTTAGAAACAAAAATAGAGGATTATCCACGAGTCCAAACTATATATTTGGGAAGAAACTTATGTTTTTTGACAATGCGCAGATTAATATATTTGAAGAGGCGTAGCAAAAGAAGAGAAAGACGGCATCCTAAAAGGATGCCACACAGCACCGTGTGGTGGACATTTCATAGGAAAAAGGATCGCTCAAAAGATATTGCAATCGGGATTCTATTGGCCCACCATGAATAAAGGCACCTACCATTTTGTGCTGAAGTGTGACAGATGCCAACGATCTGGAACTATACCGAAGAGGGATGAAATGATGTAAACTGGAATCTTAGAGGTAAAAATATTTGATGTCTGGGGAATTGACTTCATGGGGCCTTTTCCAAGATAATTCAAAAACCAGTATATTCTATTGGTAGTAGATTATGTCTCCAAATGGGTCAAAACAACGACTCTGCCCACCAATGATACAAGGTCAGTAGTAAACTTTGTGAGGAAAAATATATTTTCAAGATTCGGAACTCCACAAGCTCTTGTAAGTGATGAAGGATCTCATTTAACAGTTTCAATCAATTGTGGCTAAATATAGTGGAAGACATCGAATTACTACAGCATATCATCCTCAAGAAAATGGATAAGTAGAAGTGTCCAATCGAGAAGTTAAACAAATTTTGGAAAAAATGGTAAACCCGAACAGGAAAGATTGGGCACTTCGATTAGACAATGCACTGTGGGCATACTGAACAACATTTGATAAGACTATAATGCATTTTTAGCTGATATCTTTGATTCTAGAATATATGAAATGAAATTTGATCAAGTACAGAAAGTTTGGGAGTTTACAAATGTTTTTCCTAAAAAATTACCGGGATTATCATTAGAACGGGAAGTTGAGTTCACTATTCAGTTAGTGTTAGGGATTACTCCAATCTCGGTTGCTCTATATAGAATGACTCCTGTCGAAACCATTGTTTTAAAAACAAAAATTTTAGTTATCGACCTTCAAAAAATGAAAATTGGGAGTCGCCACCAATCTTTTATTGAGGTGTGACTGGATCACCTAAAAAGTAGCTTTGGTCTACGAGTTTTAGAAAAATGGATTCAGGAGTCAGTTACGCACGAGGAAGGATTAGCACCCTCGTAACGCCCAAAAATTGGTACCAAATTGATTAATTAATGTCTTAAATTCGAGAGTTAAAAAAAATGCGATCCTTAATTAAATTAAAATATTTATTAAGACTTTCTCATTTTGAAAGAAAAATATCACACCCAATGTGTTAGGGCACAACATTTTATTCTCTTCAAGATGAGTTAGTCCAAAAAACTCGTGTAATAAAATTTAAGAAAATATCTAATTGTTTAAAATTTATGAAGAAATCGCAGCCCAATACGTTAGGGCACAATTTCCTAAAGTCCCAAACATTCAATATTTCCTTTATTTTTTTTTTAAAATCCTTGTCTCGAGAAATCAACGTGTCACATCCAATACGTTAGGACACAACATATTGAATTCCCGATGACAAGTTTTATTTTGTTTGATTAAAGAGCAATTCTCGATTGTTAGATTTAATGAAGAAAATCGGAACATAATACGTTAGGGCTCAATCTTCTCGAAAATCCTAAATATGAGTATTATCTCTATTTTGAAAAATTCTATTTTTGAATTCGAGTAAAAAGATGACGTAATGTTATGTTGAATGTATGAATAGATGCCTCTTAAACAAATATCAGTAATGAATATAACAATTGTATAGAAATAGTATGAATAAATAAATAAAAATAATGACATATAAAATATTAAATAAATGAGCAAGATAATAAAAAATATATAAAAACATAAATTGATAAACAAATGATTGAAATAAACAAAAAAATATATAAAGAATAAGAGATACATAACATATAAGGAAAAAAAAACACATGATTTACATATAAAATTTTGAATTATACAATTTATATAAATATATAATGCATTTATGAAAATAAAGAAAAGTATATAAATATACATATTGACATAACTTATAAAATATGTATTAAAAATATAAATAGGTAGTTAAACATTTTTTTTGAAAATAAATAAAAAACATAGTTATATACGCATATATATATAAATATAAAAGAATATTCATAAAAAATGTATACATGTACATATAAAAATATATATATATATATAGGTTTAAAATAATTAAATAATATCTACATTATCAAAACTAATTAAAAAAATATGTGTATATATATAAATACGCGAAAAATATTAGTTTGAAAAAAATATAAATACGTACATAAAAATAAATATACATATATATAGATAAAATAATAATAATTACATATGAAAATTATAAAAATAATAATAATTACATTATTAAATTTAACTAATTTTAAGAAAAATATAAAAAAGACTAAATTGAACTGCAAATAAAAAATCTGGGGTAAATCCGCATATAAATAAAGCCCAAAGCACTGTATTGAACGCGCGTATAATCATGAAGGGACTGGAAGGGAAATTTTCCCTTTCCTTCTAAACGGCGTCATTCGATAGGGACCAAATTGAATTTTAAAATAAATTAAAAGCGAATTTTAAAAAACAAAATAAACTTAATTGCAAAAATATTAAAAGGCGGAGGGGCTAAAAGCGCAATTTACCCCTCCGCTCAAAAATACGTGGATCCTAGGCTGGATCGGGTCGGCCTCCCCAAAACGACGTCGTTTTAGCTCTTGGGGAGGCCTAATGAAACGAAAGGCTATTTAAGCCAAAAATAATTCAAAAATTTTCATTTTTCATTCTTTTTGAAAAAAAACAAAAAAAACTTTCAAAAAACTCTCCCCTATCTTCAGTCATCCGGCTTAAGTCCGGCATCGGCCGATCGTCGGCCACTGCACCGGCCGCCAATCTCTGGCGCCGGCGCCACCGTCTGCGATGGCCGAAAAAAGGGGAAATCCCTTATTCGGCTCCTTTGGCCTCTCTAAGCCCAAATCTGGGCTCAACTCCTTCAAAAAACATCAAAAACACTTCAAGATCCCTTGAAACCCCTCGACTTCCGGTCGTCTATCCTCGGAGACGAGCCTCGGCCGCCCCAACAGCGTTTCAGAAGCGAGCAAAGATAAGAGTTTTTCATTTATTTTATTTTTGTTTCGGTAAAACAATAAAAAAATGAAAAGAAAATATAATATGAAACGAAACTAAGAAAAATATATCAACCTTCGTTTCTGATTGATTCTCTGTTTGAGTTCTTTCTTTGCTGTGAAAAATACGTGCTTTTTCTTTTATTGATTTCTAGATTCGGAATTCCGATTACAGTGTACCAATGGCTATCTTATAGCCATAATGAGAAAAATATAAAGAAATAAAATCTGCTCATATTGATTTGATTTTACAAATATTTGATTTTGTTTCCTTTCTTGCGTTTGTTCCTTGCAGGTGAAGATTCGGCTCTTGGCTGCGGCGCGAACGGGCTAGGGCGCTGATGAACTCCATAGAAACCCTAGGGTTTCTTCCTTTGTTTTGGGCCACTGTATTTGGGTCATTATTGGGCCATGTATTTTTGTCTTATTAATTAGGCCATACAGGCCTGCTTGTAATTCAGGCCTTTTAGACCCAGGCAAAATCGGGTATTTACAGCTGCCCCTCTTTGCTCATTATTGTGTAACAGGAACAGAGCAAAGATTTTAAAAATGCCCAATTTTGCCCGGTCGTGCTGGACCTTGGAACTCTTCTTCTTCAAGTAGTCTTATTCCTTCCTACTACATCTTCAGAGGTGTAGGAACTGGTGCTTCAATCTACTCCACTGTAATGCTAGAGAGATAGAATTTGTACATCGTAGTTTCTCAAGAGAACAAGATTTGCTATCTTTTATCTGCTCCACTGCAACTTCAGGGAGATAAGACTAATAGCTTCAACTTGTTGCAACCTAAGGATGAATTTGATGCGATCTGCTCCACTGTAATTTCGCATAGACAAGATCCATCATTCTAATCCATTCCACTACAACTTTAGGAAGATATGATTTGTTTATTTAATTTTCCCCACTGCAACTTCAGGGGGATAAGACTTTCTTACTAAGTCTGCCTCACTACCAATATAAGAAGACAGGATCTGCTATTTTTGATCCACTTCACGCCAATACATGAAGACAAGATCTGCTTTCTTCGATCTACTTCGCCACCAATATGGGAAGACAAGATCTGCATCTTCAATCCAATTCGCTACCAATATAGGAAGACAGGATCTGTTATCTTCAATCTACTTCACGCCAATACATGAAGACAAGATTTGCTTTCTTCGATCCACTTCACCACCAGTATGGGAAGACAAGATCTGCATCTTCGATCCACTTCACTACCAATATAGGAAGACAGGATCTGTTATCTTCGATCTACTTCACGCCAATACATGAAGACAAGATCTGCTTTCTTCGATCTATTTCACCACCAGTATGGGAAGACAAGATCTGCATATTCGATCTTCGCTACAAATATAGGAAGACAGGATCTGTTATCTTCGATCTACTTCATGCCAATACATGAAGACAAGATCTGCTTTCTTCGATCTACTTCGCCACCAATATGGGAAGACAAGATCTGCATCTTCGATCCACTTCGCTACCAATATAGGAAGACAGGATCTGCTATCTTCGATCTACTTCACGCCAATACATGAAGCCAAGATCTGTTTTTTTCGATCTACTTCGCCACCAGTATGGGAAGACAAGAACTACATGTTCGATCCACTTAGCTACCGATATAGGAAGACAGGATCTGCTATCTTCGATCTACTTCATGCCAATACATGAAGACAAGATCTGCTTTCTTCAATCTACTTCACCACCAGTATGGGAAGACAAGATCTGCATCTTCGATCCACTTCCTACCAATATATGAAGACAGGATCTGTTATCTGTGAAACATGACCATTATGATGAACCCAATTATGCCTAAGATGAGGATGGCATGATCAAAATGCATAAAATGCTCTTAACCAGACATGTGTGAATGGTGTTTGCATGAGTGTAGAATGCTTATTTTTTTGTGAGAATGTTCCTTCTTTATCACTTAGGTTATCATTGTTCGAATTTTATTAAGGCTTTATCACTGACGTGCTACCACGCCTTCTTACTCAGTTGATGTTTTCAAAGAAACACTTAGTCATATTGCCCCCACTGTAAACCTCGAGGTTCGATCCACTGGGATACAAAATTGGTACCATTTTTCTTTCGTTGTAACTCAAGGGTAAAAAGATCTGCCATTTTCTCAATCCTTTGCTATCACAATTCAAGGATATAGCATGTGAAATTTCTTTTGGTCTTTTACACCATTCCCAGGGTGTCATACCCAATTCTCTTGCATAAACGAAAAATTTTATTTTTTAAAGGGAACTTCTTCTTATCCTTGGTGATTAAAACTTTGTCACCAACAAGATATATCGACAAAATTTTAAACTTGATGTGTTCTAAACAATAGTCTTGTTTCAGGTTACTGTATTATTTAGAATCTTCCAGAGTAATATTCAAAACTTCCTTTGTGAAAGTTTATTAGCCCATTAATCATTATTCTAACTCAACATGCTTGCATCAAGATAATACTGACCCAGAAATGAATTATCAAATATGAATAAAAGAAAAGGAATTTATTGAGAGCTAGTGTCTTGAAAAGAAAAAGATATTCAAGAACAACAAAGAATGAAGTATTACAAGAACAAACAAATTCGGTACAAGTAATATGAAGGCTAGATGCATTGGATATCACAGCTTGAACTTCTCCGTACAAACTAAGGACCATTTTGAATTTAACATGTGTTTAGAAGATCTACAGTACTTTGTCGATGCCCTAAGATGTGGCATACCCTTTCCCTGTTGATTTAGGTATAGCAAGATCACCACATGCCCTAATCTGATCAATGTTTGAGCTGCCCTTTTCGGGTTTTCAACTCAAATCTCCTTTGGTCTCAAGGCGCCCTTTGCGGGTTTTCACCTTGGCCTCTCCATTTTTTTTATTCAAAGCGCCTTTTGCGGGTTTTCACTTTGATTCCTTCTTTTCCTTCAAGTGAAATATTTCTTGACTGAATCTGAATTTACAGGATTCGGTAAGTTTTTACCATCCATTTCACCCAAAATCAAAGCACCTCCAGAAAAGGCCTTTTTTACAAAATAAGGTTCTTCCCAGTTTGGCATCCATTTCACTCTGAAATCCTTTTGTAAAGGGAGGATCTTTTTCAACACCAAGTCCCCCTCATAAAATTCTTTGGGATGAACCTTTTTGTTATAAGCTCGCATCATTCTCTTCTGATACATTTGACCATGACGAATAGCTTTCAGTCTTTTCTCTTCTATCAGGTTCAATTGATCATACTGAGATTGGAGCCATTCGGCCTCATCCAATTTTAATTCAACCAATACCCGAAGAGAAGGAAAATGTGTTGCTCCAGTAGAAGTCCTGATAGATGTTCAGTAAGCAAGAAGAGTGAATGGTAACTTCTCATGCCAATCCTTGTAAGTTTCAGCCATTTTCGCCACAATTTTCTTAATAATTTTGTTGGCCGCCTCCACTGCACCATTCATTTTTGGTCGGTATGGCGATGAATTATGGTGTCTAATATTGAACTAACTGCAGACCTCCGCTATTATGTTGTTATTCAGATTCAGCGTATTATCAGATATGATTCTTTCAGGCATTCCATATCGACAAATGATCTCTTTCTTCAAAAACTTACTGACTGCTGACTTCGTGACGTTAGCATATGAGGCTATTTCTACCCATTTAGTGAAATAGTCAATAACCATAAAAATGAAACGATGTCCATTAGAAGCCTTCGGTGATATCTGTCCAATGACGTCCATACCCCACATGGAGAAAGGCCATGGAGAAGTCATAACATGAAGAGGTGAAGGAGGCGCATGCATTTTATCCCTATAAATTTGGCATTTATGGCATTTCTTGGCATGATTGATGCAATCTCTTTCCATGGTGGACCAGTAATATCCAAATCTCATGATCTGCCTAGCCATGGTGAATCCGTTGGCGTGCGTTCCACAAACACCCTCATGGACTTCTTCTAAAATTTCCTTAGCCTCTACAGCATCCACGCATCTCAACAGTACTCGATCCTTTCCCTTTTTATATAGAATCTCTCCATCTAGGACATAGTCAATAGCTAACCTCCTCAATGTCCTCTTATCATTTTCCATTGCCTGATCAGGATATTTGCGATTCTTCACATATAGTAAAATATCTTGGTACTAGGGGCGATTATCATTCTCCACTTCTTTAATACTGTAGCAGTGAGCCGGGATTTCATAAATACTAATTTGAATGGGCTTCATATCCTCTAATTCATTCACTTCAATCACGGAGGCTAAAGTAGCAAGAGCATCAGCCATCTAATTTTCTTCTCGTGGGAGATAGTGAAAAGTAATGTTGTCAAACTCTTCAATCAAATCCAGAACCAATCTTTGATAACAGATCAACTTAGGGTCTCTTGTCTCCCATTCCCCTCTTAGTTGGTATATTACCAATGCTGAATCTCTGTATACTTCTAATGTCTTAATTTTCAACTCTATGGCTACTCGGATACCCATGATGCAAGCTTCATACTCAACCATGTTATTAGTACAATCAAAGTCCAATTTGCTGGTGAAAGGATGATAATCTCCATTTGGAGATACCAGGACTGCCCCAATCCTATTGCCTAACGCATTCGAAACTCCATCAAATTTTAATCTCCAAGAATGATTTTCTTGGGGATTCTCTTCAGCATTTGCCACATACATCAAGTCTTCATTCAGGAAATCAAAGTCTAGAGGTTCATAATCTTCTAAAGCTTTACTAGCCAAGAAATCTGCTATCGCACTCCCTTTTATGGCTTTCTGACTTACATATACTATATCGAACTCGGAGAGCAAGATTTGCCATCTAGCCATTCTTCCATTCAACGCCGTTGACTCCATCATATACTTTAAAGGGTCTAATTTTGAAATCAGCCAAGTCGTATGATAAAGCAAGTATTGCCTCAATCTTTTCATTGTCCAAATCAAGGCACAACACAATTTTTCGATAGACGAATATCTCATTTCACAATCAGTGAATTTCTTACTGAGATAGTATATCACATTTTCTTTCTTTCCAATCGCATCATGTTGACCCAACACACATCCCATGGAATTTTTGAACACAGTTAAATACAAAATTAATGGTCTATCTGGGCTAGGCGGTGACAGCACTGGAGTATTGGATAAGTATTACTTTATCTTTTCAAAAGCTTCCTGTCATTCCAAACACCTGGATTATGTTTCTTCAGAAGACAAAATATGGGATCACATTTCTCGGTCAACTGTGAAATTAACCAAGCAATATAATTTAGACGTCCTAAAAAACCTCGAACCTCTTTCTGAGTACATGGTGGCGGTAAATCCTGTATTGCCCTAACTTTGTCTGGGTCAATCTCGATTCCTTTCTCACTGACTACGAAGCCCAACAACTTTCCTGATCTGGCTCCAAAAGTGCATTTTGTTGGATTGAGTTTGAGCTGAAATTTTCTTAGTCTTAGAAACAACTTCCTCAGGACCTGCACATGTTTCTCCTTTGTTCTGGATTTGGCAATCATATCATCAACATAAACCTCAATCTCTTTGTGCATCATGTCATGGAACAAGGCTACCATGACTTTTTGATATGTTGCTCCCGCATTCTTTAACCCAAATGGCATCACTTTATAACAGAATGTTCCCCACAAAGTAATGAACGTGGTCTTTCCCATATTTTTAGGATGCATCTTTATCTGATTATATCCTGAGAAACTATCCATGAAAGAAAACAGTGAATATCCTGCCGTATTGTCTACCAACGTGTCAATATGTGATAATGGGAAGTTGTCCTTTGGGCTAGCCTTGTTCAAATCTCTGTAATCTACGCACATTCATACTTTTCCATCTTTTTTAGGGACTGGAACGATGTTGGCTACCCATTCAGAATATTTGACCTCCTGTAAAAACCCAGCATCAAACTGCTTCTTGACTTCCTCTTTTATTTTAAGCACAATATCAGGCCTCATCCTTCTGAGCTTCTACTGAACTGGCTTGCAATCCTCCCTTATGGGCAAGCGATGTACCACAATGTCAGTGCTTAATTCGGGTATATCCTGATATGACCATACGAAGACATCTTTGAATTCATGGAGTAATTCAATGAGGTCTCGTCTTGTCTTTGGGGAGATTTCAGATCTAATTTTCACCTCTTTTCCTTCTTCCAGGCTCACAACTTCTACTGTTTCCTTGTGAGGTAGAATTTGTTTTTCCTCCTGTCCTACTATCTTTAACAAGTCCAAGGATAAACCACAATCTATGTCACCTTCAAAGTCATGCGATCACTCTAAACAAATGTTTTGTTCGAAAGGAGACTCTGAGTTTGCAGCAGCGTCATTCACGTCATTGATATACAATGACCTAATATGGTTACAAAAGAATGTATGACTTTATGTACAATTATTTGTGCAATGTGATTATAAATGAAAGAATAATTATATAATATTTACTCGTATGGAAAGAATATTTGCTCGAAGAATTGTAAAGATATGTTTTATTAAAATAACGATGCTTGAACAAAAGCCTTTTTCACAAAAGAGTTCTTATTATTTCTAGGCTAAAACAATAAGTTTGTTCTGAATATTACTCTGAGACAATTCTAAAGACTTCAGGTATTTCTTCCGCAGTCCAATTATCTAGAACACTCCTAGGCTCATAAGGACAAATGTCTGACAAACTTTCTTCTTCCTTTGTACCCTCACAAATGGCATTGATGTGCACATTTTCCAGTGTCTCCTCGATGCTTTCCTCAGTTGATATCCTTCTCTCAAAGTGAATAATACCCCCAGACACGAAGGTTTTGGATATGTGGGGAATTATCATTGGCTCCCATTTGATTTCCTCCTCATTTAAATGCGCCCTTCTTCTTTCCTGCCTTCTTTCCAGCTCCTTCCTTCTCTGTCCTCTATCTGGCTTGTACCCTAAGCCAAAGTTGTCTTGTTTTTCTTTTAGCGCTGGAACCCCAATTTTCCCTTGAAGGTATTTCCCTAATCCTCTTCTGGGTAAAACTCATTTCCCCAACAACAATTGCAAACCCATCTCTGTAGTTTTGGATATTTTAGACACCAAAATTTTACTCCCTTTAGGAATAAATATTGCATTTACAAATTCCAGAGATCGAAAGGAGTATTCCACCGCCTTGTCATTGGTTTCCACATACGATGCCTCATTGGATACGGCCGCTATAATATCCTCTTCAGCGTTTATTGTCACCAACCAACCTTCTGACACCAACTTTAATTTCTGATGTAATAATGAAGGTACGACCCTCGCCGAATGTATCCATGGTCTCCCTAGTAAGCAATTGTAGGAGGGTTTGATATCCATCACAAGAAAATCCACCTCGTAAACTATTGGGCCGATCAATAGGGGTATCTCAATTCGTCTCATGACCTTCCTTTCTGTACCGTCAAATTCCCTCACTATATTTTGGCATGTTTTCATGTACGAGCTGTCTATGAGAAGTCTGTTAAGTGTGGATAATGGCAACACATTCAAAGCTAATCCATTGTCAATCAACACTCCTGGCAAAGTATACCCCTTGCATCGTGTAGTGATATGCAAAGCTTTAGTAGATCCCGTGCCCCCAAGTGGTATCTCATCATCGTTAAAGAATATGAAGTTATCAGCATTGATATTATTGACCAACTGATCCAATTTATTGACAGAAATATCATTGGCTACATAGGTTTCGTTCAACACCTTCATCAATGCACTACGGTGTACTTCAGAATTTAAGAGCAAGGCAAGTATGGATGTGCGAGCCGGTTGTTTATGCAACTGTTCGACCACATTATACTCACTATGCTTCAAAAATTTGAGGAATTCCACAGCTTCTTCCTCCTTCACTGGCTCATTGATAGATGGCACAGGCTCAGCTACTATCTTTTTTTGTTCCACTGCTATGGCCTTTCCTTTCACAGGTTCTGGATCGGCACTCACACCTTGGTCCTTTGCAGTCTCCGTTCCAGGGACAATTGTATTGCACTCGTAGTTCCACGGAACCCCCTTACTATCCTAGTAAGAAAAGGTTGCAGGTTTCTATATTATGATCCTTGGCATTACTGGCGTTCTCACTTCATTATTCTTTGGTCGTGAAATGATGACCACCGGCTGCACTACTCTTGGAACCTTCATGGATTCGGATGTGCAGATACTCCCTTCTTCCTTAACTTCTTCGTAAAACTCCATTTCCTTGTTATCCATCATGCCTTGAACCAAAGCTTTGAATTCTGTACATTATTGAATCTCATGTCCCTCCTCATGATGGAACTCATAGTAGTTTTCCACCCCTTCAAAGCCTCTCTTTGAAACAAATAATCCCCTTTCTACCATCTTCCTCCAGACCCCTCTCAAAGGAATTTTCACTTCTGCAATATCTTCTTTGATTCTTCTATCCATGCTCCCACCTATCATGTTCACTCCATTATGATTAGGTAACAGATTCTCTGTCTTAGGTGAATCATCCAATTTAACAACGCCCATGCTTATGAGTCTCTCAACTAGATTTTTGAACATCGTACAATGTTCTATGGAATGCCTCACGATTCCCGCATGATAATCGCATTACGCATTTACATCGTACCACTTGGGGTACGGAGGCTGTAAAGATTCTAAATAAAAGGGAGAAACTACGTGTGCATTGAATAACTTTTGATACAACTCCTTATACGACAATGGAATGGGCGTAAATTGGGGCTTTTCCTTGTTTTGCCTTGTGTCGGCTCCTTGTTTGTCAATAGCTACCTTTCTCGGCTGATTCACCGTAATCGTCTTTGAATAACTGGCATTATTGACCTCGTTTTCCTTTTTCTTCGAGGGTAACCTTCTACTACTTTCTCCCGCATCTATCTTCCTGCTTCTGATAGCATTTTCTATCATTTCACCATTCATAATTATGTTGAAAAAGCTTTTAGTAGCACTTCCCAACATGTGAGTAATAAATGGGGTCTTTAATGTGTTAACAAAACGCATTGTCATCTCTCTTTCTAGAAGAGACGGCTGAACTTGGACAGCAACCTCCTCTGTACATATTGCCTAAAACTCTCACTGGGTTTCTTCTCCATATTTTGTAGAGTGATTCTATCAGGTACCATGTCAGTCACATGACTGTATTGTTTTATGAATGCCTGTGCTAAATCTCTCCATGAATTAATCTTGGTACGACTCAATTGATTGTACCACTTGGACGTTGCCCCTATGAGGCTATCCTGGAAGCAATGTATCAGCAGTGGGTCGTTATTAACATGCCCAGTCATTCACCTACAAAACAATGTAATATGAGCTTCAGGGCTACTAGTTCTGTTGCACTTCTCAAACTCTGGCATTTTGAACTTGTAAGGGAGTACTGAATCTGGAACCAAGCTTAATTCTTTAGCATCCATCCCATAGTAGCTTTCGACACATTCCATCGCTCTAAATTTCTCTTCCAGCCACTTGTACTTTTCCTCTAGCTTTTTTGGCAATTCATCATTCATTTTCTCCTTTTCAGCTGTTTCATCGAAATCAGGGACAGCAGGATTAACAAGGTTGTCTCTGGGTTAGAGCCTGATCCAGCCTAAAAATTCATTGGCGTTGCCATGCCGGCCTGAAATTGCTGAGGCTTAATGGTGACAGAGGATTTGTGCGGATATACCTCAACTTGCTGAGGGGTAAAGCCTGGAGGATAGATAGGTCTCTCACTGTCTCCTTCCTCAACATTAAGCATAGAGCTTTTCCCTTTATCAACGCCTCTAGTCAACAACTGAGTTAACTTAGCCATCATATTCCCCTGAGATTCCATTATTTTATCTATCATTTTTTGTTGAATCTTCTCAAGCTGCTCATTCATTTGTTGTTGAAGTTGATCTTGCATTTCCTTTTGGAACTGTTCTAGCCTTTGGTCAATGTCTTTAGTTTTCGATCGAGTACCGTAGCGGTGTTTGGTAGGTTGGTTGGTTTCCAGATTATCTGAGGAATTAATTAGAATCTTTTAGTATTTTTTTAATGCATATGAAGCAAATGCAATGCATGAAATGAATACAAAAAGGCGTCAATTTTGATTCAATTCCATTTAAGAAAACTTTTCTAGAAAGCAAATTTCTTTACATAAAGTGAATTACAAATAAAGCTTTGCCCTATTACTCAGCATTCTAATCTTCCTAAGTAACACAGCTAACTCTTGCCCCCGATCTGATTCTAATTCATACTTCACACTCAGCATGTCTGTCTGTACTGCCAAAGTTTGTATTTGATCAGCTACTTCACGGATCTAGACCACAGCTTCCTCCATAATATGATCTATGCTCCTAACTTGGTTCTGAAAATAGTGTAGCTTTTCATTATTACGACTTTCATTTGCTTCCAAGTGCTTGATCCGGATTTCACAATTTTGCAATGCCATTTCTAACTCTTCGTTTCTTTTCTTCATTTCTTCAATCTTGCTCAAGCTTGCTTTCAACTCGATTGCAGAATTTCGATTTCAATACTGATGAAGAGATCTTTCCAACTCAGTCACCCTATCCTTTAATTCACCTTTTTCTCTTTGGCGATCTGACAAACTCCTTTCTAAAGCCTCGTTTCGCATTTGCATCTCTTGGAATTTTCGTTCCCATCTACCGGCTTTGTTCTTTTCTTCTCGAATTTCTTCTCGCCATTGTTCTGAAGTTTTTCCTAGCCTGGCAGCTCTTATTGACAGACGCAACTTTTTATAATCCTTCTTCAGACTACTCAACTCCTCCTTAGCCTTGTTTTTCTCTTTCCTTAATTTTTCAGTTTCGAGCTTCTGAACATCTATGTCTAATCTCAAGTTCATATTTTCCTCCTCCATCTGTTCTATCTTCTTTTCTAAATCTGTATTTCTTATTTCAAATTCCTGTCTTATAATTTCCAACTCAGAAGGGACGACTCGCAAAGATCCCTCTATTGACTGGCTGTTTTCCTGATTTAACTTAAGTGTATTATCGTTAATCCTCCTAATCCACCATTCATGATACTTAGAAGTTGTCATCGAACCCACAGCTAACCTCTTCATTCGGCGAGTCTGTTTCCACGCACTAGACATCTCTTGAATCTTTTTTCTATAACCATCATCCCTGTACGAAAATTCACAATCAGCTATCCCTTGGGTCGCAGGTATAAATTGTCTTGACTTATATTGCCTTAGCACCAATAATGGGGAATATCCAACAGCTCCCCAAATACCAAGCAAAGGAACCCAATCAAAATTACCACACCTATACAAGATCTCATTTGGAAGCAACCAAGGAGCTCTCCACTCAATGTCCTCCTCCTAAAGATTTTGAAGAATTGCCATCCACTTCTCCTCCAAAATGTCGTCTCTCCTCGGCGTAGCTACTATCTCCTTTAGTGATAATAATTTTCAGAGAAAACCCGATACGAAACCTTATCCACCTTCCAAAAGTGACTGTGAAACCATGCTAGTAGAAGCTGTGCACACCCAATGAATCTTTCCTCTCCCGCTTTTCGGCATGCACTCAATGACCTGAAAGTTTCTACCAAAATCGTCGGAATTGGTGTAACCCTCTTATCAAGCTAGTCGAATAAGTCGGTGACTGCTTCATCAACATGCCCCAATGCTTTGGGGAAAACAACCAAGCCATATATACTTAGTGCAAAGACGTCTAACCTCTTCCTCACGTCTGGGTGCGTTAAAATTGCATCTTTCAAACTCCTCAAAGGAAAGTACTTACTATCCCCCTTTTACTTAATCCGTGCAGCAACCCACTGCTCACTCATCCCTGTTATACTCATTAGCTTCTTTGAAAAGGTTGGCACATTTATCGCTCTCGAGTAGACCCTGTCCACTTGAAACTTTGAACATCGGAGTAAAGCCACATATTCTTCTATTGTAGGCACCAAATCGACCTTCTCAAATGTGAAGAAACTGTAAGCAGGATTCCAAAACTGGGCGAGGGCTCGGAACAAACGCTTGTCTACCTTCACGTCAAGCAAATAAGGCAAATCCCCATAATTATCATAAAATAACTGTCTAACCTCATCATTCCACTGATCCCAGATTTCCTTCAACTCTTCCAAACTATTTTGAGTTACACTAATGCGAGTAAAGTCCCGCAATTTTGATACATATCCACCGGCCAAACTATCACCTTTCTCTTGCTGCGTTGTTTCAGACTAAGTTCAGACAGCTGCATTATCCTCCACTTTATCAAGAAACCCTTTTTCCATGATAAGCTTTCTATCTAGTAACTGAATATGAACCGACGCCTTTTATGATGAAATGAAATGCCATGTCATGCAATCACAATAAAACACAAAAAGTCAGTATCATATAAAACCATAGAATATAATTAAGAAATAGTGAAAACACCTATTCAGGTATCTACTAGGGTTTAGTGTAGCTTTACCTATGGTGGATTCCTAAGGTTCACTATATGAGGTTCGGCTTTCAGGGAAAAGGTACCCGAACTAGCAGATTCCTCGATCTTCACCCATTATAGGCTAATATAGATCAAGTTCGATTCAGGGGAACACATTTTCCCTATGACTATACTGAGATGATAATCTCACGAAGGCATAGGTACCGATGAATTCTGAAAGCGATTCACTATCCTATACGGAGGTAAAAACCTCACGAAGGAATAGTTTCTCACTCCCACTTAAAAGGGTAAAATCATTCAACTCATGTAATGTATAATGCAAAGATCAATTAAGCAAAAAACAATGAATGCAAAAAGGATCTTATGATTTTTTAAAAAAATATTTTCTCGACCATAAGACAAAAATTAATCAACTTTGTGGCTCGACTCTCTTATTTTTTTTAAAAAAAGTCCCCAATAGAGTCGCCTAGCTGTCGAAACCATT
This sequence comes from Gossypium hirsutum, assembly GCF_007990345.1. NCBI lineage: Eukaryota > Viridiplantae > Streptophyta > Magnoliopsida > Malvales > Malvaceae > Gossypium > Gossypium hirsutum. The sequence goes on along the minus strand of NC_053439.1, from coordinate 34,295,363 downwards.
TTTTTAAAAACAAAAATTTTGGTTATCAACCTTCAAAAAATGAAAATTGGGAGTCACCACAATCTTTTATTGAAGTGTGATTGGATCACCTAAAAAATAGCTTTGGTCTACGATTTTTAGAAAAACGGATTCGGGAGTCAATTACGTACGAGGAAATATTAGTACCCTCGTAACGCCCAAAAATTGGGACCAAATTGATTAATTAATGTCTTAAATTCGAGAGTTAAAAAAATGCGATCCTTAATTAAATTAAATTATTTCTTAAGACTTTCTCATTTTGAAAGAAAAAATCACACCCAGTGCGTTAGGGCACAACATTTTATTCTCTTCAAGATGAGTTAGTCCAAAAAACTCGTGTAATAAAATTTAAGAAAATATCTAATTGTTTAAAATTTATGAAGAAATCGCAGCCCAATACGTTAGGGCACAATTTCCTAAAGTCTCAAACATTCAATATTTCCTTTATTTTTAAAAAAAATCCTTGTCTCGAGAAATCAACGTGTCACATCCAATACGTTATGACACAACATATTGAATTCCCGATGACAAGTTTTATTTTGTTTGATTAAAGAGCAATTCTCGGTTGTTAGATTTAACGAAGAAAATCGGAACCCAATACGTTAGGGCTCAATCTTCTCAAAAATCCTAAATACGAGTATTATCTCTATTTTGAAAAATTCCATTTTTAAATTCGAGTAAAAAGATGACATAATGTTATGTTGAATGTATGAATAGATGCCTCTTAAACAAATATCAATAATGAATACAACAATTGTATAGAAATAATATGAATAAATAAATAATTAATTAATTAAAAATAATGACATGCAAAATATCAAATAAATGAGAAAAATAATAATAATAAAATATAAAAACATAAATTGATAAACAAATGATTGAAATAAACAAAAAAATATAAAGAATAAGAGATACATAACATATACATTGAAATTATGAAGAAAAAAAAAACAAACACATGATTTACATATAAAATTTTGAATTCTAAAATTTATATAAATATATAATGCATTTATAAAAATAAAGAAAAGTATATAAATATACATATATACATAAATTATAAAATATGTGTTAAAAATATAAATAGATAGTTAAACATTTTTTTTTGAAAATAAATAAAAAAACATAGATATATACACATATATATAAATATAAAAGAATATTCATAAAAATATATATACATGTACATATAAAAAATATATATAGGTTTAAAATAATTAAATAATATCTACATTATCAAAACTAATTAAAAAAATATGTGTATATATATAAATATGCGAAAAATATTAGTTTGAAAAAAAATATAAATACGTACATAAAAATAAATATACATATATATATAGAAAAAATAATAATAATTACATCTGAAAATTATAAAAAAATAATAATTACATTATTAAAATTAACTAATTTTAAAAAAATATAAAAAAAGGACTAAATTGAACTGCAAATAAACAAATCTGGGGTAAATCCGCAAATAAATAAAGCCCAAATGACAGTATTGAACGCGCGTATAATCATGGAGGGACTGGAAGGGTAATTTTCCCTTTCCCTCTAAACGACGTCGTTCGATAAGGACCAAATTGAATTTTAAAGTAAATTAAAAGCGGATTTTAAAAAACAAAATAAACTTAATTGCAAAAATATTAAAAGGCGGAGGGGCTAAAAGCGTAATTTACCCCTCCGCTCAAACACACGCGGATCCTAGGTCGGGTCGGATTCAGGTCGGCCTCCCCAAAACGACGTCATTTTAGCACCTGGGGAGGCCTAATGAAACGACGTCGTTTCCAAAAGGCTCTTTAAGCCAAAAATAATTCAAAAATTTTCATTTTTCATTCTTTTTGATAAAAAACAAAAAAAACTTTCAAAAAACTCTCCCCACCCCATCTTCAGTCGTCCGACTTAAGTCCAACATTGGTCGATCGTCGGCCATCGCGTCGGTCGCCAATCTCCGGCGCCGGCACCACCGTCTGCGGTGGACAGAAAAAGGGGAAAATCCCCTATTCGGCTCCTTTGGCCTCTCTAAGCCCAAATCTGGGCTCAACTCCTTCAAAAAAACGTCAAAAACACTTCAAGATCCCTTGAAACCCCTCGACTTCCGGTCGTCTATCCTCAGAGACGAGCCTTGGCCGCCCCAACGGCGTTTCAGAAGCGAGCAAAGATAAGAGTTTTTCCTTTATTTTATTTTTGTTTCGGTAAAACAATAAAAAATGAAAAGAAATATAATATGAAACGAAACTAAGAAAAATATATCAACCTTCGTTTCCGATTGATTCTCTGTTTGAGTTCTTTCTTTGCTGTGAAACATACGTGCTTTTTCTTTTATTAATTTCTGGATTCGGAATCCCGATTACAGTGTACCAATGGCTATCTTATAGCCATAATGAGAAAAATATAAAGAAATAAAATAAGCTCATATTGATTTGATTTTACAAATATTTGATTTTGTTTCCTTTCTTGCGTTTGTTCCTTGCAGGTGAAGATTCGGCTCTTGGCTGCGGCACGAATGGGCTACGGCGCTGATGAACTCCATAGAAACCCTAGGGTTTCTTTCTTTGTTTTGGGCCACTCTATTTGGGTCATTATTGGACCATGTATTTTTGTCTTATTAATTAGGCCATACAGGCCTACTTGTAATTCGGGCCTTTTAGACCTGGGCAAAATCGGGTATTTACAACTCCAATAGAATTAAAAGAGGAAATATGTGTTTCATGGTACTGAAGATCTATTCGATTAATTGAAAAGTGCTATAGTATTTTTGAAGATAGATCTACGATCTGACTATTATCGGTTACAAGATAAAGACATGGATGTCACGAAAACAGCATTGAGAATGAGTTATGGACATTATGAGTTTCTAGTTATACTTCTCGGATTGAGTAATGCTTCTACAGCATATATGGATCTGATGAATCAAGGTTTCAACCACATTTTGACTGATTCGTTGTTTTTTTTATTGATGATATACTGATGTTTTATAAAAACTAATTCAGAGCATGCTCAGCATTTAAAAATGTATATTAAAGACAATTCATTAAGAATTTCTAAATAATGGTAATGTCGATGACGAAGCTAGTACAGGAAAATGTCGAATTTGTTTGGTCAGGTAGTGCAAGGAGTGTTTTAACTAGTTGAAAACTTTCTTAACAGAAGCTCCAGTACTGATTCAACCTAAATACAGGAAGGAAGTCATTATTTATAGCAATGTTTCACTCAGATGATCTTGAATCATATTGATTTGTTTATTACAAAGTTTACTGTTCTTCAGAAAATTTGTGAGATGCAAAGAAAAGATTCAAATTTTTTAGCTAAACGATAATAGATTCAGAATCATCAAATCACTAATTTTAGTATTGATTGTGATAATAGATTTTATTTTTTTAAATCAAATATGTGTTTTGAACAATTTTGAAATTATACGAGACGTCTTACACTAGGTTTATAGTAGTTTCTATTTGAGTTAAACCAGGCAGCAACAAAATTTATAATGACTTGAGACAAAATTACTAGTGGTCAGGAATAAAACGTGAAATTTCTAAGCTTGTAGTGAGACATCTAGTATGTCAGTAGTTCAAAGTTAAGTATCAAATTCTATCCCGATTATTATGGCTTGTTTTGATTTTTGATTGGATATGAAGACGAATCATGATGGATTTCGTAACTGGATTGCCTTTGACGTCGAGAAAGAAAGATTCGCATAGGGTTATTATTGTCAGACTAATGAAATCGGCTCATTTTATTCTAGTCAAAATAGATTACTCGCTTGAAAAGCTAGTTGAGTTGTATGTATCCAAGAATCACCTTTAGATTCTGAAGTAAACTTCATGAAGCTATGGCACAAATAGACGAACAATCGAAACATGTAATTCAAATTCTAAAGGACATATTACAGTGTTGCATCGTTGAGTTCACTTGAGCGAGAACAAGCTAGTTGGGAAAAATTTAATTTGAAAAATTAAAGAATATTTGAGAACACAGTACCGAAACTAGTATTAGGTGAGAAATTTTGAGGACGAAATTTTCTAAAGGGGAGAGTTATAATAGCCCTTTTTCAGTGGTTTCAAAAATCGTGGTTTCGAGGCCCTAAATCCGACGAGTGATTCTGTAAATATTATTATTTAATATTTGCAAGTCAAATATTGTATTATAGTAAATTTTAATTTGATATTTTTTTTATTTCAATGAATAGTTAAGTTCAAGTGGTTTCTCCCTAAGATCAAATGGTTTTGGAAAATAAGGTATCGGGACCTTATTTCTATAAACCGAGGCCGTACACATTTTATTAAATATTTACAAATTGGTTATATAGGTTTATTGAAATTTGGTTCAGAAATCTCAATATTTGGATAGTTAAATTAAGGAAAAAGGACTAAATTGTAAAAACTGTAAAAGCCAGTCATTATAGATTTTTAATTGTTAAAAGCTTTAAAAGGTAAACATTTAAGGACTGGCTTGGCAATTAGTCCATAATGTATTATAGTGGACGGTTGAAGTGGGTAATTGGTTTTTTTTGTTAATTATTAAATGAAATAAAGAATAAAATATGTAAAATAAAGTAACTAAAGTGGAAGGAAAGAGAAGGAAAATTCATTCTCATCTTCCTCCACCATAAGAACATCATTAGAGAAGAAAAAATGGAAGCTTTAAGTTCTTCAATAATCAGCCCCTTGCATGTAAGTGTAAACGATACCCTCTTTTTTTGTAAATTTTTTGAGATTGTTGTAGCTTAAACTAGCTAACCCAGGGAGTAATTCGTAAAACTGTTAAATATTTTGAGTTATGCCATTGATGAAATTATACTATTTTTGAATTTTGGTGGTAGATTTATAAGCTTGATAGTTAAATAGGACTATTTTGTAAAGTAGGCTTTAGTGATTTCAATGTTTAAGGATTAAATTATTAAAATAGTAAAACTTCATGAAATTCTTGTAAAATTATGATAAGTATGGGTTGTAAAAGGACTATAAGAAAATTTTCTAACTTGGTTTAAGCTTAATTGTGTTTAGATTTGGAAGTTTCGGGTTTAGGAACTAAATTGAATAAAAGGTAAAAGTGTAAATTATCGATAAATGGTTATATATGTGAAATTAAGTGTTTTAAAGTAATTGAAATGGTTATTTAATGAAGATATTATATTTAGATCAAGAGACAGATCAGACGGTTGAAAATCACGGGAAAGAAAAAGTTGTCAAGTAGTCGTTGTTGAAGTGTTCGTAGCTATTGCATTTAGGTAAGTTCATATTAATTTTGGTTATGCATGTTTATGTTTTGAATTAAAATTGGATATATGTGAATACGTATATAAATATGTATATATATGTACTTATTATTTACTGGGTTAAGTAAAGAAAGTTTTGAAAATGGAAACAAAGAACCAATTTGTAAAATATGACAAAGGTATGTGTATGAATTGAATTATAACATTATATGGATTACAAATGTTTATGTTGGATATGGTACAATGCCATGGAAATGTAAAGGATTGTGTAATCTATTGAATAGTTATGAAATAAAATAGAAACGGATCAAAATTTAAAGTATAGAAATGTTACATGTTGAAAACGAATAATATTATGACATGTTATGCGTTAAACTTGTGGAATATGGTATTATGCTATAAAGATGTAAAGATTACGGAATTTATCTAATCAAGGCAAAAGCTGTAAGCATGTAAAGGTTATAGTATACAGGATAAGCCCGTGTGCATGTAGTGAATAGCTAGGATACAAATGACATGTCATTAGGGCGTAACAGGCTTTGTGCCAGTATGTATTTAAAAGGTACTATGTACCTGTGATGGATACTGTACCGATGGCTTGAGGTCCTACATGTGTTGCATATTTTTTAAAACTTGTGTGAGCAGCATCGTGTATCGATTAATGTCCTTACGTTAGCTCGTATGAGCATTACCCTCTCGTGTATCCCAGGTCAATTTACTATTGTTCTCCGAGAAAAACAGTTAACTATCGAATTGGAAATGGAATAGAAAGATATGATGATTTATATCTTGATATATGATTATTGACATTTTATGTTAGGTTATACAAATTTTTTATATGGAAATAGTTATATGAAATGGTTATATGAATCAGATATATGAAAATAGATATATGAAATGGAACATTGGAATAGACATTTGAAATGAAAATGTGATATGTGAAATGAATATATGATAGATGAACGTCATATCAAATGTGTTTACTGGTATATGTTTTATGACATGAAAAAGTTACACGTTTTCATATATGTGAATTTACTAATCTTGTGAGACATGTGATGTGTATAGGCAACTAAATAAACCCATGACCTTGATTATTATTTTTATTGTGAAATGTTTAAGTCCTTTAAGGAAGTTAAAGTTTGAGTTCAATATGAACTTACTAAGCTTTACACAAGCTTACCTCATTTTGGTTTTTTATCCTTGTAAATCATCAGATACGAGCTATTGGTTGAATTGCTTTTGGAGATCACAATATTTGACAACTTAATCGGTAACTAATTGATCACTTTGGTCTAGTTATAAGTGGCATGTAAATAGGGTTTTTGGTATATATATGTTATGATCATTTGGTTAGGTTTTGTGCCATTTGAAATATGTAATATTTGTTTTGATGTAAATCTTTAATGGTATTTTGGGTCAGTTTGCATTTGATAGCATAAAATTGTGTTTGAAATATAATGCATTGTTGGTTTATTGAATTGGCACATAAATGATAGGTTAATTGATAAAATTCAAGTAATGATTTTGGAATTTAGTGATTTATGTTGATTTGGTGAATGTATAAGCATGGAAAGCTAATTTGTTTAGGTTTAAATGGTTGATGTTTATGTTTGAATTTTGGTGCCAATGAAGGCATATTGGTTAGAAACATAGGTTGATTATGAAATGGTATGTTTTGGCACATTTTGAATAGGCTTGAATTTTTATCGATGTATGGCTTGGAACTTCTGTTTTGGTATGTGAATTGGCTTGTGTTTGAAGGTGAATTTAGGCATACACAGCTTGTGACACGGTCTACCACACGGTTGTTTAACACTGTCCTGTGGTCTATTTGATTTTAGGTACAAGATGTTCCACACAGTCACAAATTGTTACACGGTCTAGCGACACGACCGTGTGACCCTGTATTTCATAACATTGAATTGTACACGATTTTAGGACACGAGAGTGTAGCGTAGCACCGCACGACGTCAGCCTTGTCACACGACTGTGTGGCCCCTGTTTACACTTTTTACTCAAAATTTCATAGAAGTTTCAATTTAATTTAGAATTGATCCCGGATTGTTTTAACAGCTTTGTATGCTCATTACATTTGATTATCATTAAATGATTGTAATTATATTATATCATGAATTGTTTGATCATTTATGTCATTATACCAGTTAAGATTGATGTTTTATAGTTATAATACCTTATAGCTCGGGTTGAATGATCAGATCGGGTATAAGGTGTTACACCTTAGGTCAGAAAAAAGAGCTTTGTTTCCAAAATATTATAAATGCCATGCAGACAAAGCTTGATGTGATGGTAGAAGTTATCCAATACAATACTCAAATGATCGAAGCAATGACGTCCCACATTAATCGAGAAGCAACAGAGTATGGTTTTCTGCAACCAAGTTGGTCAGGGAAACCGAAGGGAGTAGAAATTCATACCTTGAGCGAGGAAGAGTTAGGTATTCAACCACAATCAAAGTAGTTCTCCTTTCAAGAGTAAACGGAAGCAACCATTGATCGAGAAGCCAATCTCTGACTCAGAATAGTTTCATGCTTTCTCAATTTTATTTTTATTTTTATTTATTTATGTGGCATGTAAACTATACTAAACTTCATTACTTTTGGACTTATTTTTCTATTTCCATATTTCATATGTTGTTCGATGTTTTTTATTTTGTGTGATCATTTTATGTGCAGCCAATTACCTTGACAGACTATGCAACATTCGTGAGCTTTGACAAGGAGCTAGACCTCCGAGCTCGTTTGACGCTCCATTCTAGGGAAGTCTGGTAAACTTCTATCTCTTTTTGGGAACACATTGAGGACAATGTGTAGTCTAAGTGTGGGGGATGCAAATAATTTTATGTGTTTTATTTGTTCTTTCTTTTATATTATTTTGTGTGTTTATTTTATTTTTAAGCTTTTTTCAAAAAAAATATTCAAAATAATTTTTTCATTTTTTTTTGTAATTCCATGGTGCTCGGACAATAATTAGGTAATAAGTAATTAGTTGTAAATATTGAAAGTACATTTAATTGTCAAACGTGTAAATTTCAAATGATACTAGAAAACTTGATGCTCTTAATTGTAGACTAATTAGTTCATTTTGTTAATGTGTATAATAGAGTAGAGGCAATAACCTAAATGAAAATGTATAAAGTGTACCATAGGATGAATAAAGTATACAAATCATTGTAGATAAATAATTTGAATTGTTAATTATTCATTCAAATAGATGTATACTTGTTAGAATTCGTGTTGTGTGATTAATTCGGGAAAGAACTTAGGCATTGTTTCAACTAGTCGAGAGCCTAAAAGCTTACCTTTTGCTATGTACCCCTATTTCCCACATCTTTGAGCCTCAAGTACCCTTTTCTTGTAACCATAAAAGCAAAGCCTTAAGCCTAAATGAGTCTAGTAGTCAATCATTTTCTGTCCCGATTTTTAAAATGCACTATGTAATGGATGTCAAGCCATGGACATTAAGGGCTAGGTAGAAACATGATGGTGGCTTTGTATGTGAAAAAGAAAATGAAGAGATTACGCGATTTAGTACATAATAATAATAATAAATAGTGAACAAAAGAGTGCAAAATGAAGAAAAAGATAGCTAAACCAAACTGAAGCTCGAAAAAGAAAATATTTTGGTTCACAATTACCAATTTTGTATGTACTATCGCATAATACCTTATTACATTTTAGAGAAATAAGGTAGACGAAGGAAGGAGAAATAAAAAGGTAAGTTGGTAAATAAATTGGGGCCGAGTAGGGAACAATGTTATGTGTTTAACCATTTATAGTGCTTGTACTCGTTTTGAGTGCCCATCGTATCAATTCTGAACCGCTCTAAGCCTCAGAACGCTACAGGCCTAGAAGAACTTTGGGAGCCAAATAATTCATCAATACAATAATTTGTGAATAGCTTGCATTTGTTTGAACGAATATGACTAATTCTTTTTAAATATCTATGAGTGATTCGCATAATTTATTTTGATGGATAACACTTGTACATACATTCATTTCCATTGCCTCTATATCTATTGACATTTTAACTTAGTGAACTAATTGTGGGGTAGAGGACACAGAGATGCAGGGCACAAGTAATGATAAGGGATTTTTTATGGATGTAGCAATCGCTCCTAAGGGAGAAAGGTGGTCTGAGGAACCAGAAGAGTACGAAGCTTGGATTTTGTTGATTCTGAGTAGCAAAGTTCACCTCTAGTTTCTGCAGCTCGACAAGAGGATGAATGTCATCCTAATGATGATGACACTTTGGATGCTCACAACGATATTGAGGATCAAATTGAGCAGCAACGGGTTAACCAACTAGATTGGTGGAGGCATTGCAAGGAACCGTTGGGTTCTTTGGAAAACACCTTTGAGAAAATTATACCCTTTATAGTTAAACTATCGAAATTGGAATTGAAGCTTCTTCGCAAACTTTTAAAGTATGGGTATTTAACGGAGAGCAACACTTTATATGTGATTATCTCTGCCCAATTGATTTCGAAACACGAAGAGGCCATTGGATGGACTCTTGTGGATATTAAGAGCATAAGCCCAATGCTGTGTCAGCATAAAATCCGACTAGATGAGGGTAAAAAGCTAAGGGTGGATGCCTAGAGAAGATTAAATCCCGCAATAAAGGAGGTTGTGAAAAAGGAATCAATAAAATGTCTAGATGCGGGTATTGTATATGTGATTTTCGATAGTGAGTGGATTAGCCTGACTCAGTGTGTTTCAAAAATGGGCAACCTAACTATGGTCCCTAATGAAAGAAATGAGTTAGTCTCGACCCGCATCATAACTGGATGGCGTGTTTGCATCGACTATAGAAAACTCAATGATGCTACCCTGAAGGACCACTTTCCTTTACCATTAATTTACCAAATATTGGATAAACTAACAGGGAAAAAGTACTATTCTGTTCTTGATGGCTACTCTAGATACCATGAAATCCTGATTCACCCCAATGATCAGGAGAAGATCATATGTCCCTTTGGGACATATGCTTTTTGAAGAATGCATTCAACTTCTTTAACGCCTCGGCTACCTTCATGCGTTATATGAGAGCAATCTTCGGCGACAAGATAGAAGACGGGTTGGATGTGTTCATGGATGACTTTTCTATGTATGGGGGTTCCTTTACTAATTGTCTAGCTAATTTAGAACGGGTTTTAGAAAGATATGAAGACACAAATCTAGTTTTGAATTGGGAAAATGTCATTTTATGGTCACTGAAGGGATTGTTTTGGGACACTATATTTCTAAAAAGGGGTTGGAAGCCGACTCAACTAAGATTAAGGTCATTGAAAAACTCCCTCCTCCGAAAACGGTCTGTACGATTCAAAATTTCCTTGGAAATGTGAGATTTTATCAATGCCTCATTAAGGATTTCTCTCAACTAGCTAAACCTTTGAATCATCTTCTCCAAAAAGATATTCCCTTTGTCTTTGACAAAGCATGCCATAAAGCCTTCAAAGTGTTGAAATAAAAACTAGTTATGGATCCAATCATAACAAGTCCAAATTGGAATGAGCCCTTTGTGTTCATGTGTGATGCTAGCGATTATACAGTTGAGGTAGTGTTAAGACAAAAAAGGGACAAGATCTTTCATGTCATCCACTATGCGATTAAAACATTGAATTCAGTTCAATGTAATTACATGATCACTAAGAAGGAAATGTTAGCAGTTGTGTTCACGTGTGAAAAGTTCCAACCATATCTGATGGCAAATTAGGTTTATTTATATACAAATAATTTAGTGTTACAATATGCAATGAAAAAGAAAGATAGAAAATCTTAACTGATGAGGTGGGCTTTACTTTTTTAGGAATTCGATCTATGGGTTTTGGATAGAAAAAGGACAGAAAACCAGGTGGCTAATCATTTATCACGATTAGAGGTTGAAGATGACCAATGGGAGACTGGCACCATAAATGAATCTTTTATAGATGAGCAACTGTTCTTTACCCAATGCTATCATGTGAAGGACAAAACTGAGTTCATACCTTAGTATACAGATATTTTTAATTATTTGGTACGAGGCGTTTTCCCAATAGGATCATCTAGTCAGCAAAAGAAAAAGATCGATCATGATGCTAGGGATTACATTTGGGAGGAACCCAATGCCTTTCGGGAGTGTGCTGACCAGAACATCCGTAAGTGTGGTACATAAGAAGAAATAAGGGATATTCTTATTGGATGTCATACTTTTCCATGTAGGGTACATTTCAGAGGAAAGAGAATTGCTCAAAAAATTCTTTAATCTGGCTTCTATTAGCCCACTATGATTTAGAATGCATACGAGTTTGCAAAATGATGTGATTGGTACCATAGAACGGGAAACATTTCCAAGCACAATGAAATGCCTTAGAAAGGAATCCTGGAAGTGCAAGTTTTTTATGTATGAGGGATTCATTTCATGGCACATTCACGAACTCCTTTAGGAACCAATATGTCCTGTTAGTAGTGGATTATTTGTCCAAGTGGGTAGAAGTTGTTGCTCTTCTGACAAATGGCATGAAAGTTGTTGATAGGTTCGTCCGAAAGAACATCCTCTCACGATTTGGGACACTCAGGGATCTTATTAGCGATGAAGGGTCACATTTTTTTAGTAGACAACTTGAGAGTGCTCTGGCTAAATATAGTGTGAGGCATCGCATCACCACTACTTACCATCCTCAAGCAAGCGGCCAAGCAAAAGTTTTGAATCACAAAATTAAGTAAATATTGGAAAAAATGGTGAACCCAAACAGGAAGGATTGGTCAACTCACTTGGATTATGGATTATGCATTATGGGTTTATAGAACAGCTTACAATACGCCACTTGAGATGTCCCTACCAGTTGGCCTATGGAAAAAATTGTCATCTTCCTATCGAGCTGTAAAAATGGGCGTATTGGGCTATCAAAGAATGGAATCTGGATCCTAGCTTGGCAAAGGAAGCTCGTCTGTTTCAATTTCTTGAGTTAGAGGAGTTTCAATTTTTGGCATATGAGAATGCTAAGTTGTATAAGGAAAAATGAAAAATCTATCACGATGCTATGATTAGACATAAGAGCTTCATATTTAGCTATTAAATTACTGTTTGAAATTATTTCTCGATAAACTGATATCATGATGGTAAGGGCCATACATAGTCCACCATGTGCTATTAATTTCCCATTTGAAATTGTTTCCAATAACAAGTTACAAATTCTAAACAAGTTTCGAATACAACACTTAATTAGCTTAAACCTTGAGGCATAACCTTGGTGGGTGCCCCTTTATATGCATGAACAGTTACCGCACTCCACGTAACTCGGGAGAAGTCTAACTTGGTCCCTCTTAATGTCCCAATCTTTATCTATCCCACATTCAAGCAATAGTTTTATAAGTTCCAAAGAACTTAGTGAGACTTGCACATAACTTTATATAAGCCGCATAATTTTTAAGAAATTCTGGTGTCTATTTTAAAAGTACAACTCCCTGATTTCCGTGGGAGAATTAGTGAACTCCCTTTACAAGAGCTATGCCTTAGTTGCTCTGCGTCATTCATTAGTGAACTTAGACTCTAAACTAGTCCTGATCGAGTCCATGCATTGGGTCTCATTTCCTCTTCCTATTTCTCATCATTCTACCTTCTGATATTGGTTTCAATTACCTCTGGCTGGCGGCGCTTAGCATCTGCCTAAGTAACGACAGTAACTACGGTCTTTTCTAGAACATAATACCCCCACTTCTTTTGTGAGCTACTTCACACATAACAAAACCATAATACCCATTCTTTAAGCCCATCCTTTTGGAAACTTGATTTGACAAGTGGTGCCCAACATATCATCTTTTACTCAGGAATTATGTAAAAGTTTCCACCTTTGGCGAATCCACTTGATAATTTACATGTTTCCTAGCCTTGACAAACTTCCATTTCCACCTTTCTCTAGCAAACTTAAATAATCACTCTCCATTAAGTTGGTTTTCCCTTTCATTGAGACCCTGGTCGGTCTACCTAATCTCTCAGCTCCCTCTTTATCGACTTAAAATTTTAAAACTGCACCGTAGAATCTTGTTGGGAAATGTGCCCATATTGTAGTAAACATGTTACCATTTTCTAATTATTTGAACAATGAATAAATAAATAAAGTTAATTCACATTTCACTATTATGTCTTTTGTATTTTTCATTATATTTTGCATACATAGAGAAATTATGACAATCAAATATTAGCTCATTGATTTCTAAAGTTCAAGCTGAAGATAAGTGGCATTGTAAAGAACGTTTACATTGCGAGAAAAACAACTTACTTCAGTAGATAATCTAAATGAGTCTGTAATCCCGTAAAAGAATCAAAGTGAGCATTTGATTCAAATACTAAGAAGGATTATTATGTCGTCTACAATTCCAATTAGGGAGATGGCTAGTCTTGGCTATCAGAGTAGTTGACTCCACGAGTAGAGACATAGATGTATTCATTGGTAGAATGATACATTTGACTGGACCCAAGATGAATTAATTCTAAATCCGTTTGTTAATTAATTCACTTGTGACGTTTATGGTGTGATTTACCTAAATCTTGAGTTAGTCACTGACCATGTGTATGCAACTCATGTGTTTTCATATAAGTGGAGGTTTATGCTCTAAAGATGATAGAGCCCATAGCCGGTATGTTGGGTACATGACTTGTGTATGGCATGGTTTTACTAGCAATAGTGGAATCCATAGCTCAATTAAAGAGCTAATGATATCCTCTCATTGGCATTGTGTGGATTGATAAATATGGAATGTGGCCACGGGTTGCCTATTCTTGAACGAGCAATTTATCACAGTTATTTGTTGGCAGTGATCATATTAATCATTAAGAAGACACAATGGTGACAATGAGATAAAATAGGATTATATTGAGTGAACGGATTTAACTCAAAGGAATCAAGGATATCATATGAGGGTAACACACATATGATGAGGTCATTGGACAAAACAATTTGATGAATTGCTTTCGTAAAGAGTATATAATAAGGAGTTTTCAATCATGGTACTTCTTGTGGACTAACTCCATGATTAAGTGATTGTGAATTATTGGAATGATGTTTCTGGACATAATTACAATCACTAGAGTCTAATTGTATATGTTTCCTTGGTCCCTCTGCAAGCTCAACAAAAGCTCAATTAGACTGTATTTGAATTAAAAGAAAATTCTATGACTTTGGGAATAATTTAATTGAGTCGATTTATTCAATGTGGAATTAAATTAGGTGGTCGTAAGAATTGTTCAACTAGAGAATTTGATTAAAGAATTATCTTGAAAAATTATTTAGAAAATCTAATTGATTTTTAGAAAAAATTAATTTTGATAAAGTAAAATTAAATTAATAAAATTAATTAAAATTAATATTAAATTTTTAGGAATTAATTTTCAATTCAAACAACTGGCCCAATGGGTAATTGAACTTGAAAATTGGACCTGAGATAGTAAATTAGGCTCGGGAGCCCAAAAATGAGATCAAGACCCAAAAAGTGGTCGAACTGGGCCCGATATGCGAAACCGGGCCGACTGTCCAACCAAAGGCTAGACCAGACCGGTCGGGTCATCATTGACCCAAACCAAAACGGTAGCAGCCGAACCAGTTCAGGTGCCATAATGGTGATGCACCTGTACCACCGGACACGATGGTGCCAGTGGCTGCGGTGGCAGTGTCCCAGTGACTGGCAACGGTTGGTTATCGGTGGTTGAGCAGTGGAAGAGTTACACTGGGACTCTACCAAAGAATTTGATTTCAGATTAACTATTCCAAATATAATATTATTTTAATAGTTTAATATTAAATTAAATTTAATACTTATCTTAATAGTATTTTATTAATTTAATATTAAAGTGATTATCTTAATATTAAATTTAATTTAATGTTTATCTTATAGATAAATATTCTATTATTTTAATAAGATTTAATATTAAGTTAATATAATATTTATCAAGATAAATATTAGATTAAATTTAATATTAAAGTGATTAAGTTTAATCATAATTGAACTCTCTAAAATCTCCCTATAAAAAGAGTCTTAGTCATTATTTAAACCCACTTGAATAAGAAAAAGTTATAGAGAGAAAATTCTCTAAAAAGATTATTTCAAAAAATTTCTAGAAATATTTTTCTAATTTACATCTTTGACTCAAAATTTTTGTGAAAATTTTTCTGATTCGAAGCGAGCCCACACTCGGCAGACGTGAACTTGAGGATAGCGAAGAAGACTACTCAGTCGAAGCGCTCATCCTAGATGAATAAAAAATGTACAATTTTGATTAAGTGTTTATTACTTTAGATATCACAATCAAGATCTTGTTTTGGAAAAATTTTTAAAACTCTAGTTTTCCCTAAATTTATTTTCCACTACGTTTTCCAAACCCGTTTTTCCAACATATCCCTGGCGGGATACATTTGTTGCATATTACCTTTAACTCCTTATCTAAGGAGCTTCTTTCCCATTCACCCTAACTGGGTTGGAAAGTCATCTTGACCTTGCTCATCATCACCTTTGGCTAATTTTCTCACTACCCGATGGTTTGAGTCCTTCAAACGCACCACATTCCATCATTCTTGTGACTTACCGCACTAGTCACACCGTGAACTCTACCTTAAACCCTGACACCTCTCCTGGTGTACTAACCTATGGATTTCCCGTGTATAACCCCATGTTTTTCGTTCTGATAGACTACTATGTATTTCATGTCCCGGAGGACTACCCCGTGTTTTATGTCCCAGTGGCCTACTTATGTCGTCAAGCTCAAGCCATAAGCTTAGATGTTATTTCCCATGTTTTTTTTTCCTTGTAGACTGCTTTTGATGTAATAGTTGAGCTATGGTCTTACACATTATATCTCTTTGAGGTGTCGCCCAGAAAGACCTTATTATTGTCACGGTATCGCCCCATAGAGCCTACTGACTACTGTCGTGGTGGTACTCTATGCAACCTAAATATCGTTGCCATAATGTTGCCCCGAAGGACCAACCGCAATCTTTCTTTTTCACATTTTTACCTTGATGCTTGAACATCGAAAAAGATGATGCAATAGCGAGAAAAAGATTGGTAAAAAATTTGAGAAAATTTTCTCTTCACACACACCTATATAAACACTCCTTAGACACAGTCCTCACCGGCAATCTCAATCATCCATCCTTAATCATTTTGTCTCCCACTTTGTTACCAGCTGATCTAATCTAACTAAACCAGAAGGGGAATCCAACTAATCATAATTCAGCCACTAAAACCCCTGAATTTTCTCGGTAGAGTTCAAAAATTTGTTAATCCTTTCAAGTTAACCCTAACTTTCCTTAAATTTTTGGTCAATACAGATAATCAGGTGTTACAACTCCCTCACCCTTAAAGAAAATTCCGTCCCCGAAATATCCTCTTTTACCTAAATCTTCATAGAGAGTTTCAAATTAATTTCCCCCTTTCTCTTGTTTTTCTAAAATTCCTTGTATGCCTAGAGGTAGGCACCTCCACCATTCCCAATTGTGTCAGTGCTAACCTACCATGAATTTACCTAACATTTATAAGCTCCCTCTAAGCTTATTCCACTCAAATGGGGGTTTTATCCTTACTATATATAGGGCAAATAATTGCTTAAAGAAATTTTCCGCAGCTACCTTGGCAGATTCCCTGATTTGACATTTATCATCTAGTAAGCATCCCCACTTTTCTTAATACTGAAGGGTTTAAGAAAACCCTCTCGGTAGAAAACGTGTGTCAACCACTGGTTGGGCGACCTGAACCATTTATGGAATTTTGAAATCTAAATTCCTACAGACATTTGGTCATTTAAAATTGAGATATATTGAGGAAAATAATTCATTTTTCTGGATTCTAGGTTTCTCTTCAATTTCCCCTATTGATTTAGTTCTCCTTCAAAACCCTTGACTGTCTTTCTTCCTTTCCTTCTTTTCTTCCATAACCAACTAGAATTGCAAGGCCAGCGTGGCAATAGGCCTTTTTCAGTGCACATGCCTGGGTCATTCGATCGCAGGGCTAGAACACCCATTGAATCATCATTTTACAAGTGTACGACTACTCGCGAGGACATGTTTAAGCATTTATTATCCTGATGGATCAAACTACCCAATTTCGCCTATGATTTTGCAATCAAGTAAAGGGATTGCCAACTGAATGACTCCCGCAATGGGTTTATCCTCCCATTGTACTTATTAGAAGCAGGCTTCCATATCCCTTTACATCCTTTATTTGCTAAGGTGTTGAACATTTATTAGATTTCACCCGAGTAGCTTAATGGTCCTTTTTGGGGAACTATGGTAGTTTACTTCATTGATTGTAGTAAATACTGTGAGCCTCCATTTCTTAGCGTATTTCAACACTTTTACCAACTGGAGGCCATTACCCAGGGGATTTCAACTGGAACAGTCTACTTCCACACTCGCAAAGGCCACGAGTCTATAATTTAGATTTCCTCTTCAATCCACTCAGACCGTTATAAGTTCATTCAGGTGAGAAAGAAACTTGAGGGCAACTTTGGCTTCCCTATGTGGTGGTCTATCCTTAATGAGTCTGTTTGTCTTCAATGACAACCAATTGTTTCTGACCTCTCTAGGTCACCATATGACCACTTAAGGTTGAGGCGTCGTTTAAAGCTGGACAAACTCCTAACAGCAAGGAACATTTTCCATTACTATTTAGAAGAGTAAAGCCCTAATTGCTTTAGATCGACGGATTTAACATTGGGAGTGGACCCTTAAAGAGTCAAGCCTGCTAGCGAAACATGACCTTATGAGGCCTCTAACGAGTTAACCCAATCTCTAGTGATGATAATAAAGGAGCCTTCCATCCCTTAGAGTATATCTCCTTAGCGTTTCTCCCCTTCAACACTTGAACTTAAGGGTGTCATTTCTCACCCGACTCATACTAGTCCTAATGCTGACTCTTGATTTGTCTGTTCAAGTTTTTTTTCTCCCTTTATCTCTTTCCAACACCCTCTTCTCATGGACATGGTAATATTTATGGAAACTGCACAAGAGTTTTCGGTAGTAGCTAACATTTGGGCTCGAGTAGTTAATAGTATCCGCAAGAGGCAAAGGTTAGAAGGAGAGTTCTCCAATGTCAAGGAAAAGAGTGAAGCTCGTTTGGTCCACCATAGACCTAGTAAAGAGCTATTGATCCGAGAGAGAGAATCTCTTGTCCTTCCCCTAGTGATCTCTGTTCTTCCCACCAAACTAGATTGTACTTCAACCCCCTCGCCACACCTATCGATGTCTCTACCCAGAGCTCCAGTCTGGGTTACTACCAGTTCCTCCACACCCACTCCCCCGATCTGTACTATCGATATACCTTGACTATTAGTAGAAACAATCCTTTTTCCCATCGAGAAGGCACATCGGTGAAGACAAATACCCCTTTTTCCCACCCCTAATCCAGCAAAAACAAGATAGGCACTTTCCCCAAAAACTGAAGGAATTCACCTACCTATCTTCTTCCTCTGAGTGTATTTACAAGCCCACTCTCGCTAAGCTGGTAGGTTCTTTCTCTATAATAATCGTGAAGTGGAAACTTATGAGTTAGGCTCTCCAACAAGTCTGCAAAGAGGTTGAGCTCAGTCAAGCTAATTTTGATAAAACCATCTATTTTAAATAACCATCAATCGTTCAACTACGGTAATCCTATGATGTCCTTATTCTCTAAAATCACGAACTTACTCAATACATCTCCACATGGAAAGCTAAATACCAAGCATCAGTGGTGCGATAAAAAGAGTTAAAAGAAAAGGTCCGCCATCTAAAACCTTAGAGAAATAGCATCTTGTCGATAAAGAGAATATACGAAAAAAGAGCAACAAGGCCCTGAAAAAATTTGTGCCAGATACCAACAAAGGTATCGAGGCATATTTGCAAATTTTAAGGTCTAGTATGATACTGCCCTTGCAGGTAGCCATGGGTCCCTTCGATCTACGCTACATGAATTTCAAATGTCTACGACCTCTCGTCAAGACTGACCTTGGCTTCGACATCCTAGATCTTAAAGAGGCTGCATGGAGGAAATTCTAGAAGAAATGGAAGGAGTCTAGTGAACTCTTCTATTCCCATGATTCAAACACGTCTAGTTTGGACTCCTCGAATGGTACTTCTTTAAAAATGGAACCCTCAATGATGCCTCCATCTCTTCTGCCTAAGGAGAAGCTAATGTTGAGAGGAAGGAAAATACAGAGGGAATGGCTAATTCGCTGATTGAGGATAATGCTTAATCCTTTATTCTATTTGTAACAATTCTCCATAGTAATGAAAACTCCCATCTTTTTTCTCCCTTGCATTACTCTTCAATATATTCATCGTCAATCCAACAATGACCCGCCAACTCGTACTTTCTTTTGTCACACACTTATTATCATTTATCAACTCAAGGGACTAAGTCAGATCTAAGGTATCATGTATGTAGGGCTATTTCATAATTTTCTATGCCCAAAGGATTGGCTAAATCAAAGCTCTAATACCAATAAAATTCTCACACTCGATGCCCGACCTGATCACCAGGTCCTGATACCGAATGATACGATGATTTAATTCACTTAGCAGGGTTTCCAATTATGTTTATATTACACGTTTAAATGCTCAAATCTAAATTATAGCATTTTTTTCGTGCCAGACTAGAGGTGAGTGCTTACAAAACAGATTTCTAATAATAAGGTACAAATTTTAAATAAGTTTATAATGCAACACTTAATCAAATTAAACCATGAGGCGTGGCCTCAGTGAGTGCCCCTCTATATACATGAACAATTACCACACTCCACGTAACTTGGGATAAGTATAGCTTGGTCCCTCTTGATGTCCCAATCTTTGTCAACCTACATTCAAGCTACGGTTTTATAAGTTTCGAAGAACTTAGTGAGACCTGCACATAAATTTATATAAGCCGCATAATTTTTAAGAAATTAGGGTGTTTGGATCAGAAGTACAACTCCCTAATTTTCGTAAAAGAATTTGCGAACTCCCTTCGCAAGACCCATGCCCTAGTTTCTCTAAGCCATTCATTGGAAGACTTAGACTCCAGACTGGTCCTGATAGAGTCCATCTCTTGGGTCTCATTTTCTCTTCCTATCTCTCATCATTCTACTTTATGATATTCGTTTTCATTACATTTGGCTGGCGGTGCTTAGCGTCTGCCCAAGTAATGATAGTAACTATGGTTATTTCAAGAACGTAATACCCTCACTTCTTCGATGAGCTAGTACCCACATAACAGCACCATAATACCTATTCTTTCAGCCTATCCTTTTGGAAGCTTCATTTGATAGGTGGTGCCCAACCTATCATCTCTTACTTAGGTATTATGCAAAGGTTTCCACCTTTGGCCGATCCACCTATTAATTTATGTGTTTCCTAGCCTTGACGAACTTTTGTTTCCACCCTTCTCTAGTGGACTTAAGTGATCATTCTGCATTAAGCTAGTTTTCCCTACCGTAGAGACCTTGGTCGGTCTACCTAATCTCTCAAATACCTTTTTATTAACATAAAATTTTAAAATTGCAACCGTGATATCCCTGGTGGACTTACTTGTTTCACATTACCTTTACCTACTTTTTTAAAGAGCCTCTTTCCCTTTCACCTTAACTGGGTTGAAAAGTCATCTTGACCTTACTTATCATCGTCTTTGAGGAGTTTTCTCATTACCCGATGGTCTGAGTCTTTCGGACGCACCATGTTCCTTTAGTCTTGTGACTTATCGCACCAATCACACCTCAAACTCTACCTTAAACCCTGGCGTCTCCCCTAGTGTACTAACCTGCAAATTTCCCGTGTATAACCCCATGTTTTTCATCCTAGTAGACTACTCTGTATTTCATGTCCTGATAGACTACTACGTGTTTTTTGTGTTAGTGGACTACTTATGTCACCATGCGCCAGCCATGGTTTTCTACATTATTTCCTATGTTTGTGTCTTATACATTATTTCCTTTGGATGCCATAGTCAAGTTATAATCTTATACATTATACCTCTTTGAGGTGTCACCCCGAAGGACCTTACTGTCATCATAAATTTCCCCAAAGAGCCTACTAACCGTCGTCATAGTGGTACTCTATAAAGCCTAAATATTGTCGTCACGATGTCGCCCCTAAGGACCATTCTATATCATTCATTTTCACATTTTTACCTTGATGCTCGAACATCGAAGTGTCCCCCCTAGGCAAGGCCCGGAGCTTTACACATCATGGTTTACAGTCAGCAACACCGTGTGACGGTATCTTAATGAAATTCTATTTCCCTATCCATCTGTCCATTCCTCCATTTCACCATTCCTATACCTTGATGCTTGATCTACTGTAATTTGATGTAGCAGATTAAACTAGTTTTCGCACTTGAGGAGCTTGAATACAAGCACTTTTATTATGTTTTAATTAAGTTTTCCTAGTTTCATTTACATTCAATAAAAAGTGTAATTTGAGTCTTTTATTGACCTTAGGGGTCGAATGAGGCCTAGGGGTGAGTAATATACTTAGTGAGTGTGTAGGGGACCATTTGAGGGCGTACCAACTCAAATATTGGTCATTGTGTTGTAACACGAGGAGTTTGATGTTGCAACATAGGGAGCAAAGTACAAGAACCTCGACCCTTTGGTGTCACGACACAGCCAAGGGATGTCACAACACACCCCTGAAGTCACCCGGAAGCTGAGTATACTACCTTCGATGTCGCGACACAGACACTAGGGTGTTGTGATATCGGTCTTGTACGAAGAAACACTTATGAGCTAGGGGCATTTTGGCCTGTACAATCAAATGTTTAATATGAAAGTGTCAGCTGACCTAGGATTAAGGATGGTGACAACCCTAAATCTATAAATAGGCTCATTTAACACTTGTTAGGGACGACTTTGATACTTGAGAATTTTCTTTGTAATTTAAGTTTTCAGTTTTTCCCTTTTCTTAGGTTTTAGGTTGTTTCTAGTTTTTATCTTTGCATTTGTTAGGATATCTGATTTGTAGACTCGATCAACTCTTTGTGGATTTTCCACTTCATTCAAATACAATTCAGGATTCTCTTAAACCTTTCTCTTGATTCATTATTCATGTTTATCTTTAGCATCAAGTTTGTTGTGTTTATGAAATCCAAGGGAAACTAATCCTTTTATGGGGGATTAGCGAGAGGAGGTATGACTAATTAATTTTTGTATAAGGTTTTCTTAGCAGATCAGTTGTTTCAAAGATGAAGAACTTAAACTCTAGGCTTGACAACCCTAAAAAGTTATCTGGGTACGAATTAACACAAAATTAGTATGGCCTATCTGTAAACACCTTAGCCTTGAACCGATTTGGACTATGACGTCAAGACATAAGTACTTCTTGTCGACTCATTAGTTTAGTGGAAGATTGAGAGATCCTACTAGGGTAACAATTAGTTGATTCAATAGAAATCCAAAGCGATAGTTAGTTATGATTACCAAAGTGAGCTAATCACCCATGCATAAATCTGGATTGTAAGGTTGAGAGATAAATAGTGCTCACCTACTTCGTTGTAACTATATTACAACCTAACCTGTATACTTATGGATACCACTTATTCCATATCTTTTGTGCATGATTCTTACTCTAGATGTTAGTATGTCCGAAGGTGGTCACTGATCGATCACCAAAGTGTCCCCTCCATAAGGCCCGGAGCTTCGCACATCCTGATTTGCACTAAGCAACTTCATATGGCGTATCCAACAGAGTTCCCATTCCCAAATCTTAGCTTTATTTATCCTGTCAATTCTTTTCCCGTCCGTACCTAAATTTCACCAACATGCAAACACAGTCATGCAATTTATCATTTCACATTCATCATGAACTCAGGCCATCTCAGTACATGTTCAACGTTGTTCATGCAAGCAACATAATGACAATTTAACACCCAAAAAGCAAGGTACAAAGACTCACTTGGCTTTCCTATTCTTGTCAGCTTAGCTTATCCCAACGCCGAAGCCTCTTTTGTTTTGGCAGCTAGGCATGACAACCATTTATAGGTTAAGCTAATGGTGGTCAGCCCTTAAAAACCCATAATCTTAAATCATATAGAAGCTTTAAAAGTTTTACTCTACTTTTTTCTTCAATCCATAAGTACAGAGAGATAAGGAAGCTTACTAGTTCCACAATTTCTCTACTACTTGACTTTCATTCACGAGGTTGCTGCGACATGTAGGGCTACCTACAGCTGCATCCCTTTCTTCCTCAGAACGACTAAAGAAGATGATGCAATAGAGAGAAAAAGATTGGTAAACAGAATTGACAAAATTTTACCTTCACACACACCTATATATACATTCCTTAGGCACGGTTGTCATCGCCCATCTCAACCATTTATCCTTAATCATCTTGTCTCCCACTATGGAACTAGTCGATTCTAATCTAACTAAACCAAAAGGGAAATCCAACTAATCAAAATTCAACCACTAAAATCTCTGAATTTTTTTATAGAATTTGAAAATTTGTTAATCCTTTCAAGTTAATCCTAACTTTCCTTAAATTTTGGGTCAATACATATAATCGAGTGTTACAAAATATTGAGCACATTTAAAGAAGTTCACTATCTCGTGCATGAAACTCATATTGATAATATGGATGAATAAGTAGTTGAGAATGATGAGGACCCTGAAGAGGTCCTTCAAGCTCTTATCGAGGTTTAACCCTATCTTATATGATTGTGGATTGTCATATCACATGAGTAAATATGCAGTTGAACAAATTTGAAATTCAATTTGTGAGTATTTTCTTTTTTAATTTGGATGTAACTTGTTTCCTGATTAATTTTCAAAACCTAAAAGGATAATTGTTGAATAAGTGGAAGTTTTGACAATAATTTTGGGACTCTTTGGGGTGTGATATAGTGAAATCGCAATATCATATCAAGGATATCATGCTTTCTTCAATGGATTCAATTGGGGTACCAAAATTTTTTTGGGTATCTGGATATTGGACCCCTGATATCGTGATACCCTTGGAATTTCAATAATAAAAAATTTTGGTTCATACATAGTGGTATTACGATATCAACTTTCGATATCGCGATACCTCGAAAAGTGTCAAAATGGGTGAAGGTCCAAAAACGGAGGATATCGCGATATCCAACCCCTAGTATTGCGATACCCACATCGGGTCAGGCAAAATAATCATTTCTAAAATCGTGACTCGTATGTTCAACCCTTTTTTCCCTTCTTAACTTTAAAACACTATAACAAACTCCAAATATCCCTAAATTCTTCTCACTCCTTCATCTTCCATCCCTATTGCACCTCTTGTATCGGTTGCTTGCTCTTGTTAACACACCACTTTGTCTTGCTGTTGTAAATTTTGTTTGCCTTCCTTTATATTTGCAGGTCTTTCTTTTTCCCCTCCTTAGGACTCCTTAAAGTAGCAAGAAGAAGCGTAAACAAAGCTTCACCTTCATCATAAGGTTTTGCTTTCCTTAGCTTAATATGTTGTTATACTTCATATTTGCATTGGTCATTGTTTGTGATTCGATTTTTTTAGTAACTAAATTAAAAAGACCCTAAATGCCTCCCCATCAAAATAGATCCAATCTTCATCCATTCGGTCACCGAGTTTAAAAGTGCAAAATTTGTCTCGAAACAAGCTGAAGAATTTTTTCTTAAGCTTTGGGAATGACTATTTGTCCACAAAAGTGGCTTTGATCATAACTCACCATTTAGAAGATAAAGTTTAGGACCTAATTGAATTACATGGGTGGAAATACTTTTTCCTTCGACCTTTGGCTCCTATGGTTATACCGATAGTTTTAGAATTTTATGTGAATTTGGGGTTTGCTTAAAGATGTAAGGTATATGTTAGGAACCGAGAGATGGAGTTTCCCTCTTCGTGTGTATATTATGACATTTCATTTTATGAAAACAATGATACTAAAGAGATGGATATCTCTAGATATTATGGCTTAGATATGGATGCCATACTATCATACTTGATGAAAAATAGGGGAGAATGGGTTCGAGACAAAGAGTCGGGATGACCACTTTCATTTGATCATGCATTATTGTCTTCGATTGTGAAACTCTGGATGGAATTTATTTTTACCCAAGTTATTCCCCCTGCCTAATGCTCAAACGGTTAAAGCTTTCCGAGCTATCTTATTGACTTCTATTTTGCAGTGAAAGT
Source organism: Gossypium hirsutum (assembly GCF_007990345.1). NCBI lineage: Eukaryota > Viridiplantae > Streptophyta > Magnoliopsida > Malvales > Malvaceae > Gossypium > Gossypium hirsutum. Next base: position 34,270,002 of record NC_053439.1, on the reverse strand, counting down.
GTGGTTGTCTAGGAACCTAGATATACTGATGCATGTTATTTTGCATAGAGAGTGACACGTCTGGCATCTATTTCCCCCATTTGATCATGGACTTATGCAAAAAATTTGTGGTAGTCATAGATCCCATTGAACCACACCATTGCCTACCTACATTTTTAATCGACGGCTCAACGCTACAATAATTCCAAAAGCTGAGGGAGCAACAAAACCAAAAGAGAAATCATAAACAAAAGAACAAAAAAGATTGACCTTTAGGTTAAAAAGAAGAGCTTTATTCGCAAAATATTATTGGTGCCATGCAGACAAAGCTTGAAGTGTTAGTAGAAATTATCCAATACAATACTCAAATGATCGAAGCAATGAAGTCCCACATTAATCGAGAAGCAACAGAGTAGGGTTTTTTGTAACCAAGTTGGTAAGGGAAGCTAAAGGGAATAGAAATTCATACCTTAAGCAAGAAAGAGTCAAGTATTCAACCGCAAGATCAAAGTAGGTCCACTTTCAAGAGAAAAAGGGAGCAACCATTGATCGACGAGTCAAGTTCTGACTCTGAATAGTTACATGGTTTCACAATTTTATTTTTAATTTTATTTATTTATAAGGCATGTAAATTGTATTAAACTTCATTACTTTTGGACTTATTTTTCTGTTTCTATATTTTGTATGCTTTTTTGTGCTTTTTGATTTTGTGTGTTTGTTTTATGTGTAGAAAATTACCCTAAAAGACTACACAACTTTCGTGAGCTTTGATAAGGAAGTGGACCTCCGAGCTCGTCTGACGCTCCATTCTAAGGAAGTCTGGTAACCTTATATCTCTTTTCGAGAACACATTGAAGATAATGTGTAGTCTAAGTGTGGGGGATGCACATAATTTTATGTGTTTTATTTTTTTCTTACATTTATGTTATTTTGTGTGTTTATTTTCATTTTTAAGCCTTTTACAAAAAAAATTCAAAAAAATCCAAAAATATTTTTCATTTTTCATTTTTCATTTTTGATTTTTGATTTTTGATTTTTTTGTTTAATTGCATGGTGCTTAGAAAATGATTAGGTAATAAGTTATTAGTTGTAAATATTGAAATTACATTAAATTGTCAAACTTGTAAATTTCAAATGATACTAAACAACTTGATGTACTTAATTGTAAGCTAATTAGTTCATTTACTTAATGTGTATAATAGAGTAGGGAAATAACCTAAATGAAAATGTATAAAGTGTACCATAGGATGAATAAAGTATACAGATCCTTGTAGATAAATAATTTGAATTGTTAATTGTTAATTGTTCGTTTAAATAGATGTATACTTGATAGAACTCGTGTTGAGTGATTAATTCAAGAAAGACCTTAGGCATTGTTTGAACTAAACGAGAGCCTAAAAGCTTACCTTTTGCTATGTGCCCCTATTTCCCACATCTTTGAGCCTCAAGTACCCTTTCTTTGTAACCTTAATATCAAAGCTTTGAGCCTAAACGAGTCTTGTACTCAATCCTTCTCTGTTTTGATCTTTAAAATACACTATGTAATGGACATCGAACCATGGACATTGAGGGTTAGGTAGAGACATGATGGTGGCTTTGTGTGTGAAAAAGAAAATGAAGAGATTACGTGATTTAGTACGTAATAATAATAAAAAGTGAATGAAAAAGTGCAAAATGAAGAAAGAGAGAGCTAAATCAAATTTAAGCTTGAAAAAGAAAATCTTTTGGTTTATAATTATCAATTTTGTGTGTACAAATATTACGTAATACCTTACTACATTTTGGAGAAATAAGGTAGACAAATGAAGGAGAAATAAGGAAGTGAGCTTGTAAATAAATTGGGGGCGAGTAGGGAACAATGTCATGTGTTTAACCATTTATAGAGCTTAAACCTATTTTGAGTGCCGATTGTATCAATTCTGAACCGTCTTAAGCCTTAGAATGCTATAAGCCAAGAAGACCTTTGGGACCTGAATAATTCGCTAACACAATAATTTGTGAATAGCTTGCATTTGTTTGAACGAATATGACCAATTCTTTTTAAATATCTATGAGCGATCCGCATAATTTATTTTGATGGATAACACTTGTACATATGTTTATTTCCATTGCCTCTATATCTAATGACATTTTAACTTAGTGAACTAATTGTGGGGTAGAGGACACAGAGATGCAGGACATAGGAAATGAGAAGGGATTTTTTATGGATGTAGCAATCGCTCCTAAGGGAGAAAGGCGGTCCTATGAACCAGAAAAGTATGAAGTAGAACAATTTTCTGATGCCGATAGCTTGGATTTTGTGGATTTTAAATAGTAAGGATCACCTCTAGTTTCTGCAGCTCAACAAGAGGATGAAAGTCATTCTGATGATGATGACACTTTGGATGCTTGCAACGATATTGAGGATCAAATTGAGCAGGAATGGGGTTAACCAACTAGATTGGTGGAGGAATTACAAGGAACCGTTGGGTCATTTGGAAAACACCTCTGAGAAAATTATACCCTTTATAGTTAAACCGTCGAAATTGGAATTGAAGCCTCTTCCCAAAATTTTAAAGTTTGGGTATTTAAGGGAGAGTAACACGTTACATGTGATTATCTCTGCTCAACATACAATCCGACTAGAGGAGGGTAAAAAGCCAAGGGTGGATGCCCAGAGAAGATTAAATCCCGCAATAAAGGAGGTTGTGAAAAAGGAATCAACAAAATGTCTAGATGCAAGTATTGTATATGTGGTTTTCGATAATGAGCGGGTTAGCCTGACTCAGTGTGTTCCAAAAACGAGCGGCCTAACTATGGTCCCTAATGAAAGGAATGAGTTAGTCCCGACCCGCATCGTAATTGGATGGCGTGTTTGCATCGACTATAGGAAACTCAATGATGCTACCCGGAAGGACCATTTTCTTTTACCATTCATTTACCAAATATTGGATAGGCTAGCAGGGAAAAAGTACTATTCTTTTCTTCATGGCTACTCTAGATACCATCAAATCCTGATTCACCCCGATAATCAGGAGAAGATTACATGTCCCTTTGGGACCTATGCTTTTTGGAGAATGCCTTCGACTTCTTTAACGCCTTGGCTACCTTCATGCGTTATATGAGAGCAATCTTAGTGTGTTTGCTTGAGGACAAGAAAAGAGTTAAGTGTGGGGGAGTTTGATCTACTATAATTTGATATGGCAAATTAGGCTTTCCCGGTACACTTAAAGAGTTTATTCTCAAGCAAAGTAGTGTTTTAAATTTATAAGTGTAAATGTCATTTGGGCCCCTAACGTATGGTTAGGTGATATGGAAACACGTTGGACGTTGAAATTGGGTAAGAACAGCACCAAAGGAGAGGGTATTGCAATATTCAATCCTTGGAATTGCAATACCTCTAAACGACCAAAGAATAGACACCACCCTTTAGTAGTTTCGTGATATCCACATTGGGTATCAAGATATACACCTGCTAAGAAGCACCCCAAGTTCAAGATTGCCCGAGGTATCGCGATATCCTATTCCTTGATATCGCGATACCAACATCATGAAGGGACAAAAATTAACAAAAAGGGTAGTCTTTGTCCACCCGAAGCACCAATCATTGAAGGCCTGTTCAAGGGTATTTTGGGCACAAGAATAGGGTCATAACAACTGCTTATATCAGCCAAAATTTGGTTAAGAGAAAGAGAGGTCACATTAGCTTAGTTTAGGTTTATTTTTCTCTAGGTTTTCTCTTAGTTTTTCTTTCTCTTCTTCTAGGGTTTCCTAGTTTCATTTCCTTAGCTATGGATTTAACATTTCTTTACAACTTTCCTGCTTGTTTTAGTTGTTCTTAGTGTTAGTTAGGTAGTTATTACTATAGCTTAGGTTTATTTGCACTTGCAGTCTTTATACCTTGGTTGTAAGACATTTTTAGCTTTAGTTATGTATTTCAATTTCCGTTACTATAAATCTGTTAAAGTTTGTTCCTTTTATGTTTTTTACTTTATATTTTCTTGTTGAATGCTTCTCTTTACATGTATTTTAAATTTTCTTGCATAAAAATCTCAACTTTTACATCTTTCTCAAGCTTTTCTTTAATGACTTCTATGCTTTTAATTCCATGTTTATTAGATTTATTTTCAGAATGAGTAACTAAACTTTTAAGGGGGTTGGTTGATGGAGATGTGGTGAGCTAATTTTTGGATAAAAGACCAAATCGTATAAATTGGACTAATTTGAATGAACCTAAAAACTTAGGATTGATGACCCTAAAGGATTATCTCTTGATTTCATTGGTTAGGTGTCCAACTAGATATCCTCTTGGTCTCACTTGCCTAGATATTCCCTTAGGGTCATCAATGCTAAGTTTTTTTCCTAAATACCAAGTTTTACCAAGAGATAAAATGGAGTTATTTTGGAAGTTTAAGTGATTTGGACTCTAATTCGAAGATTATTGAACCACATCAAGATCAACCAACCATTGTTTGTTATTTAATTGTTAATTTCGTAATTTTACACATTTTTCAATATAGTCCTTGTTTGCTAGGTTGTAGATTAGTTGAATTTCTCTTGACTTTATGATTTGTCGTAATATAATCTTTTGTGATTAGTTGGTTATGCTCTTTATTTCGTACACACGTTATTTATAAATTGTTCAATCCACGATTCTCTTAGGTTTAATCCTTGGAATACTCCAATGTTCTATTGTAACACTACAAATATTACAATGGACCTATCACACTTGCAGTAAAGTTACGATATTTATATTCATTTTAATTCGAATGCTAATACATCTCTCTCTCTCTCTCTCTCTCTCTCTCGTCAATCAAAGGAAAGAGGCGTTCAATTGACGCCCTTAAGGGAAAATCAAGATAAGTGAGACCGATAGGAGATCTTATTGGGCACCAATTTGATGAGTCCTGGATTAGTCGGAGAGGTCGAGAGTAAGCCAGACTAATTTGTCTAATTTGGTAAAGTTGAGGTCGAAAGGTAAAATAAAGTTAATTTAGGAGTATTTTCAATTTAGATCCCTAATTCAGAAGTTACCTAACCATATTGAAGTCAACCAACCACTATTTGTTATCATATTTACTCGTGTTTGATAGTTGCATTGTTTGTTTTCTTTACAATTTAGTCCTTTTCTATTTTTAAGTAATTAATTAGTTTTCATCAACTTTTATTATGGTTTGTCATACTATAGCATTTAGCGAGTAGTTGTTTAGACTCTTTAATTACACATTTATAGCTAGAATTCACTTAATCGCCAACTCATTTGGGTTCGATCCTTGGAATACTCTAGTGTTCCATTGTAACACTACAAATATTACAGCTGACTCATCACACTTGTAGACACCGCACCTTATTATTCTAATTTTATTGTCGTTTTAGTGTTGATTCTCAACCCCAGTGCACAAACGCCGAGACGAGGCGCTCACCAGCTTCTTGAAGTTTGTGATGGAATGTTGTGGTAATTGCAAATACCATGCTTGAGCTGAATCTTTTAACGTCATTGAAAATGTCCTGCACTTAACTTCATCCAAAACTCTAAATATATTTATATGGTTGACATAGTGGACCAAATGATCCTAAGTATCCCTTCAACCATCATACATCATTTTAGGAAACTTAAAGGTATGGAAGACATGGTGTTGTAATATGCTTTCAGCTAAAGGTTCATTTTTATACTTTTTCACTAATCCTAGGTATTCAACTTTCTGAAAATCCTATAAATGTTTCTCTGACCTTTTTATTTTTTGCTCCAAAGTATTTTAATTATCTAATCCATGCATAATATCATGAAAAATGAATACAAATTTTTTACTGCTACTTAGGACCGGCAATAGGTCTGAAGTATATAAAAATATCAAATTTAGATATATGTTACCTGTCGATGTAAGGAACCAATCATATATGTTTGGAATAGATTCTACTTTGAGAAAGTTGAAAAAGCACTATCTCGTTGAAAGGTTCTATACATCCACCCTTTCTCAATGTATTTCTTCAGACAAAGACTCCATATTTTTTGTGCTTTTCAGATGGTAAATATTTCTCAGAACATGGAGTGTAAGTCAAACACATGTTTGAATTGAAATAGAGACATTGATGCAACTAGAATAGCTATAATTATTATCATAGTCTTCATCATAACCATCATCCATGTCAATATCATTTATTACATTTTTGTTACCTCGGTTTGCATGTTGACGATCGCAATCGAAATGGATAGATTCATTCTCTCCATGCCTTGGGTTTTGATCACGATTCATTTTGCATGCTCTTGACTCCTCGATGAGCTTTTCATTTCTTTCATCTACTTGCTTTTGTCTATCCATTTGCTTCTAGTTAAAATTTTTTTGTTCTTTGTATCTCTTTTCTTGGGAGGACACTTGTTTCTCCATAACTCTTATTCTCTCTTGCATGTCTAAATATTTTTGACTACCAGAATGATGATGTTGAGATCCTTGGTCGATTGGCGATGCTCCGATGTAATGTTGGTTTTAGGGGTTATAATACCATAGGAGGTATTGGTAGAATTGTTGGTATGGGTTTTGCTGGGAGGGATTTTGTTGATTTTGGTTTTGAAAGTTGGTTTGATTTTGTGGGTTTGTGTTTTGGTTGCTATGCAAGTGATTCGGGTTTTAGGTTGTTCTGGTTTGATCTATATTTGCTCATGTGTTACGAACAGTGGGTCTATAACTTGGTCGTTGGTGGGATCAAACTCAGTGTTGGGAGGATCACTAATACCTGGGTTTGTCATATATGTCCATGCTCACCGCATTAATTGTTAACAAGTGAGGAAGACGATGACGAAATGGAGGAAGGTAAGGTGAAGGTTGGGGGAAGAGATTTATTTGGGGAAGAGTCTGATAGTTAAAGGAGAGGGAATCAACACGTGATCTATATGAGTTGTTGCATGGCCCTTTTATAGTGGGGGACAAGCATATCTACGTGTCTTAAGGTCACTAACTCAAAAGTCTTATTTAATACTTTTGGCAATGACGGTAATGCTAGGTCCTAGAATGAGACGTTTTAAGACGACTGGTAATCAATTAATTTGGGCCTCCATGTGGTCCTTATATAATCTCAGCGGAGATGCTCAACTCCAAAGTTCACCAAGTTGAAGTTCGCAAACTAAATCAAGGCTCGCCATATTGTTAATTTAATTGAGAGACATATATCATGCTCTCTCTGGGTACGTTGTGAGATTCAAAAGATACGTTGTGATGTCTGCGAGGTCTGTTACATAAGGTATAACAAATTCATAACAGTTTAATATTTGGTTCTATACCACCCATCCAACCAAACAACCAATTTAATCTGATTCTAACATTACTACCTGAAATAGAGGCATGAATGAATGATTTAAGTATAAACCGAGTATGGACCATTGTTTCACTTGCCTGAAAATACATCTTTATAATTGTGTTTAAGATGTTAAATATTTTTATCATATCATATCATATATTAGTCATTATTTTGGCATTGTATTGTATCCAAAATTGTTGGGTCGTTAGCCCATCTATTAGGTAAAGATTGCAGATGAACAGATGAATTACCAGAGACAAAATATTCACAATGTTGATACAAAGTCATAGTCCCTGATATAGCAAAACACTACACTCCTGTTACATTGAGGTTTTTTTTCAAGCTAAACGCTAATCAAAGAATGTGTATCTCTACCAACCACACCCCAGTTTACCCAGAGAGCAAAGTAATGAATATCGTCATACTGCTACTAATAAGTATCAAAACCCAACCTTGGCTCGTCTGGTATACCTTTTCTGACCGCTCGGTGGCTCCCAAAAACATCGTGACTCGGCTCGAAACTAACTTCAGAATGGCAATGCAAACAAAGAAAAGACTTACTGCTAATACAGCAAGTTCTTTTGTCTCCAAACTTGCTTGATCATGTACAACCTTTTCAACATCTAATCTGTTTGGCCACAAAACAGAAGTGAATCATGTCAGATATACGTTGCATGCATGCAAATATGTATGTATGTATGTATGTATGTATGTATGTATGTATGTATAGATTTCTAACCTTAACATGCTGTTTTCTCTAACCAATGTACTTATACTAGAAGAAACCACAGCTTTCCATGATTCAAGGTCTGCAAATTCTCTTTCCTGAAAGGGATAAGGCAAAAGATGTAACCTTTTTATTCATTAAGGAAACCTATGATGGTAAAGAAGAAACAGAAATTTTTACAGTACCATTGCTTCTTTCCAATGCATGAGATCTTTTATTTCTGTTTTGCTTTTCTCCAAAACTAGAGAAATTCTTGATAACTCGGAATTGATCTCCGGTAAAGCATCGCCTTCTCTTCGGTTTAATTCTTTGATATACTCTTCCAAAACAGATAAGTTCAAATCAAGAGACCTCACTTTCTGCATCAATATCTTTAAGACAGTGTCACTAGGAATTCTACCAACAGGTAGTTGTTTAATTTCAGTTAAAGGATCGGGAATCCTTCGTGTGGTAACTGGATTCTTCGTTGCAGTCTCATTGAGCTTTTGAACATCCTCGGCATTGTCTATCCCGGAAGCAGCAGTTTGAGCCTCGTCATTTCTTTTACCCTCATGGGAACTCACATCTGATTTTACAGAAGGCCCTGTTGAATTAGAATCTGTTGATTTCGTGACATGTTGTTCGAATGGAACAAATAGATCTTCGAGCATCCTCTCGATTGCATCGACACCATATACCTCTACAACACTCAGCGTGCAGTAAAAATCCGAACCGTAATGACTTAGTAGATTTAACTTCAGATACCTCAACCATTTTGGTTCTGATAGTGTAAAGGTCTGAATTTGCTTCACATTAGCAGCAACAAACTTTCCTAATGGAGACCATGTATCAGTTGGATAATTCAAACTACCATACAACTCGAATTCCTTGAAATTCGAAGAATGGTGTTCGAAATTAGCGATTTTAACAGCATCAACCAATGTCTCCTCTGCTAACTCAATCACAACATACTTTCCTTCCACGGTACAAGGATTTCTTAGATATTGATCATGATCTTTTCCCAATATGTTGTTTGCACCTTTTGCTTCCTTGTTATGTGCAACCACTTTAGCACCTTTCAATGTAGATGCATAATTGTACTCAGAACCGTCGGATTCAAGACGATGAGTGATCTTAAACGTACCCGGAGGATCACCCTCTTTCGCTTGCCTTGTTATATTCCGGAATTCATCGAATTTGAGATAAGCTGAAGAGCTTTTCAGATTAGATTGTTCCATTTCTTTTCTTACATTATGCTCCTCTTGTTCAACTATGTCGCAACAAAAAGCAGTGTAACCCAAAACTTTGAGAATCACTTCATCAAGCCTGCTTGTTTTGCAGAAAGAGTATTCATACTTCACAAACTTCTGATAAGTGGAGTTATTATAACTCACTGACTTATTAAGCTCTAACAACATTCGATTCGTACAATTATCTTCTGTATTTGCATCATTACAAAGCTTTTCATTATGACCAACACTAGGAGAACATGCTGTTTGGTTCTCAGGACGTGAATTTCCTGAACAAGACACAACTATATTTATAAATGAAATCTTGAATAAACATCTAAAGACATTTAAGAACTAAATTTATAATTATTTTTTGTTTTTTTACCTCCATTTTCATGGCTATGACCAAGTCGAAAGTAGAACAAGAAGATGAGAAACCAAAGGGAGATAATAACAGACAAGGAGAGCTCATAGATACTCTTTCCATTGAGCAAATTGTTCTTGTCGTTGTTATTGTTATTTTTGTTGTTCTTGGTCTTGATGGTAGTGTCTCTGTTGGGTTTGACAGACTCGTTCCTGCCATTATTGCAGTCGTTTCGACATGTCACGTACACGATGGAATGCCCATTTCTTGGTTTCTTCATGTCTCATCCGTACAAAGGAAAACTAGACGATTGAGAGAGATGATGATAATAATAACAATAATAAGAGAGAAAAATGGGTTTTTTTCTTCTTCTTCTTCTTTGCTTTTTGAGATTAAGAAATGAAGGGAAAAGGAAAGATATTTCCTTTTTGTTTTTGTTTTTCCCTGAGAAATTGGAGCAACGGTTAGCTTTTGGCTCCTTGTGGAGAGAACAAGAAAAGTGGGGAAAAAAAAAAGTTAAAGGGATGGAAGAAGAGGAGAGAGAGAAGGGGATTTTCCTTTTTTTTTTCTTTTTTTTTGTGGGGTTAATTTATTTTATGGAATCCAGATATTGCGGCAACTAATTTTCTACCGTCAAAAACGCACAGCCTCTTTCACTTCACTGTACCATTGATTTTTACAATCAACAAATAAAAGGTAAAACTACCATAGCAATCCTTGTATTGTATTTAAGATTATGTTTTAGTCCTTATACTGAAAGAATGGGTAAACTAACCCTCCTACGTAAGATGAATGAGTAAAATAGTACCCGTTAAATTATTCTGTTAAATACTATTTTGTTGTTTTGTATACATAATATAATGATAAATTTAACCATTTACCTTTATATTTTTATTCAATTTGATTGTCCTTTTGTTTAGTAAATTGACCATCACCTCATTACCTCTTTATAGCTGATGTTGTGTTATTTTTTATATGTCACGTCAATAAATAATTTAAAATTAATGAAAATATAAAAAAAATAAAATTTATAATTCTAAAATTTATGAAAAAAAACTTTTTAAATTTTTAAAAGGTTAAAGGGAAAAAATTTTCTAAAAAAATTAAAAAATCAATTAAGCCATAAAAAATACACTCAATTGAGTCTTGAAATATCCAAAAAAATATAATCTAAGCTCTTCCATCAACAGAAATTATGCTAAAAAATTTGAACATTAACAAACATTGACTTAGCTTACAGAAAAATTGAGAATTGACATGTGACATGCTACATAAATAAGTACATTCACTAAGCATGTTAGCATATATTTGAAAAATTATTAAAAATTATTAAAAATATAAAAATAATACATTTATTAAAAAATTTAAATACTATAAAATTTTATAATAAAAAAATAAAGCAATCCCATAGTATTCTGGGGCTATCTCGGAAGAAGATACTAAAGTATCTGTGTAAGCAGGTAAATTTATTTGGTAAGTACGATGGTTAAGCATTTCTGTAAGCAGGAAAATCGTTTATACTTTTTTTTTAATTATTAAATTGATTTATTTGATAAGAAAAAATTATATTCGAGAAGAATTAATTTCTTTTTATGTTAAAAAAAGTTGTTTGAATTTAAAAATTTTATCTTTATTAAAATAAAATTTTAGATCAGTCCTGATATGTTGGTTAAGAGATGGTTGAAAAGTAAAACGAGATCAGTAAAAGTAGGGGGAAAATTAGAAAGGGTGGCAACAAACAAATTTATTAGAAAGTAGCATGAGAATTTAATAGTTCTATGGTAGTACTGTAATATTTATTCTAGAATTATAAATCTTAAATTTCCGAATAAAAATAGTAATATATACATAAAAGATATGAAAAGAAGAAGATTACAAACGTAAGAGTAAAGCTTTTGTCAATCAACTCAATTCAACAAGAATTTAACCTATCTTTCGTAATGGCCCAATTTTGACCCGGGTCCAATGCCAAAACCAAATAAAACAAATAAAATCAAATACAAAATAATTAACAAACACAAATCGTTTCAGTCCATTCCCAAAATTGACCCTAAACCCAAATAGCCCAATAACAGAAACCCTAGCCCAAATGGAAAACAAACTTTCAGCTAAGGGAACCCTAAGGTGCGCCGCACTCTGCCCATGCCTCAGCGCCGCATGTGGCCTCCTCGTGTGCCCTTCGCACCGCCGCACGCCAGCGCCCCATCCACGCGCATCTAACACTGCTCTGTCACCTGTAAAAGACCACCAAACACGCAACAGGAGGAAGCATCTAAATTGCAAACGACAAAAAATAGAAGTTTAGGGATTGTAAAAATCAGCTATAAAAGCTGAACACAAACATTGTAATTTTTTCTAGATTTTTTTCACGAACATTTTGAAATCAGAAAAAGAACAGGTTGCTTTCTCTTTTTCGATCCATCTATTTTATTTATTCGTTTATTTATTTTTCATTTTTTTACAAATATTTTTTAAATATTAATAAAAAGATTAAAAAAAAAGGGAAAAGGGAATACTTGAGGTCTCCCGCAAAGCCCGTCGCCGGAGCCTTGTTCAGTTGCCGAAATCGGGACGGGAGAGGGCATAGGTTCTTCTTCTTCTTTCGGTCTTAGGGCCCAAAAGGCTAGGCCTTCAAATATTTTCGAATCGGGCTAAAAATCTGATCTCCGCGTCGTTTCGACCACCGCCTACGGTGGAGCCATGACGGCGCAAACGGTGGCCCCTTTGGCCGGATTTGAGGCTGTTAGGGAGAGAGTTTGAAAGCTCTCTGAAATTTTTTTTAAAAAAAGTGGGTTTAAACTTATTTTTTTAGTATTTATATTGGGTATAAAATGATGTCGTTTTGAGCCTTAGTATCAGTGGCCAAAACGGCGCCGTTTTCCATTCGACCCGCAACTCGACCTAGTGGCATTGAGGATCCGCGTGTTCTAGTGCCTAATGGGCTATTTTCTAGCCTGGTCCATTCACCTTTTATTAATCTCTCAATCTGGACCTATTTATTTTTCTACATTTTACCTTACAATTTTATTTCCTTTTCATTTTAGTCTGCGCTCAAACGCCGCGCTTTTGGACCGGGTAATATTGCCCAATCCTCATGCCTTAAACGCGTTGTATTTTAGCCCCGAGCTATCTGTTTTTATTTATTTGCAATTTTGACCCCAATTCCAGTCTGTTTTCAATTTAGTCCTTAGTCTGTTTAACTTTAATTTTTTTTATTTAAAAAAACAGTTTTGTCTAATATTTCGCTTACCATTTATTTATTTACTTATTTTCAATTATTAATCAAACTTACATTAGTATTTGTTTGTTTATTTATTGGCTTGTTCATTTTATTTTGGCCATTATTATTGTTATTTATTTCATTATTTATTTATTTGCTATTTTTAATACTTTCAAATTTTAGATTTATTATTATGGTTATTGTTGTTGTTATTATTATTGTAATATTGTCATTGGCATCATTATTTTTATTCAAGCATGTTAATATTGGGATTTGTTAGCATCAATGCTACATGTATATTTTGTATGCATATTATTTCATTGTCATTTCAAACATATATTGCAATATCGTTATTAGCCACATATGATCCTTTCAAAGTTTTTAAACGATTTCTTTTAAAGTATAATCAAATAAACTATGTGCATATTGATAGATATTTTGTCGACTTTCGCCCATTATTCAAAAAAAAAGGAAAAAGTTTTAAAATAAGGCAATATTTCGCGTTTTCGAAATTAGAGAAATTGTATCCTAACTTATGGGGTTTCGATTTCCTCGTTAAACTTAAATAGTAAAATATCCTTTTAAATTATGACTTTTGAATAAGCAAAATTTTGTGTTTAGATTCGAGTAGGTCGTACCCTAACTTACGGGGTTTCAATTTTCGCGATAAATCTAAATACAAGAATCTTTTCAAACATGAATTTTTTTTAAATAGTCTCGGGAATTAACAAAAGATCACGTTCTAACTTACGAAACATGGTTTCTTTTCCAAACCCGAGATACTCAAATGTCTTTCAATTAGTAAATTTTCGGCATGTATTCTTATATCTGGAATTCGATACATTGTGTCCTAATGCATTGGATATGACATGTTGTTTTCTCGATATGAGGATTTTTTTTCTAAAAATAATAGAGGCAATATTTTGCATTTGGAAATTCGAGAAAGCGTGTCCTAACGTGCTAGGTTTCGATTTCTCGTTTGACCAAATAGCCAAATATCCTCTTAAAAAACTTCAAAGTATGGTTTTTTGAAACCATAAGGTGATCTTGGTTTCGATGGTTTAAAGTATCGTGTCCTAACGTGCTGGAGGTGATATTCCTTCATAACAAGAGAATCTTAAATTTCAATCCATGTTATTTGGGTTTTTTTAGATCGTTTTTTAAACAAAAAAAAGAACTCTTCAAAGTTTTTAATCTTCGACACTAAGACACTAATTAATCAACTAGGTACCAATTTTGGGCACATCGAGGGTGCTAATCCTTCGTCATGCGTAACCGACTCCCGAACCCGTTTTTTGGATTTTTGTAGACCAAAAAATAATGTTTTAATAAATTAAATTATTTATTAAAACGATCAAATTGTGAGGTGATCCGATCACACCTCATTAAAAAAGATTGGTGGCGACTCCCATTTTCGTTTTCGTTTTCAAAGTCCAAGTCAATCTCATTTTATAAAAAAAATAGTGTCAACAGCTTGACGACTCCACTAGGGACCCAAAATAAGTGAGTCAAGCCACGAATTGATTAATTTTTGTCTTTTGTCAAAAATTAAAATTTGATTTGAATATATGATCCTTTCGTTGCATTTCATTTCGTCTTATTTTGATTTTTTTATCATTTAGATTTAATTGATGTGTTAGTTTAAGTTTTGATATATTTCTGCACATTGCATTGCATGACCACTCGGTTATACCCTTTTAAGTGGGAGTGAGAAACTATTCATTGGTGAGGTTTTCACCTCCGTGTAGGATAGTGAATCGCTTTCGGGATACATTCGTACCTATGTCTTCGTGAGATTTTCATCTCTGTGCAGCCATAGGAAAATGTATTCCCCTGAACTGAACTCAGTCCATATGAGCCTATAATGGGTGAGGATCGAGAAATTACCGATTCAGGTACCCTTACTTTAGAACCGAACCACATATAATGAGCCTTAGGAGCCTACCCTAGGTATAACCACATCGAACCCTAGTGGTTTCCTGAATAGTAGCTTTAATTATTATTTCTTGTATATTTTGAATTTTAGTTTTGTGTTATACTGACTTACTTTGTTTTTGCTTTGACTGTGATTGCATGGCATTTTCATCATAAAAGAGGTGTTAATTCATGTTTAGTGTCTAAATAGAGAACTTGTCATAAGAAAATGAATTTCTTGATAAAATGGAAGACAATACGGTCGTCCAAATACGGTCCAAGAAAACGTAATGAGGTAAAGGTGATAGTCTAATAAATTAATACATAACTTTACTTTGTCACCCGATGATTCAAGTTGACAAAGATTATTCGAGATTCGTCAAAGTCCCGACCTTTTAAAAAGAAGCTAATGAACATCACGAGGATGAGTGAGCAATGAGTTGCGGCCTGGATAAAGCAAAAAGGAGCTAGTAGAGACATCTATTAGAAAATTCGCGAGATTTATCTTAACATCCACATGAAGAAAAGAATCGATGTACCTGCCTGGAGTATGAGGGAAAAGTCGTATATATATTCGTTTTATGTAAAGATATTTGTTTTCTAGTAAAGTTGTTCTAATATAATTGAATCAAAATCAATGTCTCTTTCTGCATTCATTCCATTCATCTGCATTACATTTCATTGCATCGTTTGCATTAAAATTCACGAAAAATCCTTAATTAAACGAGATTATTTCAGTTAATCTGGAAACCACCAAGACTCCAACAACCAAATATCACTACGGTACACGCCGTAAAACAAAAGCAATGAATCAGAGGTTAGAAATAATCTAGTATGTCTTGTTAGATTCTAGATGCAGGAATGACTGGCTAAAATCTAACAAGACATACTAGAATCCCAAAGAACGATGATGAACCAATTGGCACAGTTATTGGCTAGAGGGAATGATAAAGGAAAAAGCCCTGTAGTTGATTTTGGGGTTAATCATCAGGACCCTTTTTATCCTCCAGGTTTCACCCCGTTAAGCACCCAGGCACAACCAGATATGTGCCCACAAAGAGTACCTGTCACCATCAGACCCTAATATCAAGTTGGTGCCCCGGTGTCGATGAACTTTCCAACAGGCTCAGGTTCTAATCCTGGGGATAACCCTACCAATCTCGTGGTCCCTGATCTCGATGATGTGGCACAAATAGAAAATAAAAGAATGGACCTGCCAAAACAACTTGAGGACCGGTGTAAATGGCTAGGGGAGAAATTTAGAGCTATGGAGAACGCCGACTACCATTGTGGGTTGACGCCAAAGACTTGAGTTTGGTTCCTGATCTGGTGCTCCCACCTAAGTTCAAAATGCCAAGGTTTGAAAAATATAATGGGACTAGTTGTCCTGAAGCTCACATCACGATCTTTTGTCGAAGAATGATGGGATACGTTAATAACGAGCAACTGTTAATTCATTGCTTCCAAGATAGTCTGATTGGATCGGCTGCCAAATGGTACAACCAACTAAGCTGTGCCAAGGTTCAATCATGGAAGGACTTGGCACAAGCTTTCATGAAGTAATATGGCCACGTGACAGACATGTCGCCCGACAGAATTACACTACAGAACATGAAAAAGAAGCAAAGTGAGAGCTTCAGGCAATACGCCCAGAGCTGGAGAAAAGTGGCGACGCAAGTTCAGACACCTCTTTTGGAAAAAAGAACCAAGATGCTTTTCATCAACACTCTGAAAGCCCCATTCATTAACCATATGTTAGGAAACGCTACCATGAGCTTCTCAGATATAGTAATATCTAGCGAGATGATTGAAAAAGCAATAAAAAGTGAGAAGATAGATGTGGGGGGAAGCGTCAAAAGATCAACCCCAAAGAACAAGAAAAATGAAGTGAATAACTTGAGTATGTATAGTAAAGGGTATCCCAAATCGGTCACAGTGGGCCAACCGAGGGCCGTAACCGTTGGCTATCAAAATACTTCAAAGCAAGAATCCAACTCGAGGCCAAATACAGAAAAACTCCAGTTCACACCTATCCCAATGACGTATAAAGAACTATATCGGAATCTATTTGATGCACATGTAGTGCTCTGTTCTACTCAGAACCCATGCAACTTCCATTCCCGAAATGGTATGATGCGAATGCCCAATGCGAATACCACGCGGGAATAACATGACACTTCATTAAAAATTACACTACGTTTAAAAAGTTAGTCGAGAAGTTCATCAAGATGGGCATCGTGAAGTTTGACGATCCATCAGGACCTAGTGTGATAGGAAATCTGTTACCCAGTCATCCAAACTCAAGAGTAAACGCGATAGTTGAGAATGGAGGAAAAAGAACCAAAACCAATGTTGCATTTGTAAAACCCCACTGAAATTGGTTTTGAAAAAAATAATAGAAATGAGATTAATCATTCAGAATTTGAGGAAGAGACCAAAGGGGATGATGAGCTACTATGAGTTCAACGCTGAAGAAGGCCATGAAATCCAAGAGTGCGCTGAATTCAAGGCTTTGATGCAAAGCCTGATGGATGATAAAAAGTTGAAATTCTTTGAAGAGATCAAAAGCCCGGAAGGAATATTAAATGTTGATGTCGTATCCGAAAATGGGGCCAGGGAAGAGAAAGAGAATTTATGAGGCGTCTACCCTTACACACTTGGGAGTGTTTTGAACAATGGGACTGTGGAAGAGATCCCTGTATTTTTTAGAGCTAATTTGGAGTAATTTCCAAAACACGCTTATTGCTCTAAGCCTAGGAGCGATAAGAATCCTTTTGTGAGATAGGCTTATGTCCAATATCTTTATTTCAATAAAAATGCATCTTTGTTTCTCACTTTGAGCAAATATTCTTTCATTATTTCCATTTCATTCATAATTATACTGTACAGATAAATATTCTTAGATTTTTTTATTCTTTGGATCTGCCTTCATCCTTACAATAGGTCTCCAGATATCAAAGACATGAGCGACACTGCTATTGACTCAGAACCTCCTTTTGAGCAAGATATGTGTCCAGAGGAACTTCAAGACTTTGAAGGGGATCAAGACTATAGCTTATCTCCTGCTTTGTTAAGGATGGTAGAACAAGATCCTACCTTACAAAAAATTCAATGAAAGCCATGGCCTTCCTTAATGTGGGGCATGGATGTCATCGAGCTGATCGCGCCAAAAGATTCTAACGATCATCAACTCATCTTTATGGTCGTCGATTACTTCACTAAGTGGGTAGAAGCTGCTTCATACGCCAATGTCACAAAGTCGACAATTAGCCAATTCTTGAAAAATTATATGTCAGTATGAAATGCCAGAAAGGATTGAATTTGAATAACAGTGCGTCATCAGAAGTTTGCAGTCTGTTCAAGGTTAACACCATATCCCCCCAAAATGAACAGTTCAGTGGAGGCAAAAAAAAACTCTACCGGGGCAACGCCTTTCTCTTT
The DNA here is from genome assembly GCF_007990345.1 of Gossypium hirsutum. Taxonomy (NCBI): domain Eukaryota; kingdom Viridiplantae; phylum Streptophyta; class Magnoliopsida; order Malvales; family Malvaceae; genus Gossypium; species Gossypium hirsutum. Next base: position 34,251,877 of record NC_053439.1, on the reverse strand, counting down.
GGCTTATCATAGTTTTACCCAGTAAAGTCGAGACTCCTTCTCACCGAGTTTTTGGATCCAATCCAGTTTAAAGAAAAAGTTTCAAGGTTATCCGTCATGGTCAAATATACCAAAGGCAAATGATGCGAGCTCACCAAAAAAAAGGGTTCGCTCTAGAGAATTCCATGAGGGGACTTGGTATTAAAGAAGATATTTCCCATACAAAAAGACTTTAGAGGAAAGTGGATGCCAAACTGGGAAGGACCTTATGTAGTAAAGAAGGCATTTTCTAGAGAAGCGTTGATTTTGACCAGAAGGGATAACAAGGACTTGCCTAATCCTACGAGTTCAGATTCAATTAAGAAATGTTTCATAAAAAATAAAAAAAATAAAAATACAAAAAAAAGAAAATAAGAAAAAGAAAAAGGAGAGGCCAAGGTGAAAACCCGCAAAGGGCACCTTCAGACCAAAAGGGTTTTGAATTGAAAACCCATGAATGGGAAATTCAAGTTTTGATCGAAAGTGGGGCATGCGGTAGTCTTGTCCTCTCCAAATTAGCAAGAAGGAGAGATGCTACCTCTTGGGGCATCATCAAAGTCTTCTAAGACTTCTAAATACATATCAAGTTCAAAAGGGTCCTCATTTCGTATTCTAGCAAAATTCGCTATCTTGATTAGTCTATTCATTTCAAGCTTTGCTCCCAACAAAATTTCATCTTGTCTTTTGTGATAATCTTTTTCAAGCATTTTTCATTGAAATAATGATTAATGGACTAATAATATTCAAACAGAAGGAGTTCTGTATATTACTCTGAAAGGTTTCTAAATAAGTACGATGACCTGAAATAGGGCTATTGTTTAGAACTAACCAACTTAAGGGTAGGAAGTATTTGAGAAAGAATAGTCTAAGTTGCGACCATTTCTTTGGTTTTTTTGTTAAAGATACCGGCTGAACAAGAAGGCATCAATGATAGAACCTGGATGAACAGCAATTAATGACAACCCAAACATTAAAAAGAGATCATTCTCGAAAAATGACATTCTGTATTCATGCAAATATCATACATACACATCTAGTTAGGAGCATTTGATTCATTCTAATCATAACATCCTAATCACTAGGCATAAATAGGTTCATAAAATGGACTTTATATGTCATGTTCCCCAGAGAGCAGATCAATGGAGTTACTCATACCCCTGAGGTTACAATTAAAAAGATTGAAGCCACAACGGCGAATCTTACTTCCCTGGCGGTGCAGTGGGACAAATTGAAGCTACAACGGCGAATCTTGCTTCCCCGACATTGCAATTAAAAAGATTAAAGCCACAACGGCGAATCTTACTTCTCTGGCTGTGCAGTAGAACATATTGAAGCTACAACGGTGAATCTTGCTTCCTCGACATTGCAATTAAAAAGATTGAAGCCACAACGGCGAATCTTAATTCCCTAGCAGTGCAGTGGAACAGATTGAAGCTACAATGGCGAATCTTGTTTCCCCGACATTACAATTAAAAAGATTGAAGCCACAACAGTGAATCTTACTTTCCTGGCGGTGCAGTAGGACAGATTGAAGCTACAACGGCGAATCTTCCTTCCTCGACAATGCAATTAAAAAGATTGAAGCCACAACGGTGAATCTTATTTCCCTGACAGTGCAGTGGAACGAATTGAAGCTACAATGATGAATCTTATCTCCCTAAAGTTGTAGTAGAGCAGATTGAAGCCACTAATCTTATCCCCTTGAAGTTGCAGTGGGGCAAATTGAAGATATAAGTCTTATCTCCCTGAAGTTACAGTGGAGCAGACTGAAGATAGTGAGTCTTATCTCCCTGATGTTGTAGTGGAGCAGACTGAAGCTACTAATCCTTTCTTCCTGAAGTTACAGTGGAACGGATTAAAATGATGAATCATATACCTCTGAAGTTACAGTAGGTCGAATTAGATCTTATCATATCAAACCTTATCTCTCTGAAGTTGCAGTGGAGCAGGTTGAAGATACAACTCTTATCTTACTGAAGTTGCAGTGGAGCAGACTAAATACACAAATCTCATCCCCATGGAGTTGCTGCAGAGCAGATTGAAGTTATATCTCTCTAAAGATGTCGTGAAGTGGATCAAAGCAATAAGACACGGTGGACTGAAATGAAGCTACCTGAAGAAGATGAGCACCAACAAGTCAAAAATCGTCGAGACTGGGTAAAATTGGTCTTTCTTGGTCTTTGCTCTGTTCTCGTTACACGACAACAAGCAAAGAGGGGTAGTTGTAATGACCCAATTTTGACTCGGGCTCAATGCCAAAACCAAATAAAACAAATAAAACCAAATACAAAATAATTAACAAACTCAAATCGTTTCAGCCCATTACCCAAAATTAACCCTAAACCCAAATGGCCCAATAACAGAAACTCTAGCCCAAATGGAAAATAAACTTTCAGCTAAGGAAACCCTAAGGTATGTCACACTCTGCCCATGCCCCAGCGCCGCATGTGGCCTCCTCGCATGCCCTTCGCGCCGCCACACGCCAGCGCCCCATCCACGCGCATCTGACACTGCTTTGTCACCTGCAAAAGACCACTAAACATGCAACAGGAGGAAGCATCCAAATTGCAAACGACAAAAATAGAAGTTTAGGAGTCGTAAAAATCGGCTATATAAGCCGAACACAAACATTGTAATTTTTTCTAGATTTTTTTCATGAACATTTTGAAATCAGAAAAAGAACAGGTTGCTTTCTCTTTTTTGATCCATCTATTTTATTTATTCGTTTATTTATTTTTCATTTTTTTACCAATCCTTTTTTAAATATTAATAAAAAGATAAAAAAAGAAAGGGAAAAGGGAATACCTGAGGTCGCCCGCAAAGCTTGTCACCGGAGCCTTATTCGATCGCCGAAATCAGGACGAGAGAGGGCGTGGGTTCTTCTTCTTCTTTCGGTCTTAGGGCCCAAAAGGCTAGGCCTTCAAATATTTTCGAATCGGGCTAAAAATCTAATCTCCGCGTCGTTTCGACCATAGCTTACGGTGGAGCCATGACGGCGCAAACGGTGGCCCCTTTGGCCGGATTTGAGGCTGTTAGGGAGAGAGTTTGAAAGCTCTCTGAAATTTTTTTTAAAAAAAGTGGGTTTAAACTTATTTTTTTAGTATTTATATTGGGTATAAAACGATGTCGTTTTGAGCCTTAGTATCAGTGGCCAAAACGGCGCCGTTTTCCATTCGACCCGCAACTCGACCTAGTGGCATTGAGGATCCGCGTGTTCTAGTGCCTAATGGGCTATTTTCTAGCCTGGTCCATTCACCTTTTATTAATCTCTCAATCTGGACCTATTTATTTTTCTACATTTTACCTTACAATTTTATTTCCTTTTCATTTTAGTCTGCGCTCAAACGCCGCGCTTTTGGACTGGGTAATATTGCCCAATCCTCATGCCTTAAACGCGTTGTATTTTAGCCCCGAGCTATCTGTTTTTATTTATTTGCAATTTTGACCCCAATTCCAGTCTGTTTTCAATTTAGTCCTTAGTCTGTTTAACTTTAATTTTTTTTATTTAAAAAAACAGTTTTGTCTAATATTTCGCTTACCATTTATTTATTTACTTATTTTCAATTATTAATCAAACTTACATTAGTATTTATTTATTTATTTATTGGCTTGTTCATTTTATTTTGGCCATTATTATTGTTATTTATTTCATTATTTATTTATTTGCTATTTTTAATACTTTCAAATTTTAGATTTATTATTATGGTTATTGTTGTTGTTATTATTATTGTAATATTGTCATTGGCATCATTATTTTTATTCATGCATGTTAATATTGGGATTTGTTAGCATCAATGCTACATGTATATTTTGTATGCATATTATTTCATTGTCATTTCAAACGTATATTGCAATATCGTTATTAGCCACATATGATCCTTTCAAAGTTTTTAAACGATTTCTTTTAAAGCATAATCAAATAAACTATGTGCATATTGATAGATATTTCGTCGACTTTCTCCCATTATTCAAAAAAAAAGGAAAAAGTTTTAAAATAAGGCAATATTTGGCATTTTCGAGATTTGAGAAATTGTATCCTAACTTACGGGTTTTGATTTCCTCGTTAAACCTAAATAGCAAAATATCCTTTTAAATTATGACTTTTGAATAAGCAAAATTTCGTGTTTAGATTCGAGAAGGTCGTACTCTAACTTACGGGGTTTCGATTTTCGCGATAAATCTAAATACACGAATCTTTTCAAACATGAATTTTTTTAAATAATCTCGGGAATTAACAAAAGATCACGTTCTAACTTACAGAACATGGTTTCTTTTCCAAACTCGAGATAGCCAAATGTCTTTCAATAAGTAAATTTTCGGCATGTATTCTTGTATCGGGAATTTGATACGTTGTGTCCTAACGCATTGGATATGACATGTTGTTTTCTCGATATGAGGATTTTTTCTAAAAATAATAAAAGCAATATTTTGCATTTGGAAATTCGAGAAAGCGTGTCCTAACATGCTGGGTTTCAATTTCTTATTTGACAAAATAGCCAAATATCCTCTGAAAGAACTTCAAAGTATGGTTTTTTGAAACCATAAGGTGATCTTGGTTTCGATGGTTTAAAGTATCGTGTCCTAACGTGCTGGATGTGATATTCCTTCAGAACAAGAGAATTTTAAATTTTAATCCATGTTATTCGGGTTTTTTTTAGATCATTTAAAAAAAACTCTTCAAAATTTTCAATCTTCGACACTAAGACACTAATTAATCAACTAGGTACCAATTTTGGGAGCATCGAGGGTGCTAATCCTTCTTCGTGCGTAACCGACTCCCGAACCCATTTTCTAGATTTTTGTAGGCCAAAAAATAATGTTTTAATAAATCAAATTATTTATTAAAATGATCAAATTGTGAGGTGATCCGATCACACCTCATTAAAGAAGATTGGTGGCGACTCCCATTTTCGTTTTCCTTTTCAAAGTCAAAGTCGATCCCGTTTTATCAAAAAAAATGGTGTCAACATCTTTGATTCTGCTGTAGCATTTTAATGCATTCTAAAGTATATAACAAAAATGGGTATTTTACTAAAAGGCCCATTTCCAACATTATTTATGGAAATGGGTCATTTAAAAAATTATTTATCGGAATAGGTTAAAAAACCCAAAACGCGCCTATGTGGAAGCGTTTTAAGGGGAAAACACAAAAAAGTGCCTTGTCAAGGGTGCGCTTTTGCCATGTCAGCAAAAAGCGCGCTGACATGGGAGCGCTTTTACTGATATGACAAAAGCGCGTTGATGTGAGCGTGCTTTAGCTTGTGTTTTTCTATGGTTTTTGGATTACTTGTATGTTATGGCTTAGGGTTTATGGGTTTAGGGTTATGGTTTAGGATTAGTGTTAGTGTTAGTGTTTTTGAAAAAAATAGGGTTTAGAGTTTTAAAAAAATAAAGTTAGGGTTTATGGTTTTTAAAATTGGTAAGTATTGTTTTGGAAGAAATAAATTTGGAGTTTAGAGTTATGAAAAATAAATTTGACTTGATATATTCTAAAAAAATTATTTTGACGAGATGGATTTTATTTGTATAGTCAGTAAATGTACAGAAAATGCTTCCAGCTGGACGCTTTTTTTGTACAGTTGATTCTGAAAAAATAATTTTAAGAATATGGTTCTGAAAAAATATCTCGGGATTCACGGGAAATCTAATAGTTGAGGATAAAAAACTCTTCAAGCAGGATGTACTGTCAACAAAAGTACTGAAAAAAACTCCCAGCTGGACGCTTTTTTTTATAGTTGATTCTGAAAAATAATTTTAAAACATATTGCGAATATAATATTGTGACACTCGATCTACCGACTGTTATAAAAAATTATAAAAAAATATTAATTAAATTACATAAATGAAAAAATTAAATAATATTAAAAAATTAAAATTAACCCTTACCATTTTCATTTAGTCGACGAAGATATGTTTATCATCGAGACGAATTAATTGCCGGGTCATTGCTAACACGACCAAATTTCTTAGAAATTATAAAAAATAATACTAATTTAGACAAAAATTAAAGACTTACAGATCTTTGAGAGCTTTTTTGAGAAATTTAGAAAGAAATTTGGAAGAAATGTAATTTGGAGGAAATTTTGTGTGAAAAAAATGGGTGGGGGTTTATAATTTTTTTCATGACTGTTGGCCCCAACGGTCAAATTTTTAAATGACTGTTGGAGGTGACTGTTGGGGTAAAAATATGAGCTAAAACGCGCCCACGTAAACGCGTTTTTGCCATGTCAGCAAAAACGCTTCCACGAGAAGGGACTTTTTTGAAATTTTCTCTTAAAATGTTTCCATGTAGGCGCATTTTGTATTTTTTTAGACCATTCGAGTAAATAATGTTTTAAGTGACCCATTTCCGTAAATAATGTTAGAATTGGGTCCTTTTTAGTAAAATACCCAACAAAAATTGACATGGTACTTTTTTTCACAAACAAATAAAATAATTACAATAAATTAAAAATAATTTATAAAAATATAAAATAAAAAAATAATTTCATTATTTTTACTAAAAAGTTTTGTAAAAAAAAAGAAAAAGAAAAAGAAAAACAACGAAAGATTAAATGGATTGATTGTAGTTCAAACCTCATATAAATATAAAAATAATTATTTATTTTCAATCATTTTTAAATATTCAATCGTTGATTCGAATATATATATATGTAATTTTTAAAAAAAATTATTACTCATGTTTTTATTATAAAAAAAGTAATAAACATGTTTTAATATTTTCATTAAATAAAAAATATTTCTATTTAGCAAGTGTGTTTTTTAAATTAAAAAAATAAAAATATTTTTATAAACATTTATATTCTGAGTAATTCTTGATTATAAAATGATATAAATATATATATTCAACAAATATGCTCAAGAATTTCTAGATTTTTAAAGTAAATGGGCCAATGAAACTAAGAAAAGTGTAGCAATTAAGCATTTAGATTTATTAATAAGAAAATAAAATTTATCCATCTTTTATACCATGTATTCACAAAATTACATTAGTATGGCATATTACTTTATAATACATTATTCATCATTTTTTTTAATATAGAATTGAAGCCCTGGGCCCTAACTTCATAAGCTTAGGAGAATGGTCCAAATTCAAAGGTTCATTTGCGCTTTAGAAGCTCGATACTTGAAATGAAAATGCCAACCAACATCAACCGGCAGAGCAAGCGTGCACAAGGCAGGATCCCAAAATAAAGCAACACTTGCCACCTGTCCCGACAGCTTCGCCGTCCTTTACCGGGAGCGTAACTTGATGTTATTTCAGACCGACACGTGTTATGTAGTTTTGTCTTTCTCTACAATCCTTGAATATTATATTCCAAAATTTAACCGTCCGTATCTCTTTGGACGGTGGCTTTTAAATTTTTTTTTAATTTGATCTAAGCAATATATTTTCTCAAAAAAAAAAAAAATTGGCTCAATATCAAATACAACACTAATTATCCTTAAAAAGATAATAAAAAAACAACATTTTACGTATTTTTTTTTCTAAACTGGTTTCAGAAATAAGCTAATTATAGCTTGTATCACAGTAACTAGAATTAATTATAAGTGGTTGTAAGTTTACAAGGTAGTTCCACTATCTGTTGTAAATTAGAATTATCCGTATGACAATGGTCTCTAGTTTTGGTAGAGAAAAGATTAATGAATTACATTTCTATTACTATTAGCTTCATGGTTTATTTTGATAAAAAAGATTGATTTTCGTAGTTGAATTATAAATAGTGATACTAAGTTAATTAGAGGTTTAATAAATAATATAAGTATATAAAAGTGAAACTAAAAATTCGGTATTGAGACTAAAACAAATTTTGAAAAGTTATAAAAAGAAAATTGAAAATGGCTTTTAACTTTTTATAAGGGAAAGAAACTAAAATTACTATCATACCATTTTTAACTGGGGTAAACCCACTTCATCCCCCTCTAACTACACAGATTTCAAAGAAATTTCCTTTTTAATAAAGTGGCATACAGTATATAAATTACATAAGCTTATCTAACTATTCATATCTCAAAAAATTTTATAATTCAATTTTAATTTCTTCTAAAAGAGAATTTTCAAATTTACTATAATTAGTTTTAAATATTTTTTCTTTAATTCTAGTTAATTAATAATAAACTTATATTATTCTTTAAAAGTAACTTAGTAAAAGAAATTATTATATGATTCAAACTTCTGAGCATGAGCATCTGGACATGGGTTTGCGTCCTTAAAAGCACTGTTCCTTCCATATGGTATAAGTTAAATATTCATTTCTCAAATTGAAATTTTAAAAATTTTAAAATTACGTAAACATCGTAAATAAATTTTCTCTCAAATTTATTTTAAATTTCCAACCTTATCAAATATATTCCAATTAATTTATGGTATAATTGAGCCTTAAAAAAAAAACTTTAAAGCCTTAGGAATCTTATGACTTGGAACTCCATTTGGATGTTATCATTATACAGACATAAATATTATATATAAAGGAGAAGAATTGACAAGTGCATGCACTAAAACCTATTCTTTTTATGAAACAACTCCGTAGGTGGTGGCACCATCTTGCCAGCTTTGCTCCGAAAATAACTATTTATACGTCTACAAGATTTCTCGTTGCAAGAGTTCTGATTCCCTTGTACAAGGAGAATACAAGAGCCATTGCCCAATTCAAATGTGCTTGTCACTTTAACATTTCTTATTAAAAGGGACAAATCATTTGTATCAAAAAGAAAAAAGGACAAATAAGACGCAGGTCTTTATTTTAGAGAGAATAAATACATGAGTGACTACTTTTACAGATTTGTAACAATACATAAGAATGAGTTTAAACAAATAATAAGTGTATTATTCTTTAAAAAAAATGTATTTGTTGATGACAAGAAAGTGATGGAGGTTCGAGACACCGTTCATTCAAAAAATCGAGAGTTGTAAGTGGTGTTCTGGAAGAGGGAAGAGCTTAGAGTCGTTATACAGCTTCTGGAGAGAAGAGGAGATCTTGAAAGGTGTGTTGGTTGTTCGTATCTTCATTGATTTTTGAGAGGTATTTAAGGGAGACATTTTTAGGTTACGTTCCTCTCGTAGTTAGTGAGTTATCATTCAGGTTGTACAATATAAGTCTACTTGTTAGGTTGATGATGTGATTTGATGTAATTGAGTTATAATATATGTAATTGATGAGTGATACCAATGAAAGTCGAAGTTAGAATTGTTTATAAAGAGAGTTGAAATAAACATTTCCAAAGTAGTCTTTCCTTGTGAATTGGCTATGAGTTAGGTTTACCTTTAACAAGTTATTTTTAAATTTGAAATAATATTGACAACCAAAATTTAGGAAAAGCAAAATAAGTTAAATGCTCGATTTGTATTAGATATTATACTTATTTAAGTTTTTTTTACCTAATTAATGTTTAAATACTATTTATACTTAGATGTTGTAATTATTTAACTTTATTTTTATCAAATTAATTTTGTAGATACTACTTTGTATTAGTTTACCAAATTAAATTAAAATGCTACTAAATTTATCATAAGAAATTATAAATTCTATAAGAGAAATCAATTTTTTTTAAAAAAATTGGACTTTGGGGACCAAATACAAATTTATCTTATTTTTAGGCACTAATTATAAGATCAAAATAATTTTTTTAAAAAGGACTTGAATGAAAATTTACAAAATTTTGGAGCGGTTGGGCACTACCATCCCCTAAATTCGCCTCTGACAACAGTCATATTGAGCAAAGCTTGCAAGTTGGCTAAGGCTTCCTTTGGTTTTGCTTTTTCTTCCAATTAGGGATGATGAAAATTCAATTCGACTCGAAAAATCGAAAAAAAATTTAATTTCAAATTATTCAAATCGAGTTAATCGAATCAACTCGAATTTTTTTTTGAATTTCAAGTTTAAATCGAGTTAAATTTTTAAATTCAAATAACTCGAATAATTTGAATAAATCGAATACTGAACTATATTATTTTATATTTTAAATTTATATTATTATTTATTGTTTCAATATTATTATTATTTTACATTTTCCCTCAAATCTATTTTATTTTACCGCCCCTACCCTACCCCACCATTTTCCCCCAAATCAAAATTTAAAATCCCTAAATCAAACCTATCAATTCATTCAAAGTTTCAGACCACCAAATCAGAATTACTAAAACAAAGCCCTCCATTCTTCTTCTTCATCAGTTCATTCAAACCCTCCATTCTTCTTCTTCTTCTTCTTCAATCTTAATCAGTTAATTCAAATTTCAAACCCCTAAATTGAGCCTTATTAGAAAATAATCTTTTGAAATGACGTAGCACTACCAAATTTCTTCAGTATCGAGTTGTGTGAGCCTTATCAGGGTGCGTTTTTTAAATATTATTAACATGAATCATCTAAGAATGATTCTCAACCTTCAAACTATACAAAACTACACAAATTCATGGTTCCGAAATTTCGATGTACAATGACAATTTTCACGAAAACTTAATAAAACATTAGAATTTTTTAATGAATCTTTAAGAAAAGTTTAGAAACCTTCTAATCACATCAAAACAAGTTGAAAAACACTTCGAAATATTGATTTCATTCAAAATTCCAAATCTCACCTTTGATTCAATAGATAAAAACTCGATTTAAATGACTAGACTACATCAAAAACTGTTAAAAAATAGAAAACCTTATCCTGATTGAAGAAAACGACCAACAATTGATTGACATCCAAGAAAACCCATACTATGAGTAACAATGGGTTTAATGGTGTTCTTGATGTTCCTTTTTTACTTAAGAAAAGATTTGGTCTTTGGAAGATGGTAAAAATTGATTTTTGAGAATCAAAATTGATGAATGGGTTTTGGGGATTCAATTGACGGCAAGAAGGGGGAGGGAATGTTTCTATTCTCTCTCTTTTTTTTCACATAAATATTAGGGTGAATGGAGAATAAATTGGGCTGATTTTAAAACTTGGTATAATTCTTTAAAACTATTCCTAAATTAAGCCCATTTATAAAACAGTCCTCTTTTTAAAATTGAAAGTCATTTTCACACTATTTTCACAAATTGATTTAGTTTTCAAAAAGCCATAGACGAATACATTTCTGGTTTACCATGCTTCGAATTTTTGAACACATTTTGAGCTATTATTCTAAAATTACCCTCGAAATTTCTAGACCCAATTTCGAGATGTGACATAGAGTCTTTTTATCATCTTACACTGAATGTGTTTGGATCTTTCCATGCTACATCTCTTTCACTTTATAAACTATTGACAGATGTGCATTGTCTTTTGCATGGGTGACAAGATTGTGGAGATTTAGACATAATTTCTATGACTTCAACAATGAGGGATAAACATAATAAGTATTGGGATGAAGGAAAAAAAAATCAACATACTAGTTTACTTGACGATTATGTTTGATTTGCAATGCAAAACGAACTTTTTGGACTTTGGGGTCAACTTTCTTTTTCCTCATGTTGCTAATGACATTATGAAAATGATTGATAAAGAATTGCATTGCTTGTTCAATGAGTATTCTTCTAATACCAAGATAATTCAATTGTTTAAAGGTATATCTAGTTCTTCTACAAATCTTTTTAGTTTAATGGAAATAGATCAGTCAGAAATACAAACGAGCTTGGCCAAACAAAAATACCTTAAGAAGAAGAAACAAGTTGGATTGGAAAGTAAATTTGAGTTGGATAAGTATTTGGGTGAGGAAGACGAAGTAAACAATTCAAGCTCATTTGATTTATTATGGTGGTGGTTCATCCTAGATTCTTTATTCCTGCACAAATGGCTTGAGAAATTCTTGTTATTCCTATCTCAACAATTTCCTCAAAAGGTGCATTTAGCACGGGCGGATGTGTTTTTGATAGTTTTAGAAGTTCTTTAACTCCTCTCATGGTCGAGGTTTTGGTTTGCACACAAGATTGACTTTGGAAATCTAATGGTTCCATCGATTTTGAAGACTAATGTAATGACGTTCAAACCATGAAAGATGGTAATACATTAATTTTGATTCATAAAATAAAATTTTGTGTTATTTATATTAGTAAGCATTCTCATTATTTAACTAACACTTTTGTTTTTAAATTTTTTAGACTTATCCAAAATACTCGAAGATCAAGAAGGTAATATACTTAGCAATATTTTATAAATTTAAATATTTATTTAATTTATTTTTGCAAATATTTTTTATTATTTAACTAATTAAATACTTTTACTAGATGTTTCAAGTTTATCGAAGGTGGTTGAAGCAAAAGAAGAAGCTTAAGCTAATCTATAACGGTCTTTGAACTGATGCGTTATTGTTACCAATTTGTTGTGTTATTGCAGCTAATTTATTGGACTTTTGTTGTATTGTTTTTATTTTTTGTTTTGTTGTTTGGGCTGATGTAGTTTTTTGCTGTATTTTAAAGTTTTGCTTATGTTTCTATTATAATATTGTTGGGTTGTTGATGTTTACTTGAATTCATGTTGTGTTGCTTTTATTTGTTCACTTATTTACTTCAAATTTTCTTTGTATGATCATATTTAAAAATATTTTCAAAAAAGATTACATAAAATAAGGGATGGCCAAAGTCATATTTTTAATTTAACTAGAATAAATATATTCAGTTTGATTCGAATTTCATATAACCTGACTCGATTCGAGAAGATTCCAAATCAAATTAAGATGATAAAATATGATTCGTCAACTCGATTAACTCAAAAAATTTTCATTCAATTCAATTTGGTCGAATACTCATTCCTACTTCCAATGCAATGAAATTCAAAGGCAATTCTTTTTCCAATTGAAACACACCTACTTTTGGTGCTATTTGGCACACTAGTTGCCAAAGTTTTGGATGCAGCTTAAGGGTGTGCAATAGATAGTTTCAATTGATTCGCTTCAAAAAAATTAGAAAATCGACTTAATCAAATTTTCCTTTTGTAAAAATTAAAATAAATTGAATATCTATAAAAAATTAAGGAAACCGATCAATCATTTATTTGATTGGTTAAATTATGAAATCCATCAAATTGACATTAATTTTTTTTTTTACAAAACAAAGATTAGATGAAGCAAAATCATTATACTAGTAGCTAAAATGACATCATGCAAAAGCTAAAAATTTAATAGTAGCTAAAACATTATAGAAATCTTAAAAAAAAAAAAACAGAGCATATCAAGACCAACACAAAGCTAAAACATAATACAAACCATCATCCTAGAACATAACAATAGCAATAGTTAAAATGCAATCCAGCTATGCTAAAACACAACTAATAGATCTTACTAACATCAACCCTAAAACAACATTAGTACTTCAATACAAACCAACTAACATCAATACTTTAAATACAAATCATAACAGTAGCTAAAATATAACAAAGTTTACTAAAATAAGTACTTCAAATACAAACCAACAATAAAATAACCCCATAGCTATAACTTCGCAAATCAAATACAATCCAAGCTACGTGAAATTCCAAATGCAAATCCAACGTGCGACCTCGAATTGAAGTGGGCGTGGAGCTTGCCATGTTAGATATTTTAAATTGCAAAAGAAAAGGTTTCTAGACATTGATACTGATTAAGCTTTCAATTCTCGATTTTACTGAAAAATGAGAAGGGCACAAACCGTGTTTTATAGTTGTAAATATGAAAGACCGTGGCTACTAAAATTGGTTGCTCAATTTAGACTTGAGTAGAGGTTAACGCATCTATTTATATTATTAAATTTTATTTTTAATTGATATATAATTATAATATTAATTTATGTGATAAATAATATAAAATAATAAACGTAATTTAATATGAATATAAATGCTAATTCAACCACTTGTTTTTGGTTAATATCACTATTTGTTGAATGGGATAATAAAATCAAGAAAGTTTAATTTTCACAATAATTAACATGTAATTGATTTTGTTTTTGGATAGTTATTTTAAAAAAATTTACTCTACAAACGGGTTAAAATTTCGCCTTGTGTCTTTAGATTTTTTTAAATCAAATATTTAAATTTGTATAGATATACTAATAGAATTAGAATTAGAATTATTTAAGTAAATAATTTATTTTTTTAAACAGGTAACTTATGTTTTCCATTTAAAGAATCAATATATGACAGAATTGTGGTTGTATCTTGTTATCCATACTTAGTGCCAGAGTTAGAAAATGTTTTCTAAATTGTATATTTTTACGATAATAAAAATGTAATTTCACTATTTTAATAGTCTACATTTTTATAATTTTTAAAAGATTAAATTAAAATTTTATTATTTGGGAGTGTAAAGTGCAATTTTACCATTACTAATTTAAAATTTTATAAATTATAAATAGCCTAAATGAAAAAAAATTTCATTTTAGGGGGGTTGGACCCTTGCCAGCCCCCTGACTCCACCACTGTCTATACTATTTATAAAGTCCTTTATTGAGTTGTGTTACCCATCAATCGAATCCTAATTCGGTTAGGGAAATTACTTTAATGTCACTTTGCATTTAATTTAAATTATATTATTTGAGGGTATTTTAGTTCTTTTATTTGAAAAAACAATAAAAAAATACATATGATGAGATTTGAACACATGCCAATTGGATTAGCAAAATTTTAAATTTACCAAAAAATTTTAACTAAAGTTTTATTTTAATATTTTTATACATTTTAATTTTATTATTGACACTTTGTTACCCCACCAATTATATATTAATAATGTTGTTGATTGAGATGATATTACAAATTAACTTAACACCAACTTAGGATTGATGACAACACCATGATAAATAATTGTATTTATTTAGTAATCTTAGTCTGATATATTCATGTGTTTAAATTTTATTTTACTTACAATTTAATCTAATTTTTTTATTTTAATATCATACATATATCATGTGTTATTATTAATTAGTTTCAAATAATACATTTTATTATTTATTGTATGTTATTTTTAAACGCAAATCTGTATTCTAAATACATGATTTTCATATACAATAGCATCAATTATTGATAAAAATAAAAATAAGAGTCACTTTATTTATAAATTGTATATGACAATAGATATTCATAATGTTACATGTAGGAGTTTTGTTTTTATTATTTTGGTATGAATTTTAGTTTAATTTAAATTTGAATATATTTAAATTTGTTTATGGTAATTATAAAATTATATTAATTGTAATCCAAACTTATAGATTCTCATTCATAGTTACTTGTATACAATTATAATAGTAATTTGAGGAGAAAATGATGAAATGTGTGTAGCCTATCCTATATTAACTTTATTAAATACAATCGGATTGAAGATAAGATTAAAAAGACGATTCTCAGTGGGTATTTCAGTAAACTCAACCGTCAACCTCCGCTCCTTCTCTGAACTTTAACCAAACGACCGTTACTGACACTAACCGTATTTAAAACAAAAATCTAAAATAATAATAACAAAAACAGGCCCCTTATAGTCGTTGGATCAAAGAGTGAAAGCTTTATAAAAGGCCAACCACTCCAGTCTCATTCCTCCTTTTTATCTCCTTTCTCAGTTTTACTTTGGACGACTACGATTTTTATTTTTATTTTGCATTGGAGCAGAGAAAATAGCTGATACAATCGCGCTAATCAGAAACGGAAACCACCATTTTCGGAAAAACATAAAAACAAAGATGGCGACTATTTTATATTAATCACGGTAGTTCGATCTCCCACTTCCATAGTTTTTACTTATTGTTTCCTTTCTTCATTAAAAAAAAAATCCCTCTCCTGCTGTCTCTCTTTGCAAATGTTTGGAAATTTCATCTTTTTGCCTAAAAAGTTTTATCTCTGTCCCTTTGACTGCAGATTGAACGGAAAATAAATAATTTTTTTCTTTTTTCCTAACTTTTGTTGTTGATTTCTTCATTCAAATGTTTTTCGGTTGAAACAAAAGAAGAACGACAAAAACCAGAAATGTCTGTTGTAGATGTTGCTTTGAGTCCGGTTCGTCGAGAAGCGGTTCACTCTTCTGGTTATTGCTATAACCAAGCGGGTGACTCGATCTTGATTTACCTTTCGGTTTCCGGTTCGGTGATTCCGATGCGGGTTTTAAAATCCGATTCGATAGCCTCCGTCAAGCTTCGGATCCAGACATGTAAAGGCTTTGTAGTGAAGAAACAGAGGCTTGTTTTCAAAGGCAGAGAATTGGCCCGCAACGATTCGCTTGTTAAAGACTACGGCTTGAAAGGTGGGAATTTTTTGCACCTAGTTCTAAAACTTTCCAATCTTTTGCTCATCGCTGTAAGAACAAGTTGCGGGAAAGAGTTTGAATTGCATGTTGATAGGTTTAGAAATGTTGGGTATTTGAAACAAAGGATAGTTAAACAAGGGAAAGGTTTCGTTGATGTTGATGAACAAGAAATCTTTTGTAATGGTGAAAAACTCGATGATCAAAAACTACTTGATGATTTATGTAAAGATAGTGATGCTGTGATTCATTTGATGGTTCAAAAATCAGCCAAAGTTCGAGCTAAGCCTGTTGAACCAGTTAGAGATTTCTGGTTTGAACCAGTTATTGTGAACCCCAAAGTGAAATTGCCTTTTTTTATGTTGGATATGATACATTCTACATTTGATGGGTTGGATATAGGGAACCAGCCAATTCGATCACCGGAAGGGACAGGAGGGGCTTACTTTATGCAAGATAAGTTGGGGGTTGATTATGTTTCAATCTTTAAACCGATCGATGAGGAGCCGATGGCAGTTAACAATCCACATGGAGTCCATGGATCATCAAATGGTGAAGGGTTGAAAAAGGGTACAAGAGTTGGAGGAGGAGCAGTGAGAGAAGTGGCTGCTTATATATTGGATCATCCCAAGAGTGGACCTCGGTCTTTGTCTGGTGAGATGTCGGGGTTTGCTGGTGTACCTCCTACTTGCATGGTTCAGTGCTTGCACAAAGGGTTTAACCATCCAAATGGGTATAAATGTGCACCTGAGAATGTTAAGGTTGGGTCCTTACAGATGTATATGAAGAATGCCGGGAGTGGTGAGGATGTAGGTCCAGGAGGTTTCCCTGTGGAGGAAGTGCACAAGCTCAGCGTGCTCGATATAAGAATGGCAAATGCCGACCGATACGCCGGTAATATCTTGATTGGTAAAGGGGAAAATGACCAAACTGTGCTTATTCCAATTGATCATGGCTACTGCTTGCCTGAGAATGTAAGTTTATATATAGCTATATCATTCTAGTAATGCATTACATCTTTGTTGTCCAACCCTTTTCTTTTTTTTTATCTATTTGCAGTTCCAGGATTGCACATTTGATTGGCTTTATTGGCCACAATCACGACAGCCTTACTCCAAAGAGACTATAGACTATATAAAATCACTGGAAGCTGAACAAGATGTTGCACTTCTGAGATTTTACGGGTGGGATGTTCCCGTTGAGTGCGCTCGCACGCTCTGTATCTCGACCATGCTTTTGAAAAAAGCAGTCGATCGGGGTCTTACCACTCCCTTTGCTATTGGAAGCATCATGTGCAGGGAAACTGTGAACAAGGAATCTGTGATTGAGCAAATTGTAGATGAAGCTCAAGATTTGTTGCTTCCAGGCATGAGTGAAGCTGCATTTATGGAGACTGTGTCTCAAGTCATGGATTCTTGGCTTGACAAGCTCACAAACTAAAGCTACCTATATGGTTTGTTCATGGTACATATTTGAATGTATTGAGTTAATGATGAGTCCATTTTTGTATGGACCACAAATTATGTCAATGTAGATAGCTTATCCCTCATAGGAGATTGAAGCTTTCCTTTATTTATTTATTTATTTTTTAAACTCTATCAACTTGTTACTTGATCCTGTATTAATATGTTGAACAGATTCAAAGATAATGAAATAATAGGTAGGCATTGATGATTGGGTTTGATGTAAAACTTGCATATATTGGGTTTTTTATGTGTAATTTGATGATTGTTTTGGACCATATATCGTTTCAGAAAGGTAACTAAAAATGGGCCAAGATCAGCCATATCCAACGTTCTCTTAAAATTTTACTCAACCCATATTAAAGGCAGGTCATGTCAAAGAGCCTTTCTATTTTCCCTTTCTGAAATATGGAAGTAATGGGTGAGGTTAAACATGACCATCGGGTTTTGATCTGAACTGTTACTACAGGGGTAAGTTTTTTTTGGATTGAGTTGGTGAATCAGATTGGTGGTTGAATTATTAAGTCATTGATTTTTAATTTGATTAATTTGATTGTCAGATTTAATATAAATTAAATAAATTACTAAATTTTATTATTTTTAAAATATTAAAAATTATAAAATTCAGTTCGACTTTTAACTCAACTGATTTTATTTATTTATTTATTTTTTCAATCGATCCAATAAGCGAATCCAATTTGGTTTTAGCAACCTTAATTTGTGTAAAATAATTTCTCTAATTTTAGGGTCATGTTTGAGGATGATATCAGGACGAGAGATATACAAATTGGGTCGGACAAACAAAAACTCATCTCACCTGACCCTGTAAGTAAATAAAACCAATTTTAATCTATCCGTTCATACAATTATTGGCAGAAGAAAACCAAAGAAGCTTATATTGAAACACCCACAATTCTTACTGCAGTAAATTTAGCAAATTTCTGTCATTTTCCACTGCCACCGCCGTTGAATCTATTGTTTCACTTCTTATAAGAAGACCACTGATTTGTTCCAAAACACCAAATAGACCACGCTTTTGCCGTTTGACAATCATTCCACTGACCGTGTGGAAAGGCATCAATTATTCTTTACCTAAAGCTTTTTCCTTTGACTCCTATATGTAAAAACAAGACAGTACTTACCTTTCGACTTACCACCTTTTTCATTTTTTACTATTCTTACCCTTTTTCATTTTTTTTGGATATCTTATCCAGTATTTATCTGATTTTCTAATATCAATTTAACGACAATATTTTGTTCTACCAATCTTCAAACATCTACTTTTAATAATACTCTTTGAACAAAATTTCTTATTTTTCATATTTGAGTGTTAAAATTCTATATAAAATACTATATTTAGGTTAACAGTTAATAACCTAAATATTCCTGTTTTGTTGCGAAAAATCAAACACATCCCAAACTAGAAAGAAAAAAAAAGAGAGAAGAATCTTAAAACTAAATAACTGATTTTTTTTTCATAATTTCCACCTCCAAACTGCAAATTCTTACAATATGCATCATCTTCTTATCCATTTTTCAAAAAAAAAAAAAAACATTCTCATCCTCTTTAAAGTTAAAAGTTAAGAACTAACATACCCTCACTTTTTCTTTTCAATTTTCTTCTTAATTAATTTTCTTCTTTCTTTTTCATTCACTTCATCTTTGATTCAATGATTCCTTCCCCCAAAGCATAAAAAAAAACACTCAAAAATCTAAGCTTTGAATAGCTCCAACATAAACTTCAAATCCTTTCTTATAAAATGACAAAACCCAACAAAAGAAAAAGTCTTCCCTTTCACATTACTTTCCTTTCCCCACTTTCTCTTCTTCTTAAATACTCTCTTATTTTCCCTACATCCAAACACTCTTTTCCTTCCCCCATTTCACTTCCTTTCTCTTTTTAGATCAACACATCCAAGAAAAAAAAAACACAGTTGAATTTACAAAAATCATGGTGAAGTCTCAAAGGCCGCCATCTGGCCGTACAAATCTGGCATCATGTATTGTAGCAACCATTTTCTTGATCTTTCTTGTAATCATTGTTCTCATTGTTTATTTCACCGTTTTTAAACCCAAAGACCCTAAGATTTACGTTAATTCCATCCAGCTCCCTTCTTTTTCCGTCGGCAACAACTCCGTCAGCTTCACTTTCTCTCAATACGTCACCGTTAAAAACCCTAACAGAGCCGCTTTTTCCCACTACGACAGCACTATTCAGCTCCTTTACTCCGGATCTCAAGTCGGGTTCATGTTCATACCCGCCGGGAAGATCGAGTCGGGTCAGACTCAATACATGGCGGCCACTTTTGCAGTTCAGTCATTTCCCTTGGCGCAACCGAATCAAGCGGCGGCGGCCACCACGATACCTATACCTGGTGCTACTACTACGGTGGCGGTGACGATGACAGAGCCCGTTGGGGTGACAGCTGGGTTCGGCGGTGGTAATAATGTGAATCGAGTTGGACCAACGATGGAGATTGACTCTCGGATGGAATTAGCGGGTCGGATTCGGGTTCTAAATGTGTTCGCCCATCACGTGGATGCTAAGTCGGAGTGTAGAGTCACCGTGGCTGTGAATGATGGGTCTGTTTTAGGGTTTCATTGCTAATTTTTTCTTCTTTTAATGTAATTTTAGACATTTAACAGCTTTTTTTTTCTTAAAATTTATCAGTTTTGGAGGATTTGGTGATTTGGGTATTAAATTTTTTATACCCAATTTGTCAAAAAAGCTGTAAAAATTAGAACTTTGATTGTTGTGGGTGCTGCAAGTAAGGTGTTTTTAGTATAAAGAATGAAAGGTTTCAGCTTATGAGCTTAATTTGTGAATTAATGAACTTTTTATTTAAAGGGATTAATTGAAGAGTAAGTAAAGGATGGATACTAATGATAGAGTGAAGTGAGATTACTTTGTGGTGGGGTTTTTTGTTTTGGTTTTGGACCAATAATGAAGCAAAGGTGAGTTGAATAATGAGCTGGAAAAAAGGCAGCGCAAAATCCGGCTTGTTTTCCGTTTACTCTTTTTTTTCCATTGTTCGAGGAACGGCACTAATTGGAAGCTCAGAAAGTTTACGACGTCGTTAAACTTTAAATTTTGATAGAGCAAAATTCAGTCAGTTGCAGATGAGTGCAGAGTTTGGGATCATCGGCGTCGGAGAATTAATTGCCCACCTGATTTCGATAAAAGTGCCAGTGGGAGTGTAAGTGAGAAAATTAAAATTAAGTGGGAAGAGTTGAGTTAGTGAGGTTTGTGGGACCCAAGACAGCGGAGCAGAGGAGACGCTGAATATCATCATCAGTCAGCGTCCTCGAAATTCGAGTTTATGTTTTTCTTTATTTTAGAATCCTTCATAACTCCTTCAGCTTTTAGAACATCTGGAATTTCGTTTTTATAATTTCAGTTCACTTTTAATATCGTTAAATTTTTTTTATATAATTTTAAGTTAATTATTATTTTATTTTTTAATTATATGATTATTAAGTGAGACTTTTTTTAAAAAATTACTCCAATAAATTTAACTATGTTAATAGTTAGACTTAAATTTTAAAATTTGATAAGTAAATGGACTATTTTTTAAAATAAAAGTAGAGACTTATAGCATATTTTAACATTTTTCTTATTTTTTTTGTTAAAAGTACATCGAATAAATATATTTATTATTTTATTGTTATATTATTTGTAGGTTGTTAAAGAAAAATTGAGAAATTGAAAATAAATTCGAACTAATGTATGTGAAATATAAGTTAAAAATTACTTGAACTAAATCAAAAGCAATTTTTTATTTAATTTAGAATTAATTTTAATTTATTATTATAAAATAAATATTTTATATTTAAAATAATGAAAATAACATAATTTTTTATATAAAAATTATTTTTTAAATCATACATAATTTTTTATATAAAAATTATTTTTTAAATCATATAAAATTTATTATTTTTATTTATTCGATGTCGGAACTTCCACCTTTCGATGTCGCGACATCCCTACACTTTTGAAATAAAAATTTTTCTTGTGTTTATTTTATTTTAGGCCCTACCTCGAAATTGCCCATGATGTCGCAACTCCCATCCTAGGATGTCGGGACATCACTGTAGCAAGCACAAAAGCCTTAGTTTTTTTTTAACTCAAAATTCTCAACTACACAAAAAAAAAATTCTATACTAAATCTTAAACATGAAATAAGTTTGAAAAATAAGAAAAAATAGATAGAGTCTCGTCTCCAATTATTCAATTATTTACAATGCTCAAATTCCTTTGGGAAGTTTAAAAAGTGGTTCTTGGCCAATCCTTGATGCCCCCAAAGTAGAGCTTCCACAAAGTCCTAGAGACTTTGTGTAATAGCTCGTCTTCTAGGGGTGTTGAAAAAAATGGTTTTGAGACCACAATTTCAACTAATATTTACGAGGTCATTAGAATGTCATATTGAAATTTGCTTTGGTAATTTTGATGTTTGGTTAGTTAATTAAAGAAAAAGGATTAAATTGTAAAAACTGTGAAAGTCAATTGTTATTAATTTTAAAGGGCTAATTTGGGTTGAGGAATTTAATTACATGGATTTAAATGTCAATTTAACCATAATAGCTTATGATGGACGGTTTGTGATTCTTTTACAATGAGTTTAGTTAATTTTAAAAATTAAAAATAAGGTAAATGAAACTTAAAACATAAAATAATCAACATTCTTCATTTTTACTTCTCCCCATAGAAACTCCATTGTTAGACTAGCTTGAAGGTTCAACCATTTACTTTTTTGCATGTAATTCGTACCAAATGTTGTTAAAACAAATTATAGAAATGGGCCGCTTTTTTTAAAAATGACAAGAATGGTTCATTTTCAATAAAACGCACTGAGCTGGCATCATTTTCAAGGGATACGCGGAAAAGCACGTCCAACTCAACTTTTTTTCCCTGCTGTTAGGGTAAAACGTGTTAATGTGGAAGCGCTTTTCTAAAAAGCGTCCTCGTAGGACCGTTTTTGCTCGTGTTTTCCTAGTTAGGGTTTTGTTTTAATTTTTAATTATTTAAGGTTAGGGTTTTTGAAATTAGGAGTTAAGGTTTTTTATTTTTTAAATGTTTAGGTTTTAGGGTTTAGGGGTCTAAAAAATAATTTGTACAGGATGGATTTTGAGAAAATATTTTTGGAAGGATGGGTTTTGAAGAAATAGTTTTAACGAGATGGGTTGAGGTTTGTAGAGGAAAAATGCTCCAAGCAGGATGTACTGTTAACAAAAGTACTGAAAACGCTTCCAACTGAATGCCCTTTTCAGTACTGCTACTTCTGAGAAAATAAATTTGATGAGATAGTTTTGAAAAAAATATCCCAGGATTCCCGGGATGAGGTTTCTAAAGGAAAAATGCTCCAAGCAAGATGCACTGTTAGCAAAAGTACTAAAATGCTTCCAACTGAACGTTATTTTCAGTAATGCTTCTGATAGTGGGATGCATTTTACAAAAAGGAGTGTGATGCATTCCCTTAGGCTATAAATGACCCATATTTCAGCCTTCGATGTCATAAGTTGGAGCAATAGAGGTTGAAGAAGTTCAGAAGAATAGAAGTTGGGGTTGAAGGTATAAGTTGATTTTTTGTGTTAATATTTATATGAAGCATTATATTTTATTGCATAATGTTTTGATTTTTTGTGATAATTTTTCGTGTTTTGAAATTTTCTCTCGATAGATAAATTGGTTGAAAATGAGTGGACGAATTAATGCTATTATTATTACGACGGTGAGGCCCATGACAACGAGAACGGCGTGACTTTTTTATTGGAGAACACAGCGCGACTGACTTTTAACCAGAACATAGAGTTGACAGAATTTTGTAAAAGAATTAAGCGAAAAATCTTCGGATCTATTGCAATGAGATTTTCGTCTATTAAGTATCAATTTTTTGTTTCGGTCGATCTCATGAGATATGACTCATTTGATATCAAAGATGCTCGAGGCTTTAGAGGCAATGGTACAAATGCACCTTGAAAGTGGATCACTATTTCTTGAGTTATATGTGGAACTTTCAAGACTAGATGAATGGCTTGCGACTTCAACATCTCTTCCTGTTCGAAAGGTGAGAACGGTTGAAAATGTCGATAGTACAACCACTCTGGTAGAAAGTTCCTATTATGATATCCCAGGATCATCAATAGGAAGACACTCATTCGTCTCAGCCTTAGATTTCAATCGTGGGAGGCAGAACACCAAACTATCTGATTTTGGTAGTAGGACAGAATACACGACCCTTACACGACACTCAATTAGTGAATAGGACATGCACCTAGGTGGGTCGATGTTCAATGTTCAGAATACTTACTGAGGAATGACATCATCTTCCAATGATTAGCAATTGACATGTGATTTTGGACGTTTCGAAACGTACACGAGAAGGGATGATTTACTCCCTACGATGTCCATTGGTGAGGGGACCTCCAACATGGCAGATGTTAGTGGGCCAAGGAATGAAAATGACAGTGAATTCGATATGGATCCACCCCGAGAGCTTGGTGCCGACGGTTCAGAAATTGGGTTATTATCTGAATCGGAGCCTATCCAAACTGAACCTGAAGACGGTGAAAGGAGTGATGAAGATGAAGATGATGAAGAAGATCCATGATTCACATCATACTCTCTGCCAACCCACATGCATAATGTTGATCTTTCGACAGATGATGCATTGGAGTTGCAGACCTGCCATACAAGAGGCTTGGCTACAGTAGTGCATCGTTGTATTCGGTGATTTAGAAGTGGGTAGGGAGTACTTCAGTAAAGATGGTTTTCTCGCAGCATTGGGCCGATATAACATCAAGAACGGGGTTAATTTCTACGTGATTAAATCAAAATTAGAGAAGTTCGAGGGGAAGTGTGCAGTAAGAGACGACGACTGTTTATGAAAAATTATGGCTTCTATTAGGAAAAAGATAGGGTTATGGACGATTAAAAAGTTGACTAGTTTGCATACATGTGTTGCCTTGGGTACATTATCACTAGGTTATTTGGGTTTTATTTAGGGTTTAGGGTTATTTTTAATTTAATTTGACGTACTCGTGGGGTTACAGGTGTTTCATGGGATCATCCGAAGCTGGATTCAGATATGATCACATGCCTAATACTACCGATGGTGAAAGCGAATTCGAGGACTAACGTGTTAGTTTTAATTGCCAATATTTGCAACCAATTCAACTACACGCGTTCGTACCGCACGGCATGAATAGTTAAAAAGAAGGCATTGGGGAATTTGCATAGTGGGTGGGACATGTTATACAATAAGGCATGGCTGTGGTGTCAAGTGTTGGAGAGGTACGTACCTGGTTGTGTAACAGATCTTCAAACGAGTCTCGCATACTACAACGATCGCTTACTCTGTGGGTGCCGAGTGTTCAAGCGTTTGTTTTGGACCTTCAAGTAATGCTAGAATGCATTCAAGTACTGCAAGCAGTTGGTACAAATAGAAGGTACCTTCATGTATGGTAGATATACCCATCGACTATTGTTGGATGTGGCACAGGATGGTAATCAGATGATCCTTCCAATTGCGTTTGCAATAACATCGAGGGAGAAAGCAAATGATTGGAGTTTCTCTTTGTCTAAGTCGAGGAGGCATGTCTGCCACCAACCTGATATATGCGTTATCTTGGATCGGGGAGTTGGAATACTGTTCGTAATTGAACAGTAAGGAAGCCTCTAGGATCACATGCACCATCGGTACTGCTTGAGGCATGTTGCGTCCAACTATTACCAACAACATCGGTTTTCCATTAAGCGACGATAAGTGACGAACATGGGTATCTGATTGCCATAATTATTATTTGGTTTGTCGTGTTTCGTTTGTATTTTTATATTTTTTTGTATGTAATCATCGCTATGCAATTATATTGACAGGGTACGAGATCATGAAGGACCGCTTTCATGAAATGTTGGTAATATTACGGCCAACTAACTTGGCAGGGGCAGCATATCTCGAAAACATACCATTTGAACAGTGGACACAAACATACGACTGTGGGCTACGATATGGCCGCATGACATCGAACCTAGTAGAATGCATCAATTTTGTTTTAAAGGGAACGCGTCATTTGCCGATAACCACAATTATGAAAGAGATATACTTCCGTCTGGTGGAACTGTTCCCAAAGTGAGCGACGAGTTATACCGGACAATTGTAGGGAGGTCATGTATGGTGCCCGGCGGTAGTGACAAAGATTAATAATGGCAAGGCACGAGTAAACTACTTGTATGCAGTTTGTCACTTGTGCGATAACCTATGATTTTGAGTGACAGGGTTCGACAAGTAGGATTAAGGTATTGTCGGGGGTATATTGGGTACACCTTAGAAATAGGACTTGCGATTGTAGGATATTTGATGCACTTTGTTATCTATCCGCTCATACAATTACAAGTTGTATAAATCTTCGTTTGGATCCAATAAGTTTTATCGATGAAGTGTACAAATTAGAAAACTCGTACAACCTTTGGAAAACATATTCCCACTGGTTCTAGATGAACGTAAGTGACCATCTGTATCGCTTGCTCCATTTAAGTTGTTACCTGATAGAGATCTGTGTCACAAACAAAAGGTCGACCGTTCTCGACCCGAATTTGCGATAACATGAATATTCGGGAGCACACAAACCAACAGAGGTTATGTGGGTGATGTAGGAACCTGGGTCATACAATGCCATCTTGTCCATATCGAAATCAAACATTATAACATGTATTCATGAGGATTGTTAGCCATTGTTAATCCAAAATAAATTTAATATTTGTTCCTGTGAATTATCAATAAAAAACATTTATTATTTCTATTCAAATCAAATCTTATTGCAATGTTATGTGAAAATATTCAAGGTAAATTTAAATTTTGATTAAATTTTAATGGATAGCTAAATTAGATAGTGTACCAAAAAATATTCAAAAGAACTTATACTGATTTAAATGATACAATTTACAATTCATTAGTGCATATGCCGGTCAAAATATATGCCACATCAGGGTGGTCGACGATTACGCGATGGATTCCTTCTAGGTTCAGCTTTCAGTGGAGGTTGTGGTTGTTGGGGTTCGCCTTCAGGTGATGTAGATCCTTGCATTTGTGCAACCTTTGGTCTATACCTAGGTGGTTGGGAAGATGACCCACCTTGATATAACAAAGATGCTGGAGATGTTAGCGTCACCCACGTCGAATTAGTGTAACTATGTTGAGTCCCATAAGCTGATGGGACAACGACTAGACTCTCCGTTGGTGCCTCATGCATAGATGGCCTATACATCGTTGTATGCGTCACTACCATCGAGAAATGAGATGGCCCGGGCGTGTACCAAATTAGTGATGCATGACTAACATTCCAACCTGTCATAGGACTACATACAGAAAAGAGTTAGGATACAGACCAAGATAAGATAGTACAACATGAAGGAGGTGTGGTGAGTGCGGCGGTGCTGATATTGTCGTGGTTGGTTCTTGTGTGGGCGCTGATGATGGGCCCATCTCGTCATCCATTGGATTTTAAGGAGCTCGTCGTGGCCTAATCATTAGGGGATGCCAACGCCTATCCTCTTTACTCAACAAATATGGCTTTTCATGGATCTTAAACTATGACATGTAATCCGGATCGAATGCTAACTCCGGAACGAGAATCACGTTGCGAGTAGGTAAAAAATCATATCGATTATTCCACATGTTGATGTATTATGAGTGGAATACTGGCCAATTCTTATCCGGTCACCGTAAGTTGATACGATGTAGATCATCAAGCTCTTGAGGTGCTACAGGAATCGATTATTAGAATCTGAACTGTCGCAACACTCTATCCGCCTCGTGCATCTCGACGGTAGCATATACTACCAATGGGACCTTAACATGCCAAGTGTTGGGATTCATAAAGAAATCATTAGGAATTATTGCCTGAATTGTTGGGTCCTCATATGGTGTCTATTCAAACTATATGAATGTGATAAAAACATTAGTTATATATATACTACTAAATACTAAATACAAAATTGACTACATTATTTGTATATAGTTCAAAATTAAATAAATACATACATTTGCTTCCGAACGCTGGTCCAATAGAAGCCATATATCTTCAAACTCGATAGATAATCCCACGTGACTCAGAGTATGAACCTAATTAAATAATTTATTAGCATAATAATTTCATTTTAAATCAATTTAATAATGGTAATATATACTGAATTTTACCTTGTTATGAGTGAGAATGTATACGGGTTGTAACACCCCTGACTCATATCCGTTACCGAAATAGGATTACGAAGCATTACTGTAAAAACATAAATCAAATCCTTAATTTCCAACATTTCATAATCATTGGAAAATTCAATCAAACACATGCATAACGTCCCTTTTCCGAGCCTTCAAGGCTTTAAAAATACTTTAGAAATGATTCGGGACTAAATCAAAAACATTTAGAATTTCATGGCAAAAGATAGAAAAATTCATACTACAGGGGTCACACGGTTGAAACACACGCCCGTGTCTCAGGTCGTATGGGCATTTGAAGTAAGGACACACGACCGTGTCCCAGCCCGTGTCCGTGCCCATGTAACTCTCTGACTTGTTTCACACGGCCAAGCCAGATGTCCATGTGCGAAGTCGTGTAACTCTTGAAATGAAACCTTCTAAAAACTACAAGGGACACATGGCTGAGACACACGCCCGTGTCTTAGGCTGTGTGGACAAGAAATAAGTCAATTTTGAGCCATTCCTTTCACTTATTTCAAGCTCACACTTACAAGATATTTGCACATACAATCAAGCTTTCAAACATACCAAAGCATGCGTATTAAGACCAATTCAATAGGTTATTTATCCATACAACCAATATGCCAAAAATCACCTCAAACATTATCATCAAATCAACCTAAACATGTGCACATTTACCATTTATCAACTATTTTGTTTCCATGCCAAACATATCACAATTGCTACATACCAACCATACCATATTAGCTTCATGCCATATCAAAATAACCTTACCAATAGGAGTATTCCTCTCATGCTTCATAACCTCTTAAATGACATAAACCAACCATTTCCAAATAGTACCAAACAACCGATATTTATATACCATATTTACATCATGCATATCTAGTTCAAAACCTTTCCAAAGTAAACTATATATTGACCATGATTAGATCAATTTATCATATACCATTTTTGCCATTTAAAGATACATTAACACATACCAATTTTTGGTCACTTCAAAATATGCATCAATTTGACCATATTAACCACAACCAACAAGATATCAATAATATCTTAAGTACTTCAAATCCAAGGCAATATTTCCTGCCACAATCATCAACCAAAATGACATATACATGCCAAACTCATCAATTAAACATTAGATATAGTTCACCTATACATGCCATTATAACCACGACTAAAGCATCAAAATCTACCGATAAAATCGATGGATAGTGTGATAGATCTCCTACTAGCTTTCAACCTGTTCGAGCTTCCGATAATCTGTAAAGTAAAAGAAAATAACTACGTATGCAATGAATGCTTAGTAAGCTCATGTAAACTTTAAGCATAATATTCCATTTCAATAATAAACTTTATTGAATAAACATAAATCTATGCCAATGCCATAAGATTCATAAATTGTTATGATCATCAACTCACAAATGAGTAAGTTCATTAATGTCGCATATATTATCATTCATAACATGACAGGATTTTATGGGACTTAATAGATAATCATCAACCTTTCTATAAGATTATACACTTTTCAATCTACTTTCTTGTTATTCAGTTCCCAATGTTTATCATAAACCTAAACAACATTATGAATTCCCGACTTAGTGTATTTATCAATGATATAGGTATATTCTTCCATAGTATACGTAAATTTCTCACATATAGTACATCATTCAAACTCATTACTCCCTTTTCATCAAATTTTATTTCAACTATGAATTTACCATTTCATTACCTTTCCTCACTCGTTTCATCTGCATAGCACACAAAAGTATGCATAATATCAACCATGACTACAAACTAGTGCATTTAAATATAGCTCATTTGGAATCAACTACATGATAAACCATTTCATAAGAAATTTCATAGTTTAATTTATACCACCTTATCATGTACAAAAGCATATTACCAATGGGACACTTACTGGTTCGATGTATTTCATTAAGACTAAGCATGGTATAATCCAATTATAAGCTTCGCACAAGCTTAAGCGCATCAACAACACACGTTAGCATACTTGAACATAATTCATGTGAACTTAACATAGATAACTGTTATTCTTGAGAATGATCCAATTGGATTTATCATTTTTCATAATATATTATGTTTTCCATGTGTCACCATTTCAATGAGTTTCATACATACATGTCTTGGTTCATATTGAACACTTACCATTTCCTTTGCACAACACATAAGACATGAACATAATAGTCACCATAGCCACAAGCTAGTGATGAAACACATAACTTACCAATATCATCACTTGGTAAGATTGATTTGATAAACATAATTCATATGAACTCATACTTTCCATAATTATGAATATACATCATACCTTTCCATAATATCAAAGAGAATTTCATCGTACCTTTACCGAAGCTTACACAAAGTGTGCTAAACGATGGTCAAAACCATCCCTTTTCATATTCGATGGTCGTCACCATCCCTTTTCATATTCGATGGTCAAAACTATCCCTTTTTATATTCTATGGTCGTCACCATCCCTTTTCATATTCGTCCCTTTTCATATTCGATGGTTGAAACCATCCATTTTCATATTCGATGGTCGTAACCATCCCTTTTTATATTCGATGAGCGTCGATACGTCGTTTGATTTTTCCATTGAAACATGATGTGAATGAACATGATAGCATTTAAAAAAATTAAAATGCTATTTAAACTACGAACTTACCTGGCTAAATTGCAGAAATATCAAAGTACATGAGCATTTTGGTAATTTGCCATTCTCCTCAATTTTCCACTCGATCTTGATCTAAATTAATAATTTCATTCAATTTATTAATTTAGATAGTAAGAAAAATTTATTTTATGCAATTTAGTCATTTTTGAAATTTTTACAAAATTGGCCCTAACATTTTACTTTTATTTAATTTAGTCACTAAGCCTAAAACATGAAAATTAACCATTTTTAATGCCAATTCATATTAGCCAAATATTCATAGCCTCCATTTAAGCCCATTTTTGCAACAATTTCACATCAACTCTTTGTACTTTTATTATTTTAATAATTTAGTCCCTAATAAGAAAATTCATCAAAATTACTTAACAAAATACTTTTAAACAACAACTAATATTTCAAATTCATCATTTAACATAAAAATTACTAGATTCATCAATGGAAACATTCAAAATCTTTAATAGTTTCAAAATCGAAGGTACGAGCTAGTTGGAGCTAGTTGCAACTATCTAAAAAACATAAAAAAACATTAAAAACGGGTGAAAAATGACTTACCATGCATGAAATGAAACATGACTGAACCTAGCTTCTCCATATCCATGACTTTTGGTTGAAGCAAAAATGAGAAAGGAAGATGACAACCATAATCTTTTACTTATGTTTTATTTAATTTAATTAATTATCAAATTACCATTTTAACCTTGGTTAATAAATAAAATACCAATTTCATACCCATAATTGTCCACTAACTCCTTGAATGGTTTAATTACCATTTAAGTCCCTTTTCCTTTATTCAATAAAACATTTAATCACTCAAATCAAATAGTGATCAAATTTTACATCTTTTACGATTTAGTCCTTTGTAATTAATTAACTATCGAAAAGTTAAAATTTATTAATGAAGCTTTAATACCACCTTAATGACACTCCATAAATATTTATAAAAATATTTACGGCTCAGTTTATAGAAACGAGTCCCAATACCTCATTTTTTAAAACCACTTAACCTTAGGGTCTTACCACTTGAGCTTAATTAATCATTCGAATAGCATAAAGTATTGAATTAAAAACCTTTTCAAAACCATATTTAACTTGTAAATATTATTATATAATATTTATGAACTTACTCGTCGAATTTGGTGGCTTCAAAACTACTATTTCTGACACCACTAAAACTGGGCTGTTACACGGGTAGTCCATTTGAGTACGTAAAAATGGAAGGCAGTACTGAGCCCATGATTGTAGTAGTAAAAGGCAACTACCAATTTTGATTTTTTCTAGTTTCGTCTCCCAACACATTTCTCAGTACAATGCCACCAACACTGCAGAGCACCAACTAAGTTCGCTAGCCTGTCTAAAATTGACGGGCCATTCCCATCATTTTTTAAAAAAGTGGCCCATTTTTGTAATTTTTTAAAAAAGGGCTTTTATTGGTCATTTAGCTTGTAATTCCTTCAATTACTCGTTTTTAATAATTTTTATGTTTTTGAGATCATTGTAGCTTAATTCATCTTGCCCAAGGACTATTTTGAAATTTTGTTAAAGTTTTGAAAACTTTCTATTGATTTTCTTGAAGCTTTTTAGTTGCTAATGGTTTAGTTTGAAGCTTGATGATGAATTTGGACTATTTTGTAAAGTGATTTTGAATAGTTTTAAGTTTAGGGATTAAAATGGTAAAATTTTAAAATTGGCTTGATTTTCTTGTGAAATTTCATTGCTAGAGGGTTGATTAATGGTGAATATGAATTCGACACTATGGGTTAGGGGTTAATTGTGAAAATAAGCTTGTTTCGATTTTAGAGACTAAATTTAACAAATGACAAAATTTTAAGGAAATTATGAAAAATGTTATTAGGAGGTCATATGCATCAAATTAAATGTTATAATGTGATTGGACTGATAAATTGAAATAAAATTACTATATATATCAAGAACCGATAAATAATCATGGAAAAGAGAAAATTTTTGACTAGTCCTTGATATTACCATCTTTGTTGTTTGGCCTTGGTAAGTTCATATGGTTTTGTTTTGTGTTTTAATAATGTTTTATTGAGTTCTATATAGTGTGGGTGTTGAATGTTACAATTGGTATAATGTGAGAAAAATAGATTGAAATGGAAGCTGTTATATTGATATATGTATTGAGTTCGGATGAACATAGGATAGAATACAATTGGCATGCCAATAGGTTATTTTCTGTGCTATACGAGAATGATTTGTGATGAGAGGATGATATATGACATGTTATTATACATTGAGTATACCGGAATCCAACATTTGTTGTGGATTATCGAGTTATATTTACAGTGATCTTGGCATGTTTTGATGGGTAGATGTAAAGTCTACGAGCTTGGCACTTGGTGCCCAGGCATGTTCTTAGTTAGATTGGCTAAGTTAAGCATTCTAGCGTGTTTTGGGTGGATAATCGTGTATCCGTATCTTTATAAATAGTTCATCGGGTTGAATCTTGAGGTTTAAATGATATAATGATATGTATTTGGTACTTGGTATTAATGATATAATGATATAAATAGTTCATCGAGTTGAATACTTGTAATATGCTCACCTATATTGAATTGTGACTTGGTGTTGAATGATCTCGTATAGTTTGAATGGTTAAAGATGTGTGTATAATGAACTCACCGATTCAATGATTATGATGACAGGGATAATGTTAGCTAATTATGTTGGTAGTTAAACTAGGATAATAAGGTATTCTATATCATCTCCAACCTATTAACTTACTAAGCTCAATTGTAGCTTACTTGTGTTGTTTTCCTGTTTCCTTATACATAATGTTTTGTGGAACTGGGCGATTAGACCAACTTGAATATCGCACTATCTAGCTTCATTTTGGTAGACCTTGAAATATTTATATTTCAATTTTGTAGCATGTAATAAGAGTTTTTGGTTTATGTATTTATGTGGTTGAAAGGTATATATATTTGGTCTTATGCAAATTAAGTGTGCATGATGGTTAAATGGTATGAATGATCATGAAACAATGTGGTAATCTTGAATGTGTAATTTTGTTTTGGTATATGATGAAGTAAACTAGGTTGTTTGGTAAGTTATAATGTGATATGGAACACTTGAATAGGTGAAACTTTTATCGGCTATTTGTTTTGGATATCATGGAATGATATGTGCATAGGTAATTTTGATGGTCAATAGATTAGGGATTGTGCCTTGATAAATGGTTGTTAGTTGACGAAAAAAATTGTAGAATTTAGCACTTTACACGACATTGTTTACTTAACTGTGAATGTGATAGGAAATAGAGTTGAACATTTAGTTTGAATGTTGTTTGTGAAGGTACCCTATAACACATTGGTTAGAATTAGGCAAATGACATGTTTTGGTATGAATATGGTGTATTTTGTATTGGTTGATTGAATGGTTAATGGCATGCTTGTGGTTAAGTAAACCATTGATTGTATTACTTGCATTTTAAGGTACAATTACACACACGCACATGGGCTACCACACGGTTTGGCACACGATCGTGTGCCACACATGGGCATGTGGCATGGCTGTGTGCTCTATTTGATTTTGGTAACTTTAGGTACACACGGCCATGATTTATTACATGACCTGGAGACACAGCCGTGTGACCCTTTTATACACAACATCAGTTTCTTACACGATTTGGGGACATGTTTGGGTGATATTGCACCACAAGGCCTCATGCTTGTCATACGGTCGTGTGACCCCTATTTTTTATTTTTGTATTAATTTTAGAGTTTCGTAGGCTTGATTTAAGCCTCATTTTTGTATGAATAACATGATTATTGATTGGTTATTTATGAATGATTGTTTTAAAGTAAATCTTGAAATAAAATAGCTTATACTTGTCTTGTTAAATGCTTTAGCATCATGTAACCTTAATTCGACGATAGAGACGGGTGAAGGGTGTTACACTTTGACCTGACGTTTGTTCATAATTGAGCAGATAAAGACCTTTTTCAGCCAATGAACATATCGATCTCGTCTTATTTTAGACCGCCGTGACATCCACATGACAAGCCATTTCTTACCAAAATTGAGCCTACTCAAAGACACTTTTCAAGGCATCATCAATTCAGGAGCCACAACTCAATTTCTTTCGAAGAGGGAAGTACCGATGTAACAATTCATTTTTAATGAAATCAGAACAGTGGTTTTGGGACCACAAATCTGACGTGTAAATTATCATTTTAATGTCTATGGGATATTAGTAAGGTTGTATTAAAATTTCGTTAAAAAATTTTGATGTTTGCATGATTAATTAAGTTAAAAGGACTAAATCATAAAAACTTTTAAAAATGGAGTTCTATTATCTAAAAGGTTCAAATGGCTATGAAACTTTAAAGTGAATGGACTTAAATGGTAATTAGACCATTTGTATGAGTTAGTGGATGTGCATGGCAAGGCATTAATGTAATTATGGAAGTTTTTAAAGGTTAAAATAGTAAATTAGTAATTTAAGGAAAATTAAGTTAAGAAAAGATGAAAACAAGCTATCATCTTTTTCTTTTCAACTTGTTCTTACCAAAATCACCATTTGAAGGGGGAGAGCTTCGGTTTCTATTTCTTCTTGGATGGTATGCATTCAAGCCCCACTTTTAATGATTTTTATGTTTTCGAGATCGTTTTCCATGAATATTCTTGAATTATTTTTGGTGTTTAAGGGTAGATTATGAATCTTTGTTGAGAAATAAACAAGTTTTATAAAGTGATTTTTGATGAATTTTAGAAATTAGGGACTAAATTGTTAAAGGTATAAATTTTAGGGTTTTACTATGAAATGATGATAAACATTAGTTGCTTCAAGGTCCCTTGCATGTTTGATTAACATGAAATTTGTTTTAAATGGTTAGATTTTAAGTTATAAGCTTAAGGACTAAATTGTGAAAAAATAAAAATACTGGGGGCAAAATAGTAATTTTGCGTAAATATGAAATGTGAACTAAATTGAATACTAGAAGTATTAAATGGATTGAAATTGTCTATTTGGATAAAGATAAACTATGTACGGACTTAGATCGAGGCAAAGGAAAAGCTTTGGAATAGCTCGTTTTAACTTCTACGCCCCTAGTTGTCGAGGTAACTTCATATGAACGATTGTTATATTAATGTTATCTCAAGTAGTATGTTATTATGTTAATTACATATGAATTAATTGATGTATAAATAAATTAATGCTATGACAATTATCGAGTCTCAGTTGAACCTTAGGAATTCGCAGGATACAAATGACATGTAATTATGGATTTCATGTTTCTGGTGTTGGTCTTGAATGTCCTACCGATGGTTGAGGTCCTGGATTTGTTACGGATACTCCAAAACTCGTGTGAGCAGCATCGTGTAACTTACATTCTGACCTACAACTCGTGTGAGCAAGCCTATTTCACAGGTCGTGTGAGCAATGATGTAAAGGAAATGTTACAGTTATGTAAAGGCACACTTTGTGTGAGCTTTCCTGAGTATCCAATGAAATTCTAGATTGTTCAATAGGTATGAAAAAGAAAGGAAATGGTAAGTGTTCATATGTAATGTTTCACAAACTTATGAAAAGGAAATGGTGGGCAAAATGATGTGAATACATGTGTAAATTACTTGTTATGGATGAATTCATTTGAACCATGTACAAATGCACTAACTTGTGGATTTGATGATGTTATATAGGCATTGTGCGAAGCTTATGGTTTTAGTTGGTGTTATAATTATTCTATTTACATTATTCAAATGAAATGGTAAGTTGTGTTTAAGTTATACGAGCTTACTAAGCATTAATTGCTTACGTAGTTGTGGAAGTTAGCTTAGTTGGTACCATTTAATACCTTGCCTGATTTTATCATTTTGGCTATCTTATGATGCATGATTTGAATAGCTCAAATTATATGTTTTGAATTGGTATGATTATGGTCAAGTTATGGCATGTTTTGAAAAGTATTGAATTAGTAATTGATGTTTGAAACGTGGTAAAATGTGCATGTTTAGGCAAGTGTTGTTGTGTGTATTTGAGTTGCCTTTGAATGACATATTGATTAGTTGAATTAGGGTTTTGGAATGGTATATATATGTATTTTTAGATAGGGTTTGATTCCTTGTAAGTGTGCACAATTGGTTCAAATGATTATGCATGATATGGTAGTGAAATGGTTTGATCCTAGATGAATTTTAGGTCCACACAGCCTTAGACACGGGCGTGTGGCTCAGCCATGTGTGACACATGGCCGTGTGGCATTTGAGAGTTCCTTTGTATGCAAGTCAGTGAGTTACACAGCTTAGCACATGGCCTAGCACATGAACATGTGGGGCAACTTAGAGAGTTACAAGGCTTGGCACACGGGCTTGTGACATGGCCGTGTGACCCTACTTAGAGAGTTACACGGGTGAGAACATGGGCTGGGACACGACTGTGTGTCCCCAATTCGAAGGTTACATGGCCTGACACACGGGTTTGTGTCTTAGCTATTTGAGGCACACGGCTTGGCCACCCTACTGTGTGACCCCTATTTCCCAATTTTTGTGAATTTTTCCTAGACTTTCCAAATGATTTCAATTTGGTTCTGAATCGTTTCTAAGGTATTTCTAGGGCCTTAAGGGCTCAAGTTAGGGACAATATGTATGTGCATGATTTATTTATGATATGTTTATAATATTGAATGATAATTAAATTTAAATATTCTGATTGTACAATATGTATGTTCATGATCTATTTATGATATGTTTATAACTGAACCTTATCGTCTACTTTTGTTTGAACATATCTTTGTTGGAGCCTATCTTTGATCAGTTCTTGTCATGGTTTTTCTTCTAACATGATTGAAAAATGTGGTGGCTCTTTCACACCTTCACGACCTTTCAAGGTCAATGATCTCTTCTTCTAAAATTACTTCTACTCTTACCTCTACACATAGTTAATAGAGTTAGAAAGTTCATCAATAATTCCCAAAACATCACTCAATTCCCCGATCTTTTTCTCTTTTTGAAAATCAACTTACAATTCTTAATGTTCAACAATAGTATAGGGAACCTCTTCCTCAAATTTAGAATTATCCAACTCTACACACTCTTCCACCCGAACATGGTCTTTAGGGCGTTGTGGCATGTAGAGATACCATCATCAAGTATGCCAACCCAAGTGGTTAAGTAATGATCTCTGTTATACTCTTCACCATAAATACCCCTATCCCGATAAGAATTCGAGTAATACAGATCATATTTTGAGTTACCACCTAACCATCCTTGATTGTAACTATCCACTCCATACGTGTAACATGAGAATCATAAGGAGACTCAAATCATTGTCTCCCATAGTCGCCATCATACTTCTAGCTAGGCATTGAAAGACCATTCGCACCACACGAATGGATCTTGTGGCCACCTATAGTCATTATTAAACATGGTTATCAATCACTCATCAATAAGAAAAATTAAGGAAACCATTAAAAAAAATAAAGTGTTGTATCTATACACTTTTATTTGGCAAATTATCTTCCTAGAATAACATGTAACAATCACACAAATCAACTCAATATACATAAACCCCCCGGCAACGACGCTGACCACTTGATCGCGACAACACAAATACAATTATAAATATAACGATGTACTGTAAGTGTGACAGGTCCGTTGAAATATTTTTAAATGTTACAATAGAAAACTTGAAGTGTTCTAAAGAATGAACCCTAGAGAGTTTGGATGATAAGGTGATCAACAATGAATATGCATGCAAACAAGAAGCCTAGCTAGCTACTCAGTAAGTATTATATTACGAAAAATCTTAATCACGGGTTAGTTACGCTATCTAATACCTAAAGGACTAAATTGTAAAATAATCAAAATTATGCAAAAATCAATTCAAAGAACAAAAATCAATTCTTGGATTAGGGATCTAAAGTGTTCAAACTCTTAACTGGTTCAAGTTTACCTCTCAGTCACCATTTTACCAAACTAGACGATTTACTCTGGTTTATCTCTCGACCTTACCAAGCTAAATCGGGACAACTGAATTGGTTCCTAATAAGATCTTCTCTCAATCTCACCTATCTAAATGTTCACCTATATAGGTTAATTCTAGGTATTGAAGTTTATTTGATTTAGTCTAATTTTAACGATTTAGTCATTGAATAAAAAACTAACAAAACAACATTTCCATTAGCCAACCACCATAGATTTGGTTACTACTCATCATTATTATACAAACATCAATCAAATGCATGCTCAAATGATTCATCAAAGAAAACATAAAAAAGCAAGGTTAGGAAAATCTTAGGGACTCTTGGTGAGTTTTTTTTGGAGAAGATTATAATAGCAACAATGGAGAAGAAATCACAGCTAAAGTTAGGATTTTTACATTTTTAGAAGTCAACAAAGCTTTAATATATTAAGGAATATAAAGAGAAATCTAAATACAAAGCAATATTTTTGTACCTAAGTGAAAAAAGCAAGGTTAGGAAAATCTTAGGGACTCTTGGTGAGTTTTTTTTGGAGAAGATTATAATAGCAACAATGGAGAAGAAATCACAGCTAAAGTTAGGATTTTTACATTTTTAAAAGTCAACAAAGCTTTAATATATTAAGGAATATAAAGAGAAATCTAAATACAAAGCAATATTTTTGTACCTAAGTGAAAAAAATGAAATCTACTGTAAAAACTAACAAAACTAGCCACTATAACCACTAAGCTTATAAAGGTAAAGACTAAAACCTAACAATGGAGAAAAGACTAACAACTAAAATCTAAAAAGATGATAAGAAAGGTTCTTCTTTTTTTTGGAAACCAAAAGTATCTTTAATACAACTAATTCAACCTTAGATTTTTGACAAAAAATGCCCCTAGAAAGTGTGGGTTGATTTGAATTTGAGTTTGACAAAAGACTACCCCTACAGTGATTTTCATCCCGTTAGGTAGTGGTGTCACGACATCAAAGCTTCAGTGTCGTGACACACTCAACAATGGCGCACTCTTTGTTCTGGGGGTTCTCAATGTTGCGACAATTATAGCTAGTGTTGCTACATCCTCGGTGGTGGCCATGATTTCTTCTCTTCAACATCCTTCAGGGATATCGCGACCTTGAAGGCTCAGTGTGGTGACTTTGATCCCAAAGTGATGACACAACACCCTAAATGTCGCGATTTTCTCCACAATCAGCACCAAGTTGATTTCTTGTTTAAGTTTTGCACATTTAAGGTAAATGAAGCTCGATGTTGTGACACCCTAGCATTAGTGTCGTGACACCTATGTCAAATGTAGTTTTGCTCAAGGTTTGGACTTCTTCGTCTCAATACACCAACTGAAACACAACATTAGGTTCCCAATGGCACCATTTTTCCAATTTGGGTCTCAAAAGAGGTAAAACCATATAAAAACAATTATTAATACTGAAAACTAAAAACTACGAAAATTACAAAAAAGACTCATAAATTGCTTGAGTCTAATTTGACGTATCAAATTAGGACATATCAAACTCCCCCACACTTAAGTCTTTGCTTCTCAAGGAAAAATTTAAAACACTAACACATGCAACATAGATGACTCTTAAACAATGGAGAGACTTGACAATCAATTGACAAGTATGTACAGTGTAACCAATTCTTCTACTATACAACCTAAGAATGATCCATCATAAATTCATGACTTTGGGGGAAAATCAATTTAGTTCATAAAGTTACATAGTGAATAGATATAGAGGCAATCTTAGAAAAACAACATCCCTCATATTATTCCATCAAAATAAGATATGCAGATATGATGTATATATACATGAAGGAATTTAAATTATTCATTTCTTACTAAGTTCTGCAAGTTTTGGTTTTATAAACAAGGATATTGAAGTCACATAGGGCTTTTTGGCTTGTAACATTCTGAAGCTTAGGTTGGTATAAGTTCAAAGAAAAGATCGGCTGAAAATGGTTCAAGCATTAAGAATATTATAACACATGGCATTGTTCCCATTTCCCCCATAGGTAACCATTAAGCTCATTGCCTCATTCGACTTCTCTTACCTCCATTTTCTCTCTAATAATGTGAAACATATGGTTCGATATTAGCAAGTACAAACAACTTAGCGAGCAATTTTGCATTATGAAAGTGAAAAGTTCATTTTAAGCTCATGAATTTATTTTTAACTTTAAGCACATTCTAAAAATTCACTCTTTTCACTCACAATTCTTTTATCTTTATCCATGCTTTTATTCACTCGGTTTTCTTTTGACCTTGACATTGATTTTGTTCACTCAACATTTTTCATTTTAAGCACATTTCTGTAAGAGTATATACACATTGTATTGAACCATCTTTTCATTATTCACTCAAATTCATTTTTAAAACCGCCAAATTGTTTCTACCTAACCTTCAATATCCATGGCCTGACGCCCATTTCATAATGCATTTTAAGATCAAAGACTTAGAAGGGTTGATTTTTTAACTTAGTTTGAGGCTAAAGGTTTAGAAAATATAGGTTCATCAAGAAAGGATTAATAAAGGCTCAAAATCAGGGAAGTAAAGATATGTAAAGCATATAGGTTAGTCATTTAGGCTATTGGCAAATAAAACAATGTCTTACGTCATCCCTTAACATCTCAATGAATACAAAACCTAAACATGCTTCTAATTGTTTCCATGGATAATGTCAAATTCCAACATATGCATTTACGTATCTATCTACATGCTTATTCATCACTTGATCTAAAATTAAAAAAAAAATTCATGAAATTTGATCACCTCTACTCTTTTATTCAATGTAACTAATTAAACTAAATAA
Source organism: Gossypium hirsutum (assembly GCF_007990345.1). Lineage (NCBI taxonomy): Eukaryota > Viridiplantae > Streptophyta > Magnoliopsida > Malvales > Malvaceae > Gossypium > Gossypium hirsutum. The sequence goes on along the minus strand of NC_053439.1, from coordinate 34,210,564 downwards.
TTTAACTCACAAAGAATATAATTTTTCAAACATCATTCAAAATTTGCATAGATTAAAGAATCCATTACACAATATCATACCGTATAAACCAATTGTCATTCACACTATGTTCAAGCACCATGCAAAAATTGAAATAAGAAGGTAAAAAAAAAGAACACAACTATAAAAATCACTAACCATGCAACTTTTTTTGTGAACGCCCCTACACTTAAATTACACATTGCCCCCAATGTGTAACCTAAACAATAATAGAAGGGTTAACAGACTTCCCTGAGTCTTGTGAAGGTTCTTGATAGAAAGTTAGGGTTGTCCATGTTCTCGTTGAAACTTGAATATGTACTGTAATCATCGAGTGTTTGACCTATATAGAAAAATAAAAAAACACAAAAACATAATATGCAAATAATAACAAAATAGAAACAAAGAAATCCAAACCAAATCAAGTTAAAATTACATTCCACAAAAAATAAAAAAAATCTGCAAAGAAATGCAACTAATCTTCATCGGAGTCCTACTCTGGTTCGACGATCATCTTCCCCTTTTCCTTCTTCCGCCTGCTTTCTTGTAAACTCATAGAGATGGTTTGTGAAGCGACTCATCTTTATCTGGGCTGCAAAGGATGACCCATTTAGCTTAGAAGCATTCAAGAATGAATGTCTCATCAAGGTCATTGAAGTAGAATGTCAGGGCATCTTCTTGTTGAAAAAAAATTGGTTCAACAATGGTTATCCTGCACAAAGGAAAATAAAAATTTTGAAATTGACCCGGTTTGTGATATTTATAGCAATAAACCCTATATCAAAATTATACCTGTGTTTTCAGATTGATGGATCCTTATCATTCCTGGCTTTCAACCAAATGATCTTCTCCGCTATTCTCATACCACGAATTGTTTCGAGTGTTGACTCAAACACAAAAACTAGAAATATTTTTCTTTTCCTTTTGGGTGAAAATGAAAATTCTCTCTTCAAAATAGAAACTGATTGAATTGTTATTCCAAAAAAAAATATTTAATAGTTGAGAATAAGTTCTCTCTATTTTTTGGCAGAGTAACAATATCTTCAAGTTATGTAAATAGTCCTATTGGTGCCATCTATTTATAAGGAGACAAGTTTTCCCCTTATTGAATTATAGAAGTTTATTTCAACTAGAAAATGAAATCCTAGTTCAACTAGGATGTAGGAGGCGACAACCCTAGTTAATAAAACTAGAGTTTGTTGTACCCCCTTATTACATAAGGGGATTTTGGGCCTCTTCCATATTGGGTCCAATTATAAGTAATTCTCGGGGTTTTAACCCAATACTTTATAATTTGATCTAACCCAATATTTGATTTTCTATTTCCCAAAAATAAACTTAAATATATTTCCAATTAAATAATTTTCTCATCCTAATTCTGATTTCATCAATATCATGTCAACTTTACTAGAAAAAAATCTATGAGAAAATATATTTAATATTTTCACATTCAAAGGTTCACTATGACGAGATGATTTATTTCCATTTTCGAACTTCATTTAATCTGAAAATCATAAATTCATTTTTAGGTCATTTTCATTGTTCTTTTCTCATTTCTCTTATTTCATTTTCATTTAGGAGAAAACCTTAATCATTTCAATATTTTTCCTATTTCTACATTTCTATTCTTTTTTATTTATTTGATTCAACATGCAATTCATTTTTGACTTCAACGAGCTAGCGGAGAGACCAATTTGACATATGTAATTGAGACTCAAATGATTTATAATTAAGTTCCATTTTTTTTTCTATTAATTGTAAAATCATTAAGTCCTGAAGACATTCCATTATAGTATCGTGACTGAGCTCTCTTGAATGACATACCATTGCGAAAGCAACTCGATCAGTACTTGTCCAATGACTTTATAATAACTATGTTACTCTTATAGGATATCATTAATCTCTTTAGGATAATATCCATTCTCCCAATATGATCCTATTTTATCTCATGGTAACCATTACATCTTCCTTCATGAAAATTCAATTACTATTGAATAGTAATCAAGTCATTCATCAAAAAGACGAATGACCTATGACCACGTTTACTTTTCATCAAACATGTAATGCTAATGAGAGGATATCATTTGCCCATTTCTCGGGCTATGAATTCCACTATTATGAATGACACTACATATTACAGAAATTGTATACCCAATACACGAGCTTTCAGTTCCTTATCTATTTGAACTCAGGATTTTACTTACATTAAAGTATACAAGTCACACATACATAGTTTGTCATCCACTCAGGATTTAGGTACGCTACACTAATAACGTCACAAGTGAATAAATCTATAAAAAGATTCAAGATCTGTTCTTCTTGGGTTCATTCCGGTGTACTGTCAGTCCAGTTAGTCACATCTATATCTCTAACTTCTGAGTGTCATTCATTCTGATGCCTAATATAAAACATCTCCCCAATTGGACTTGATAGATGACATATTAGTTTATCAATTGATTTTCTTATTTTCGATTAGACTAAGGACATGTTTAGGTTATTCTACTAATATAAGCCATCTTTCGTATTATGATCCAACCACGTAATATCTTTAATATTAGTTTAAACATTAGAAAACCAATTAGCAACATTTGCTTCCAATTTGCTTTGCATGCAAAAATCATATGAGGACAATCATAGAAATTATATTAATGTAATCAATGAATTTGTTTTATTATCCAATGGAATGATAGAAATGTGCAAGTGTACATAATTGTAACAAGTAATAAAGTGACAAGTATATCAATTTATCGTACCCACAGAAACTGTACAAGCAAGTATTTATGAAATGTAAATTTAAGCAACTTGGTAGAGGGAAAATGTATTGTTTGGAAAAGGTGATCTAATAACTAAGAATCAACTAAGTTAATCAACTAAAATAAGAAAAATAAAATTCCAATGCACAATTTTCTAAAAAAGGTTTTAATCAATATGACATAAGTGTGTTCGATTAATTTTATTGTTTAACTTAGAATTATTAAAACTATGTTCATGTTATTACGAATAATTTCATGACAACTTGGTCTTTTGCTAACTAATGCACATATATACTTATTGGATTAATCAAATAAATATATTCTTATGTTGAATTAGTTAATCAATTCATAAGCAAGTATAAGACAGAGTGAATTAAATATATTTCTATACTGAACAATTTAATCACAACAATCTTACAAGTTATGCAAGGCAAGAATATTGTTTAATATAATTGCTAATTTAACCCTTATTTACCTTAGAAGATTAAACATGCGCCAATTAAATGTTGTGTCAATGAATAATAATTTCAACCCGATTAATAATTGATTTATTTATCACCTTACATTTAAAATGCAAGTATCACATGAGCATGATTTTATCTAATTCAACAAATTACCAAGGCCTATAACAATACAAATAAATTTTTAATAATTTAAGCAGACAAAATGCAATCAATCTAACTTAAATATGAATTAAGTCATTTTAATTAAAATGGAAGCATCAAAACAATAAACATTCATTTTTATGATCACAAAATAAACTAGAAGGTAAATCTCGGTGATTCTCCGAAGCTAGACTAGCGTGCTCCTCTTCCTCTTGGCTTGTTCTGTTGATCAATAGCCTTCAAGAATGATTGATTGCTACTACTCCAAAAGGTGTGTTAGCTCTTTCTCAATAGAGGAAATCGGCAAAAGGGAAGGGGAAAGAAAATGGAAGGCAAATGTGAAAGAAGGGATGAGTGAATGATGAATGGTCTGAATGAGTTGATGAGAAATGAAGAGGTGATGAGAGGTATTTATAGTTGGGAGATGGCATCTTGTATTAGCTAAATAACAACCAATCCCCTTTTCCATGATCGACCTTTGATAGTAGGGAGAAGGGTTGATATGGCTGTTAAATTTAGCTTAATGCCACAAGTGAAAATGCACTAAAAATGGAGGGGTTAGAATGTGTTTAGGCGAAAGTTAAGGGCTATTTTGCAAATATTATAATCATCTTAATTAGCTGATTTGGGAAACATTTGGGTTGGCATTGGGCTGCTCTCTTGGGCTTGTCCATCTTCTTTCTTCAGTTGCTCAATTCATGCTTTTTTCATCCACTTCAAGTTGTTAGATTTTTCTTGAGAAAATTCAGTTGGACCAATTGATTCAAATAAGTCCAAGAGCATGAATTTGGGTCCTCCATGGCTAATAATTTATCATCTTGAGCTCCCAAGGTGCCTCGGTACTTGAATAATTAAAAGTGACTTCTGAGATGATATTTCACCCATTGTGCAAAACTGTAAAAAAATTGCCAAATTATACAAATTTATTATAAAAAAACTAAAATTTGAAATGAAGTATAATTTAAGTTCAATTTAATTATTGTATAATAAAAACATAAAATTTGATAGAGATTACTTAAAATTTTCTTGAATTGATGTTCAAAAGGTGCTAAAAAAGTCTATATATTTTAGTGTTTCCAACCAATCTATTCGAAAAAATTATAAGTTTACAATCAAATATACTACACTTAGAGCACTAGATCCAACAGTCTCCCACTTGCCCTAGTGAATTAGATGAGTCATATTACACTTTTTCATGCTTTCCACGTGTTTCTCAAAACTCCTAGCAAGTAGAGTCTTGGTAAATGAGTTCACAAAGTTGTCCTCGAATGCAACCTTGGCTACATTCACGTTTCTGTCTGTAACTGCCTCCCTTATGATCAGTATGTTTTGTCCTCTTATGGTTTCTCATCTGCTTGGTATCAGCTATTGTCGCACTGGTGTCTTAATACAGTGTGATAGTTTTTCCTATACCAGGAACGAGTTCAAGAGCTGTAAGGAAATTTTGAATTCATTTTACTTCTTTAGTAGCCTAAAAAGTAGCCACATATTTTGCCTCCATAGTGGAGTCAGTAGTGCAACTTTGCTTTACACTTCTCTACATAATAGACTTGCCACCTAGGACAAAAACACAGTCCGCCGTCGATTTCCTCGAATCTCAACATGTTTGAAAGTTAGAATCAATATATTTGATAGATGTAATATCTCATTTGGAATACACAAGCATATAATCCCTTGTTCTTCGTAAATACTTAAGTATATGCTTAACTGCTTGATAATGTCTTGGTCTAGGTTTCGTCTGATATCAACTTACCAACCCCATTGCAAAATAGATATATTGGTGCTTGCATAACATAGCATACATGAGACTTCCTACTGCCGAAGCATAAGGAACCTTTCTCATGTTCTCTCTTTCTTCCATTGTCTTAGGACAATCCTCCAAAGAGAGATGAATTCCCAATACGAAGGGTTGATTTCCCTTCTTCGAATTGGTCATTCCATAACACTCCAATATCTTGTCTCTGTATGAAGCCTGAGATAGTGTTATCACCTTGTTCTTTCAATCCCTTAAGATTCGTATACCTAGAACAAAATTAGCTTCTCCCAAGTCCTTCATGCTAAATTGTTGGGTTATCCATAGTTTAACCGATGAAAATGCCACTACATCCTTCCTAATTAGTAGAATGTGATTGACATATAGAATGAGAAATACCACATTTCCATCCCCTAAATATTTATACACTCAAAGTTCATCTACATTTTGCTCAAATTTAAAAGTCTTGATCACTTGATCAAATCTTTGATTCCATGAGCGAGATGCTTGCTTAAGTCCAAGTATGGATCTAAGTAATTTGTAAATTTTATACTCGTTTCCTTTAGTTATATATCCAGTGGGTTGCATCATATAGATACTCTGTTTAAGATAGTCGTTTAAAAACACTATCTTGACATTCATTTTCCAAATCTCATAATCAAGGGCTGCAGCAATGGATAGCAATATGTGGATTGACTTGAGCATGACAATCGGAGAGAAGGTTTCATTGTAACTGATAACTTCTTTTTTAGTATAACCTTTTGCTATAAGTCTAGCCTTATAAGTTTCTATTGAAAAATCGTGTTTGGAAAGTGCAGAGGAAAATAAATTTAAGGAAAAACAAGAGTTTTTAATTTTTTTTCAAAAACAAGAACTTGGTTATGATATCTAAAGTAATAAACACTTAATCCAAATTTTACCTTTTCAGTTTGTCTAGGATGAACGCTTTAACCGAGTAGTCTTCTCCCGTATCCTCAAACTCACGTCTGCCGAGTGTGAGCTTGCTTCGAATTAGAAAACTTTTTACAAAAATTACTAGTGGGTTAATTTCATAATTTCTCTAAACTGTTGGCTAAGTTGTAAATAAAAAAATATGTTCAGAAATTTTCTGAAATAATTTCTTTAGAGAATTTTCCCTCTGCAACTTTCTCTTAAACTCAAGTGTGTGAAAAATAATGGCATAAGACTCTTTATATAGGGAGGGAGAGTTGAGAGAGTTCAACTGTGATGAAACTTAATCACTGTAATATTAAATCTAATTAAATTAATAAAATATTTATCTATAAGATAAACATTAAATTAAATTAAATATTAAATCTATTAAAATAATATTATTCTTGGAATAGTTAATATGAAATCAAATTCTCTTGATAAAACCCAGTAGGAGTGTAATTCTTCTATTGCTCAACCACCGAAGACTCGCCACCGACCATTTGCCGGCCACCAGAATGCCGTCGTCACAGTCGCTGGCACCCCGAGCTGCTTCAGTTTCTGCCTGTTCGGTTTGACCCAATTCACATACCAGGCCTGGATCGATCAATTTTTTGGTCTTGGTCTCGGTTTTGGGCTCCCGAGCTAAATTTATGACCTCAAGTCCAATTTTCAAGTTCAATTACCCAGTAGGTCAATTGTGTGACTTGAAAATTAATTTCCAAAAATATAATTTTAATTTTAATTCATTTGATTAATTTAATTTTACTTGATCAAAATTAATTTTCTCAAAAATCACTTAGATTTTATAAATTAATTTTTCAAGGAAAATCTTTAATCAAATTCTCTAGTTGAACAATTCTTACAATCGCCCAATTTAATTTCACATTGAATAAATCAACTCAATTAAATTATTTCCAAAGTTGTAGAATTTTCTTCTAACTCGAAAGTAGTCCGATCGAGCTTTTGTTGAGCTAGTGGAGCAACCAATCACACATTTGCAATTAGGTTCTAGTAATTGTAATTATTTCCAGAAGTATCGTCCTAATAATTCTCAATTTTTGAACCATGGAGTCAGCCCACAAGAAGTACCATGATTCAAAAATCTTTATTGTATACTCTTTATGAAAACAATGTATTCAACTGCTTTGTCCAATGATCTCTTCATATGTGTGTTACCCTTATATGATATCCTTGATTTATTTGAGTTAAATAAATTCACACAATACAATCCTATTTTATCTCATTGTCACCATTATGTCTTCTTAATGATTAATATAATCACTGTCAACAAATGAATGTGATAAATTACTCGTTCGGGACCAAACAATCTGTGGCCACGTTCCATATTTATCAATCCAAACAATACCAATGAAAGGATATAGTTAACTCTTTAATTGACTTATGAATTCTACTGATGCTAGTAAAACCATGCCATTAGAGATTTTTCGAAAATTGCAAAGCCCTTATGCTCATTGTTGGAACAGAATAAAAAATTCTTCTTTGACGAAGTATGTCTGGATGCCTTTATTCAGTTAAAAAAGTAGCTAATGAATGCACCTATTCTAGTTGAATCGGAATGGTCTCAACCTTTTGAAGTTATGTGCGATGCAAACGACTTTGCTATGGGAGTGGTTTTAGGACAACGAAAGGGAAAATATTTCACGCCATCTATTATGCTAGCAAAACACTTATAGAGGCTCAATTCAATTATACCACCACAGAGAAAGAATTGCTGGTTGTAGTTTTTACTTTCGACAAGTTTCATTCCTATCTTGTTGGCACAAAGGTTACTGTATTCACTGATCACTCGGGATTGAGATATCTCTTTACGAAAAAGGATGCCAAACCAAGACTGATATACTGGATATTACTGTTGCAAGAATTTGGCATCGTGATAAAAGATCGTAAGGGTTTAGATAATCAAGTTACTGACCATCTGTCTTGATTGGAAGTTGGCAATGAAGATAGAAACATACTTCAAATTTTCGACGCATTCCCAGATGAGAAGTTATTTGCTGTAGATGTAACTCCTTGGTATGTAGATTTTGTTAATTATCTAGTGTATGGAAAACTCCTATTGGGTGTCACAAGCCATAAAAAAGGTTTCTTCGTGACATAGTGAAGTATCATTGGAACGAGCCGTAGTTATTCAAGGTATGCAATGACAACATCATTCGACATTGTGTTCCGGAAGAGGAGATGCTTTCAATCCTGAAGCATTGTCATGATGCTCCTCACGGGGGTCATTTCAGTGGTATGAGAACTGCTGCTAAAGTTTTACAATCAGGATTTCTACTGGCCGTCATTATTTGAAGATGCCCACAATTTTGTGAATCAATGCGATAAGTGTTGGTGCACCATTTCTATATCCTAATGTAATGTAATGTTGCAGCAACCAATTATGGAGGTTGAATTATTCGATGTTTAGGGTATGGATTTTATGGGACCATTTCTAAGTTCATTTGGAAATCTTTATATATTAGTAGCTGTTGACTACATCTTGAAGTCGGTTGAAGCTGTTACAGCCCCAAAGGATGATGCAAAGACAGTGTTAAAATTTTTTCACAAGCATATACTCACCTGCTTCGGCACACCAAAAGCATTGATTAGTGATCAGGGTACACACTTTCATTGCAACCAAGTGGCAACCACACTAAAGAGATATGGAGCTAACCATAGAATGGCTACTACTTATCATGACAAGCTGAAGTATCGAATCGACAAATTAAGAACATTCTTGAAAAGGTTGTAAACCCTTCGAGGAAAGATTGATCTTTCTGATTGGATGACGCTTTATGGGCATTGCGGACAGCATACAAAACTCCATTAGGGATGTCGCTGCATCAATTTGTTTTTGGGAAAGCATGTCACTTGCCAGTCGAATTGGAACACAAAGCAATGTGGGCAATTAAGCAAATAAACATGGACTATGAAGCGGCTAGAAAGAAAAGGCTGTTGGATATCACTGAACTAGAGGAGATTAGGAGAAATGCCTATGAAAACGTGGTGATTTATAAAGAAAAGACCAAAAGATGGCATGACAAGATTATTTCACAACATCAATTTATCGTGGGTCAATAGATTTTATTATTCAATTCTTGACTTAAATTGCACCCAGGTAAATTGCGTTCATGTTGGTCTGGACCTTTTGAAGTTTTCGACGTATTTTCTCATGGTGCAGTCACAATTCAAGATTTACGTGATGGACACCAGTTCAAATTAAATAAACAGAGGCTGAAACACTACTTTGGCAACAGTGATCAAAAGTAGACAGAGACCATTAAATTGGTCGAAAAGTTTTAATTTTTAATTATTACTACGTGATTTTAGTTTATTTTATTTATGTTTTGTTAAAGTTTATTTTCCTTTTTGCAGAATAATTAGGGACCATAATTCTGTACTATCGTTTATAACTCATCAAAGTTCAGGGACATTCAAATTCCACCATTGATCAAAAATCACTCAGCCATTTGATCCTTCTGAGCGGGCACTATTTCTATTGGACACAACTATTCTCGCCAGCTTCATATCTCTAGGCAAAACAATACGCCTCTCTATTTTCCTCTTTCACTCACTAGAAACCCTCCTCCACTGTACTGACTGTAACACATTCAAGCAACCATTTTTATTTCCTTTCTTATCTCAAGATCATATCTTTCTAACTTTAAATCGTTATTCGTCAACAAAAGATGAAAAAATGAGAGGCTCGGTAAAGAAAGCCACCAAATCTAGTGAAGAACATGCGTTCTCTGCTATCGCATTTTGTGAATCGGAATCCCCCAGGCCAGTGCACAAAAGGAGCCAGTAATATTTTTGAATAAAGCGGAAAAAGAACGATTTCAAGACAACATGTTGAAGCAAAACCTCCACCCCGAACAGCGCATTTCCCTTTCGCAACAACAAGATTTGGGTAAGCAAGTCTACAAAACCATCTCGAAGTTAAAGTGGGAAACTTTTTGCACCCATCTTGAAAGTTATTCTCCTTCACTGGTACGTAATTTTTATGGTAACCTTTATGATCATGAGTTAGAGTTCATTTTTGTTCGAGAAGGCTTAATACCATGGGACGCGAAAAATCAACAAGCTGTACAACACCAAGGTGGATGTAGACGAACATTCCGAGTTCATTGAGGATATTACAGATGAAAAATGAGACATATTGGTGAAAGCCTTGTGTGTTGAAGGAGCATTATGGACAGGTTCCCATCAAAAGAATTATACGATGCACCATCACTTCCTAACACTGGAAAGCAAAATTTGGTTTCATTTTGTCAACTGCAGGCTAAAGCCCTCTACTCACAGTACCACAGTCACCCTCGATAGAATGTGTCTAATACATTCCATCGTCAAGGGTAGAAAGATTGATGTCGGTGCAATACTCCACCAGGAAATTGCTAACTGCGTCGTAAGATAAACTAGAATCTTGGTTTTCCCATCATTGGTGGTGTTATTATGCCAGCAAAGAGGAATCATACCCCGTGATGGTGAGGAAGTTCTGGAAAATAAGGGTTCGATCAATGAAGCCTTTATAGAAATAATGATTCGTGGTAAAGACACACAAATACTGAAAGAGGTAGAAATAAGAAAGACAAGGAAGGGAAAAAACCAAAGCCGACAGCAAAGGAACAAACCTGAATGCAGAGACATCATTATGGTGCAAAATGAAAGATGCCAAAAAAATGGTCAATTCCATGAACAATAGACAAATCAGGCTTGTCGCTACAATAGAGGATATAGAGAACTCCCAAAATTTATTTTATGCTTATACCAAAGTTTGGAACAGTTCTATTGTAGTCATATTAAGCCAGTTGAGCCCTTCCTCACTATCAGAATTCCCAATGTTTCCACCAATAATTTGAAATTATGAAATCTGATCTGCGAATGATTAATTAAAAGAACAAGATAGATTGGTGGCATCCCTTCCCATTATGCAGGTTTCTAATAATGACAAAGAAAAAGAATCCAGAGTCATTGAAGAATGCTTTTGAAAGATTGAAAGCTTGTTCGAGGATGGTATTTTTGCTGATTAAGAGGACACTGTTGTTGAGAAGAAAGTTACTGCTGTAGAAGAGTAAGTTGTTTCTAAAGAAGAAGAAGTTGCTGAATATGAAAAAGAAAAAGAAGAGGAAGATTTTGTTGTGAAAATTGTCACCAAACCCGAGTTTGTGGGTGTAAATATTGATAATTTGGAGCAAGATGGAGTGAGATCAGCTGAAGTTGCTGGGGGAACCTATAAGGAGCAATGCAATTAATTGGAAATAGTAGTCTACACTGGACCACTCCAGGTGTCCTTCCTACATAGGAAGCAGCCGATGATGCCAAGGAAAAACTGGAAACTAAGGAGCAATCTGAGGACCGTACAAAGCCTAAACAAAAGAAAAGGAAGCACTCTAAGGATAAAAAATGAAAGAAGAAGGAGAAGAAAAGGAGGTGGAAGAAACATCGTGTAGCTACATCGATGATTGAGGATAACCGAGTTAGTTTATTTTAAGCTTTCACTGTAGTATTCATGCATTGCATGTAGTTGTAAGTTTTATTTTGATAAGTACACATTGTCATTGCATTTTTATTGTCATGACATTTTCATGTTAGTGCATTGGGTACAATGCAAACTTTAAGTTTTGGGGAATGCACACGGGGCTTGGAAATGCACCCACATTTTAAATATTTTTTCGGTAATGAAGCTTGCAAGGTTTAATTATAGTTAATGAAAATTTATCAAAAATTTTTGTTACATTCAATGCTTAATTCTTGAATCATGTGAATTATCAATGAATGAGTTGGATAAATTTGAATGAATGTGGTATCTTCAATTCGTTGATGAATAATTTAGGCTTGCATTAGTAATGGATGACTAGTAGCATTCCTTGAATCTTGAATGAATCTGCCTTTTACAACTACTCATATGTATATATAGTTATGAATAAGTGACAATCCAGATTGGGTGTATTGTGAAATGTTAAAAAGGGAACACTCCAATGCAACTGTTAAAAAAATGAATCTAGCCAAAGGCTGTCACTGCAAGAGTGTGTGTCGGCAAAATTACGTACTTCCTGGGGTTTGTTGCACTCCATCATTACTGCTTAGGAATAAGGGTATAGTAATTCAACGATATCCCTTATTCACATAAATATATATACAATAAATGTTGTATTGGTAAATAGAATTTAAGATTTGAAACATGATGCTGGTTTTGTTGAAGTTTCAATCTTAGTTATTCATACTTATGTATTGTCGATGCAATATTCTGTCAACTGAATGTGAATCATTCATTGGGATTTTAGGTGATTCAGGTTGCTAAGAATGACCAATTGCCTTAGTGAATTCTTGTGTAGCCTTACTAGTTTCTATTTTACTTGTGGACAAGTAAAAAATCAAGTTTGGGGGTGTGATAGCACTAGAAAGAATATAGGTTTTCCTCCTTACTTAATTGTTAAATTGTTCCCATTTAGTTATCATTAGCATATATTTTAGCATTTTTAGTTTATTAAATTGAATTTTATAACTCAGTGAATCCTAGCCTATTTTATCCTCAATTTTGTTATCTTTTTGCATTAATGTCGCTGCATGAGTTAATTCCAGATTGCGTCCAAAATTGTCGCCGCACCTGACAGCTATCCGGATAAAAACTAAAAATGTGTAAGTTGTCTAGTCTGGTATAACCAACCTGTATGTACAAGGACAAAATAATTCTGAGGAAAGGACACCTGTACTGTTGGAGGAGGACATAAAAGGTTGACGTGACAAGAAAAAAAAAGAAAGAGCTTTTTTCTTGACTATCATCTTTTTCATCCTACCTTGAAGTTTGCGGCTATGGCAGCTTAAGCCTCTCATGGGTGAGCCAACATGAAAATTGATGCATATTAGCTTCTGACGAGGAGACCTAAGTGCGAGACAAGAGGTAATAGAAAGTTTCAGTCAAGTTTTCTAGGAATAGTATTCTCCACTCGTTTTTTTCTTATTTCTTTCTAAATGCTGGCGATTACTCTCTGTTTTCTGTTTGTATAGAAGTACACATGTGTTCTTGGTTAAATGTTATCTTATTCAATATTGCTTTTATTGTTTAATCTTGGGGTTTGAATGTTTCTTAACACGAAAGTGTTATTGAAATCACTGACACTGGAAAGTGCAGTGACAGTTCGAGCCAACAAGCATTACAACGAAAGTTGAGTGAGGATTAGAGGAATTTAGTCCATTTGTTCTTAATAATGCCATGTTGCCATCTTCGGAAGGTGGGGTTAATGTGCATGTTTAAGTCTCAGATTAAATAGAGGAGTGACTCTTGGTAAGATAAACATTGAAATTTATTGCATGGATAATCACCTATGCTTTTAAACCTTGTGAGCACTTAGTATTTTGCTGAAGAGTCATGTTTGGGATCCCAGTTTATCATTATCATATATTTTTTTTCAAGTTGTTGCTCCGACAACTATCCTTACAATTTATCTTATTTCTATCCAGTTATAGCACCGACATTAATAGATAGAAGAGAACCATCCTTATGGGATCGATATTCGACAGACTCACATCTATCTACTAGACTTGCATCGACGATGTACACTTACACATTATTGCTATGACGTTAAACAGTCGATCATTACCATTAATGAATGTTGAAGCTTTTAGTGTTAATATGTTAGTTTATAAGCTTAGAGATGAAATAAGGACTAAATTGTAAAGTGATACTTGTTAGTTTTGAGTTTTGGGACTAAAATGAAAACTAATTGAAATTTCTATAATTTCTAAGTTTGGAAGGTTGTATGAAGGTGTAATTGGAAATTATTTGAAAAATGAAGCTTAAATGCGAAAGTTATAGTTATTTTGGTTTAATGAACTAAATTAAATAAAATGTAAAAGTTGTTAAAATTTACAAATTGAGTGTGAATTGTTGGTAAATTGATAATTTGGCATGTTATGTTAATTCATAGCTAAATGAGACACATGAGGATCAAAAAGAACGGGGAAGGTAAAAATCGGCAACCAGAAGTTCGAGTTTCAGTAAATGTTTTCATGGCCTAACACTTATTTAAATTTCGTATTTTTACAATACTATTTATATTGCACATTTTTATGACTAACTATTTGGCGGCAAGTAAAAGAATTTTGGAAGTTTAGAATTGATTACCGAGACAAGTAATAAAATAAATTGATTAATGAATACGAAGATGGATTATAGTGCTATTAAGTATGATTAAATAGAAGCGTTGAGAGTATAAACACTGAGATATGAAGAGGACTCACTTGAGCCATACGATCTAGGATGAAGGCGACCAACATATCAGTAGACAACTCTTAAATAAGCCATCATCGTTGGGCAACCCGGGGTGGCAGGTCATCGTTGCCGAGTAACCCAGGATGACGTAAATGAGGTAAGATACCAACGTGTTGGGTAATTCAAGGGTGGTAATCCATTTTTGCCAAGCAACCCGGGATGACTTAAATAAGTTAAGATAACGTTGTTTCCAGGTAATCCAGGGTGGTAAGCCATCGCATTGGGTAACTTGGGCTGGTAGGTCATTGTTGTCAGGTAACTCGGGATAAATTAAATGAGTTATGAATCCATCGCTGCAGGGTAATTCGGGGTGGTAAGCCATCGTTGTCAGGCAACCCGGGATGACAGTGATCTTTACCAGGCAACCCGGGATGATAGTGATTGTTGCTGGGCAACCCAGGATGACAGTGATCATTGCCGGGCAATCCGAGATGACATCAAGTAATGAACAAAGATGGATTTACAAGTTCAAAAATCATAGCGGAAGTTGTGTCCAAAAGACATTCGTAAATATCAAAATGAAAAAGGAAAGAAGTTGGTGATCAAATCCTATTGACACCTAATGGCATAGAACTTTTCTATAAATCTAAATGTTGTAAATTGAATGGTTTTTATTATACTATTTTAAAGTATAAGATATAAGGCATCATTTACTTATCATGATGTTTTATCTTTTTGTGCATAGGTTAGGTTTATAGCTACATTTTGTGTCTCACTTTAGAATCCAACCGAGGCTTCAAACACCCTAATGTTTGTATTCCATTTTGGTTATATAATTGGCAAGTACCTAAGGTTGTCAATTTGAATGTTTTAGAGAATGGTTGGAAAATAGCTTTGTTGTGTTTATAATGATAGGATAATTAGTTGTGAATTAAATGAATGATGATGGTATGTCTATAAACAAATGTTTAAATTTGTTTTGGAAAATTTTTAAATTGATTGTGATTTGAAATGGTAACCTTGAATGTATGGTATGTTTGTTGAAGGTTTAAGATTTGATGATTGAATTGGTTGTATATAAACTTGATAGATGCAAAAGTTTGATACAATTTTGTAAGTTGTTGTTGTTAGCATAATGGTCAATTGGGTGATAGAAATTTTGGCATCTTGATTTCATATAATACATGTATATGGTTATTCTTAATTTGGCTTGAATGGGAATGCATTTTAGGTTTGGATTGTGGTGTATGATAGTGCCTTGAGGCATATTGGATAGAAATAGGATTGGATTAACACGTCCATGTGGCACTGTAGATTTGGTCAAGTAATTTTTCACACGACATCAGTCTTATACATAGTTTAGGGACACGATCCTATGATTTTAAGTTAAAAATTTTTCATATAGGCTCAGGTACATAAAAAGAATATGTGTTTGTTTGAATAATAAGTTCTTAGTGTGCTAATATTTAGCTAATTGTAATCCATGAATTGAGACACTTAGGGATAACCTAAGGCATTGTTTAATCACCACTAGAGCAAAAAAGTCGACCTTAATTTAAAATCCCTAGTACCCTAATTTTGAGCCTAAATCTCTATTTCTTGATGAATTGTAATGGAAGCCATAATTTTAAAATATAATCTTGATTCAATTTTCTTGGTACCTGTACTAACTTAGGTGCCAGGCCATTGATATTGAGGGTTAGGTAGATATGACTTGGAGGTTTCAAAAATAAAAAGAAAAATAAGGGTGAACCTAGGGGATAGTATAGTATGGTGAGCATAAGAGTTTGGAAAACTTGTGTTTAAATATAAAAATTGAAAAAATTTATCAAAAGAAAAAGTTTGAAAAGGCTAAAATAACTGAGTGAGAAGTTCTTGAGAAAATAAAAAAGCAAAGTGAGTGAAAAAGAAAAAAAAAGAAAGAAAGAAAAGAGAATTCCTTTATTTTTGCACATAAGTCTCGCAGAGGCGATTGTATTCATAATATTGTACTATACCTTAGGAATTAGAGAGAAAAGGTAGGTGAGAGAAGGGGATACAAGGTGGTGAGCTAAATAGTCTAATCAAGGAAGTATCGGGGTCAATATAATGTGCCAAACTATTTTCATGCTTAAATCATTTTGGTTGTGCTTGTTCTTTAATTTTGAATCAACCTAAGCCACAGCACATTCCAATCCAAAAAGTGCTCTGTGACCCAAATGATACAATTCGTGGATGAAAATTAATTGAATTTTGACAATTCTAATTACTTGTATTCTTCAAGCATAAATCTAACTTTTGTGTACTTGTTTTGATGGATCAATGTCCTTAACATTCTTGCATTTGTTTACTTTGTAATTTTATGAACTAATGTGTGTGATATAAAAGGTCGAGAGTCAATTGTGTATTGTGTTAGAGATACGTATTAATTCACATTGTTCTGTGTATATAGCTTCAAACTAGCCTTTGTATGTGGCATATTCAAGCACTGTTTAGTTGTTTTATTTTCTTGTTTATGTGTGGATTTTTTTTGTTGCTCTAGGGTAAGAAACGACTTAAGTGTGGGGGAGTTTGATCTGCCACAATTCATTGTGGCAAATTCAAGTCTTCCAACACTTAACGAGCTTGTTCTCTAGTGTTTTTATATGTTTTTATTTCATTGTTTGTCTTTCGTATTGTATGTTTAATTTATGCAAAAAGTGTTTTTACCCTATTTTGAGTTATGTTATGACCTACTGGGGCACTACAGAGCTAAGCATGATCTAACAGCTCTATCTAGTGTCTAGGACATTGTTTTCGGGCTTAGAAGACGAAGGACGACTCTACTGTCGTGACACTGAGGATCAGTGTCACAACATTGGACTTCGAAGCCAAAATATTCAGAAAATGAAGGTAGTGTCATGTCATTGGGCTACAATTAGAAAAATTAAGCATGGGTATTTTAGTCCACACAATATAACTTAATAAAATTTTTGGGCTATTTAGTAACCCTAATTAGGTCAGATCATAAAATAAATAAATAGGCATGTTTAACCTCATTTTAGGAGGCTTGGCCAAGCGAGCCACTTAGTTAGTTTTAGGGTTTTATTTTAGTTTTTTCTTTCTTTCAATTTAGTCCTTTAAATAATTTTTGTTATTGTTTAACTTGGATTCGATTTCGGTCGAAGCTTTTAATTTAATAGTTTTTAGTTATTTCTTTGTGGATTCCAATTGCAATCGGAGTGATCTTTACAACTATTAAAGGAGATTTCGCTTCTAAGCACAAATCAACATCGAAATAGATTTATTTTACTATTCCCTCCTTTTATTTAATTTACTGTTTTGTATGTTAAATATAAGTTTAGGGATTCTTGCATCTAGATCCATGAGTAGCAAATTTCATTACAGAGATTAACAAACAAATGTGTGACTAATTAACGGATGAATTAGGGTTTAAAATCCAAGTTAGTTGGTTTACATTATATGCAATTAAACTCTAAGAAGTGATACCTCTAAGAAGTAATTTAGGATAAACAAGATCGAGAGATAAGTGTATTGAGTAAATCATAATTTATCCCAGTCAAGAAAATGAGGCCGAGAGGTAAGTGTGTAGTGGTCGATTAGTTAATTAGTTAGAGGTCGAGAGGTAATAACTGGTTAATTAATAGCTACCTCGATAAAACCCGAGTTTTAATGTTAATTAGGAGCACTTAAGTGAGTTAATCTCCTACCTGTTCCATTGGATTTATTTCGATTATTAATTGGTTGATTTTAGTTTAAGATAATAATAATTGAACCCAATACGTGAGAGGCCCAAAAGCTCCTAATGTTAAACATAAAGGACGAACAACACTAGTATATTTAACTAAAGTTGTTGCCCCTCTCTCTCCTAATTGAACAAGGAAGTTGTTTTTCTATTAAATAGACTTGTACTAATACAACAAGGGTTTCACTTCTTTTCCTTATCAAATAAATGGCACCGGTAAGGCTAAAAACACAATAAGTTATACAAAACTTTGAGATATTTTTATTTTACAAAAATAGTGAGAATTTATTTCTAAGTATAAATTTTATTTTTCGGGAATAATAGCTCTACCGATTTCTATTAAAGAGAGTTTTTCTTTATCACTAAAAGTAAAATGAATAATTTTTTATTTTGTGTTTGATTTGAATTCGTTCAAGCTCACACACAAAGTTGTTCGAGGTACGAAAATAAAAGAGAAGGTTGCTCGGTTGGAAGCCAAGGACGACAAGGATCCATTTAGCCCAAAACACATGTGCGATTTTGAGAAACGTTTATTGCTATACATATCACAAACCGACTTGGTTTTTGAAATTTTATTTTTCCGCTGTGCAAAAAATATCATTTTCGAACTGAATATTTTCAAAAGAAACTTGATTTCTATTGCATGTTTATATAAGGATAGTTTGACCATGAATTTTAATAATAGTATTGCGATATTTAGAAATCATAAACTTATCTTTAATGGATGGTTGTCAAATAATCTCTATTTTATCAAACCAAACATGTACACACTTCTTGAAACTGAAATTTCGAATAAAAGAATTAAAACTTCTCACTTTAATGAGTTGTACCTTTGGCATTTGAGATGTGGTTATATTAACTAAAAAAATCATTATTCTCGTGAAAAAAGACACTTTAAGTTCGCTTAAAAAGTTAATCTTCCACAACATAAATCTTGGTTGAAAGGTAAGATGACTAAGCGATCTTTTAATGCAAATGGAATGAGGGCGATGAAACCCATAGAACTTGTGCACACTAATGTATCTGGCCCCATTAACGTCAGTGTAAGAAGTGGTTACGAGTATTATGTAACCTTTATTGATGATTATTCTAGATACGGGTATGTGTACCTAATGCACCGCAAGAGTGAAACTTTTGATAAATTCAAAGAGTTTTATGGGGAAGTGGAGAAACAACTAACTTGTTCTTACCCATAAAGGCACTTCTATATAATCAAGGTGGGGAATATTTATCAGAAGAGTTCTTAGGGTAACTCATAAAGAATGGGATTCTATCCCAATTAACCGTGTCGGGCACTCCATAATAGAATAGCGTGACAAAGAGAAGAAATCAAATTTGTTAGACACGGTACGCTCGATGTTAAGTTATTTGAAGCTGTCAATCTCCTTTTGGGGATATGCATTACAAATAACTTGTTATATTCTGAATAATGTACCAACTAAGTTAACATCTAAAACTCCATACGAATTGTGGCATGGAAAGAAGTCAAGTCTAAATCATTTAAGGATTTGGGGATGCTCAACCATGTATGGGATAAAGATGCGAGGAAGTTGGATTCACGATGAAATTGTGCATGTTTTTAGGATATCCAAAAGGGACAGGTTATTTTGTATTATGACCCGAAAGAGCAAACAATGATAGTTTCAACTCATGCTACTTTCCTTGAGGAAAGTTACATGAAATACTTCAAACCTTGAAGTAAAAAAGTATTCAAGGAACCTTTTTGGAAATACACAAAGCCCTATAGAAATGGTTTTAGAACCAACTCCTAATAGTAAACATGTGTAATCAATCAGCAACATAGGGTGCTTCGTCGCAGTGGGAGGGTCTCTCTCAAGCTTGAGTTCTTCCAATCTAGCAGTAGTATTTCAAACATTAAGTTTACCAAACAAGAAAATGATGACCCACTCACATATGATGAGGCGATGCAAGGTGTTGATTCCAAGCTCTAGGAAATAGCTATGAAAGCTGAGATGGATTATATGGATTCCAACTCAGTGTGGGAACTAATATACTTACCAAAAGGGATAAAACTCGTAGGGTGTAAGTAGATCTACAAGAAGAAAAGTAATGCGGATGGAAAATTGGAAATTTACAAGGCTAGACTTATATCAAAAGGTTATATTAAAAAAGAACATATTGATTATAAAGAAACCTTCTCTTCAATTGTCATGCTCAAGTCAATCCGCATATTGTTATCCATTGTGGTGGCTCTTGATTACGAGATTTGACAAATAGATGTCAAGACAACATTTTTGAATTGGTATCTTTAAGAAAACAACTATATGATGCAACCCACCAGATATATAGCTAAAGGAAATGGGCATAAAGTTTGCAAACTGCTTAGCAAGCATTCTGCTCATGGAATCATAGATTTGATCAAGCGATCAAAACTTTTGGATTTGAGAAAAACGTAAATGAACCTTGTGCTTATAAATGTATTTGGGATGGAAAGGTGGTCTTTCTCGTTCTATATGTCGATGGCATTCTACTCATTAGAAATTATGTAGGGACATTGTCATCGGTTAAATTATGGTTAACTCAATAGTTTAGCATTAAAAACTTGGGAAAAGCTAATTTTCTTCTAGGAATTCGAATCTTAAGGGATAGAAAAAACGAAGTGATAGCTATAAAAAATTTCATGGATAGACAAGATATTAAAACGTTATGCAATGATCGATTTAAAGAAAGGAACTCAACCTTCTGTATCAGGATTTCATTTTTCTTTGGAGGACAATCCTTAGACAACAGAAGAAATAGAAAACATGAGAAAGGTTCTTTATGCTTCTCCAGTAGGAAGTCTAATGTATCTATGTTATGCACATGTCTAGATGTTTGTTTCATAGTGGGGTTGGAAAGTCGATATCAGGTGAATCCAAGACCAAGACACCGACTAATAGTTAAGCATATACTGAAGTATTTACGAAGAACGAGGGTTTATATGCTTCTGTATTTCGAAGAAGATCTTGCTCCTATCAGATATATTGGTTTTGGCTTCTAAACATGTCAGGATTTAAGAAAATCGACATCATACTATGTTTTTGTCCAAGCTAGCAGGTCCATAGTGTCAAGAAGTATCAAGAAAAGTTGTATTGTTGACTCCACCATGTAGACTGAATATGTGGTTGCGTCTGAGGCTACAAAAGAAGTAATATGGATTCGAAAGTTCCTTACAAATTTTGATGTCGTTCCTAGTATGAAAAAAAGTTGTCACACTGTATTGTGACAATAATGCAACAATAGCTAACACCAATGAATGAATTGCATGTTGAAACCAAAAATGAATTGCATGTTAAATCAAATGAACATAAACATATAGAAATGGGAAACATTCGAAAATGAATGTGATTTTCTCATTAAGTATGGAAATGATCTGAGAATTAATTTATAGTTTTTCAAATTATTAAGTAATTAATTAATTGAATTTCAAAAATTAAATTAAATTAATTGGTCATTATGAAATCCGTTGAAATTAGAAATTAAATATACTTTCTCATAGATTCTTTTACGGTAAAGTTGTCATGATTTTAACAAAATTAGAATTAGATTGAGAAAATTATTTAATTGAGAAAAATATTTAATTATTTAAATTAATGGTGTTTATTTTGAAAAATAGAAAAAAATGTATTGGGTTGGATTGAGTTATAAAGTGTTGGGTTAAAAGTTCAGGAAGCACTCATAATTGGACCCGATACGAGAGGCCCTCAAAAGCCCTTCATGTTAAACACAAGGGTCAACAAACCCTAGTATATCTAACTAGGTTTGTTGCCCCTCTCTCTCCTAGTTAAACTAGAAAGGTGTTTATTAAATAAACTTTTACTAATTAAACAATGGTTTCGCTTCTTCTCCTTACAAATAGATGGCACCGGTAAGGCTAGAAACACAATAAGTTATACAAAACTTTGTGATATTGTTATTCTGTCCGAAAATAGTGAGAATTTATTTCTAAGTATATGTTCTATTTTTTAGGAATAAAAGTTCTATCGGTTTCAATTAAAGAGAGAGTTTTCCTTTCCCACTGAAAGTAAGTAAATGATTGTTAGTTCTGTGTTTAATTCGAATTTATTTGTGCCCACACATGAAGTAGTCCGTGGTATGAGAATAGAATAGAATAGCATAGAAGGTCATTCAGTTCAAAGCCAAGAACAATAAAGATCCGTCTAGGCCAAAACACAAGTTCAATTTCGGGAAAAGTTTATTATTATAAATATCAACAAATCGACTCGATTTTCCTAATTTTAATTTTCTGCTGTGCAAGAAAACCATTTCGAATTAGTTATTTTTCAACACCCTCACCCTATGCGGACCACAACATAAGAAGCATAGTATCTCACTCTTCTTTTCCTTCGGTTTGTTGGGTTTCCCCTTCCCATTATGTGGTTTCTCATTGCCACCATTACCATTTCCATTCTTAACTTGTCCCTCTTCATATCCCCTACCATTTTCTTTCTCCTTAGGCTTGGAAGAATCAAACTTGTCTTTCTAGGAAGCAAGCTCAATTAAGGACTCTGCCACGATCATGAATTTGCTCAGTTCTTAGACCCCTCAACATTTCAATTCCTATTTGGACCACTACGTCAACCCATCCATGAAAAAGAAGAATTCTTCATTCTCACTCAAATAAGGGAGTTGGAGCATCAGTTCATTGAACTCCTTGACATACTCCTTAATTATGTCTTGTTGCCAGAACTGATGCAACTTAGCCCAAGCTTCCTTGACATAATCTGTGTAAAATTTCCCCTTAGACTTCATGTGGAACTCCTCCCAGGTTTATTTAACGGTTTGGTGTAGAACCCAACACCCTTTAGCCATAGTTGCTTTACAAACAGTGATCTCTCCCTTGAGCCCCTCAATCTGTACATTCAAAGCCCCTATTGTGGCTTCGAATTTATCTTTCAAGGTCACCAACATGGCGTCGAGAGCCTTATTCTTCTCTATCAACTTACCCATAATAGCGTCGAGGACCGTTTGCAACGTATACACATTGGAACAGAAAGCCTTCGCTACCTATCCTTTGAGTTGTTCTTCCATCGTGGCCAACTCTACTGTGTGTTCCTCAACTACCTCAAGTATTTCCTTCAAACTATTGGTGGATTCCTCGAGATTGGTCACTCGACCTTCCAAAACCAACAACATATCCCTTGATTTGATCGATTTCCAAAACAAAAAAATATAATACATTAAATGCACTAAAAAAAGATAAAATAAAACATTTCTAACACCTTAAAAATACATTAAAAATATTTATATTAAAAAACACAAATAAATATTGTGGGTTGGGTTAGTTAGTTAGGTGAGCCTTTTTTTAGGTTTTGGATAATTGGTTTAATTGTTATTGGGTTAGTGATTTAATATAAATATATATAATTATTGTCGAAACCCATTTTTGGAGCTCGACTTTTTATTTTAACAATGAAGATGCAGTCACCACCAATCCTTTTTATTAGGTGTGGTCGGATCACCTTGAAATTTTATCATTTTAAGAAAAGGTTAGATTTATTAAAACGATGATTTTTGGTTTACAAAATCCAGGAAAATGAGTTCGGGAGTCGGTTACGCATGAGGAAGGATTAACATCCTCATAACGCCTAAAATTGGTACCTAGTTGATTACTTGATGTCTTAGTGTCGAGAACTGAGAATTCAAAGAAAATTTAAAATATGATCCCTTTTTTTTTGCATGATGTTATTTGATTAAAATATTGCTAACTAAATAAAATAATGGCAAAGAAATAAAATAGCTACACATGTACAAATGAAATAACATTATACCGAAATAATAATAAAAGAATAAAATTATTGTAGTAAAGGTAATAAGGGTAAAATAGTAAATAACTATAACATGATGATAATAATAGTAATAATAATCATATTTAATGAAAAAAATAAAAATAAAATAAATAACTACTCAAGGATGTAAATAAAATTTTATAATTTAGAAAGGGGCAAAAATATAAATAATCATAAATAAAAGTGCTAGAAATAATACAATAAAAAAATGACAAATAAAAAATAAGTAGGCAAAGGACTAAATTGAAAGCTAAAAGAAATTCTAAGCATAAATTAAAAAAAACAAAAAAGCAAACAAAGGATTAAATCAAAATAAAATAAAAACTATAGGGACCCAGGATGTTACTTTCCCTAACCCAGCATACGTGTCATTTTCTTGGTAGGTCAATAATGGGTCAAGAGACTAATTTGCAAAGAAATTAAAATTATGGGGTAAAAATTAAAACAAATAAAAAAGGAATATGACAAAATTAAAAAGAAGCAAAAAAGCGGAATGACCAAAATAGCAATTAGCCCCTCCATGTGAAAACACGCTGATCTTAAGGGGTCGGGTCGGATTATTAGGGTTGGCTTTAAAACTACGTCGTTTTGGGCGTTTAAAGTGAAGCACAAAATGACGTCGTTTTGAGGAGTCTATATAAGTTAAAATGTTAAAAAATAATTTTTATTAGTTTTAAAAAAAATCTATTCCCTTTCTTTTTTTTTCTCTCAAATCTCGTCTTTCCCTCCGGCCACAAGGCCGTCGCACACTGCTGTGGCCACTAGTCATCGGCGCCGGTGACCACCACCTCCGGTGATTGGAAAATATTTTTTTTTAAATCCTTTCCAAACCCTAAAGTTAGATCTAGGGATAAAACACCCAAAAAGGCCAAGATTAGTGAAAAAAAGGGGAAAAAGAGACCATTCGATTTCTTCCCTCTCTGGTGAGACCCTCAACAAAACTCCAAGGGGTTTCGAGACTTTTCAAATCGGTTGTAGTTCTCGATGACACCTCTTAAAAGGTAAAAATTTAAGCTTTGTTTTTATTCTTATTTTTTCAAAATAAAAAAAGTTAAAATGTTAAAAAATTTCATTTTTATCAGTTTAAAAAAAACTATTCCCTTTCTTTTTCTTCTCTCAAAGCCCCTCTCCCCCTCCGGCCACAAAACTGTCGTAAGCCACCGTGGCCACCAATCATCGGCGCCTCCGACCACTACCTCTAGTGGTCGGAAAATAAAAAAAACTTTTTTAAAATCCTTTCGAAACCCTAGAGTTAGATCTAGGGACAAAACACCCAAAAAAGGCTAAGATCGATGAAAAAAGAAAAGGGAAGAAGAGACCATTCGATTTCTTTCCTCTTCGACAAGGCCCTTAATGGAACCCCAAAAGGTTTCGAGGCTTCTCAAATCGGAGGTTGCTCTCGACGATGGCTCTTAATAGGTAAAAATTTAAACTTTATTTTTATTCTTATTTTTTCGTAATAAAAAAATGAACTATTTTTTTAACTTGTTTTTTTTATATTCAATTTCTTTTTATTGTTACAATGGTTTCGACTTTTATAGCCAAATAGATTAAATGATATTATTTTTTTTATTTTTTTTCTCTTTTTTTTATTTCTATTGTTCCTGCTTTTCTTCTTTTGTGTTATTTTTTTTTTGCAGGTTTTTCATGGCAAGAGGCTAAGTCAACGGCGGTGGAGAGGCACGCCCCTTGCCATTTTGGTGAAATGGTGGCAGAGGAGGCAAACCTTAGAGCGTGGGGACTTTGAGAGGCATGCCCGCTGATGTGGCAAAGCGGAGGAATGGCAACGACGGGTGAAGTGTTAAGGGATTAGGGTTTCTTTCTGTTTAGGTTTAGATAGTGGGCTTTGGGCTTTAGGGTTTCTTGGCTTTTAGTTTTTTTGTATTTGGGCTTGTAATATAGACTATTTAGTGGACTTTTATTTTTTTTGTTTTTTTATTTGGCCGGATGAAATTGAGCTTCTACAGCTACCCCTCTTTGCTCATTGTAGTGTAACTGGAATGGAGCAAAGACTTTAAAAATGATCAATTTTATCTGGTCCTGTCGAATCTCAACTTCTTTGGTGCACCACTTTTTCAAGTAGCTCATTCTTTCAATCCATTAGTTACTCTACTCCACTATATCCGCTTCGCTACAACTTTAGGAAGGCATGATTTAGTGTCACATTTTCATCTTGCTCCATTGCAACTTCAAGGGTATAGGATTTGTAGCTTCATCTTGCGCAACTACAACTTTAAGGAGATAAGATTCGCCATTGTAGTTTCATTTCAACCCACTGCAACTTCAGGGGTATAGGATTTGTAGCTTCATCTTGCTCCACTGCAACTTCAAGGAGATAAGATTCGCTATTTTAGCTTCAATCTGACCCACTACAACTTCAGGGGTATAGGATTTATAACTTTATCTTGTTCCACTACAACTTCAGTGAGATAAGATTCGCTATTATAATTTCAATTCAACCAACTGCAACTTCAGGGGTATAGGATTTGTAGCTTCATCTTGCTCTACTGCAACTTTAGGGAGATAATATTCGCTATTGTAGCTTCAATCTGACCCACTGCAAATTCAGGAGTATAGGATTTGTAGCTTCATCTTGCTCTACTGCAACTTCAGGGAGATAAGATTCACTATTGTAGCTTCAATCTGACCCACTACAACTTAAGGAGTATAGGATTTGTAGCTTTATCTTGCTCCACTGCAACTTTAGGGAGATAAGATTTGCTATTGTAGCTTCAATCTGACCCACTGCAACTTCAGGGGTTTAGGATTTGTAGCTTTATCTTGCTCTATTGCAACTTTAGGGAGATAAGATTCGCTATGGTAACTTTAATCCAACCTATTGTAACTTTCGGGGTATAGGATTTGTAGCTTCATCTTGCTTCACTGTAACTTCATGGAGATAGGACTCGCTACTGTAATTTCAATCTGACCTACTGGAACTTCAAGGGTATAGAATTGGTAGCTTTATCTTACTCCACTGCAACTTCAGAGAGACAAGATTTGCTATTGTAGCTTCAATCCGGCCCACTCCAACTTCAAGGGTATAGGATTTGTAGCTTTATCTTGCTCCACTGCAACTTCAGGGAGATAAGATTCGCTATGGTAACTTCAATCTAACCCACTGCAACTTCAGGGGTATAGGATTTGTTGCTTCATCTTACTCCACTACAACTTCAGTAAGATAAGATTCGCTATGGTAACTTCAATCTGAACCACTGCAACTTCAGGGGTATAGGATTTGTAGTTTCATCTTGTTCCACTACAACTTCAGTGAGATGAGATTCGCTATGGCAACTTTAATCTAACCTACTTTAATTCAGGGGTATAGGATTTGTAGCTTTATCTTCCTCCTTACAACTTAAGGGAGATAAGATTCACTATGGTAACTTAAATCTGACCCACTACATCTTCAGGGGTATAGGATTTGTAGTTTCATCTTGCTCCACTAGAAATTCATGGAGATAAGATTTGCTTGGTAACTTCAATCTGACCCACTGCAACTTCAGGGGTATAGGTTTTGTAGCTTCATCTTGTTCCACTCTAACTTTAGGGAGATTAGATTTGCTATGGTAACTTCAATCCGATCCACTACAACTTTAGGGGTATAAGATTTGTAGCTTCATCTTGCTCCACTACAATTTCAATGACGTAAGATTTCCTATGGTAACTTCAATCCGACCCACTGTAACTTCAGGGGTATAGATTTTGTAGCTTCATCTTGCTCCATTATAACTTTAGCGAGATAAGATTTGCTATGGTAACGTCAATCCGACCCACTACAACTTTAGGGGTATAGGATTTGTAGTTTCATCTTGTGCACTGCAACTTCAGGGAGATAAGATTTGTTATGGTATCTTCAATCGGACCCACTGCAACTTCAGAGAGATAAGATTTGTCATTATAGTTTCATTTCGACTCACTACAACTTCAAGGGTATAGGACTTGTAGCTTGAATCCAACCCACTGCAACTTTAGGGGTATAGGATTTGATGTTTCACTGATCTGTTACACCGTTCTCTAGGGGAATTGGACTTATAGAATCCATTTTATAGGCTTATATTTTATGCCAAGCGATTAGGATGCCATGTTCAGAGTGAATCAAATGCTCCTAATTAGATGTATATGAATGATATTTGTAAGAATGCAGAATGTCATATTCGATAATGGTCCCCTTTTTAGTGCTTAGATTGTCATTACTCGTTGTTCATCAAGGTTCTATTACTAATGTATTACCATTCCCTCTTGTTCAGGTTTGGTAGCTTTGATAGGAAACATGAAAAGATAATCACAATATGGACTATTTGCTTCAGGATCTTTCTAACTTTCAAATTTGGTTATTTCCAACTAGTGGTCATGTTTCAAGTCTCTATACTATTTAGAAATTTTTAGAGAGATATGCAGAAATCCTTTTATACTTTAACATTGTTAGTCCACTAGTTGTTATTTCAATGCAAAAATGTTTGAACAAGGTCGTAAAAAAAAGGAGAAGACTGAAATTTATTAAAGGTAAAGCTCTTAATGAAAAGATTAATCAAAGTGACAAACACTGCTAGAACCCAAAGTGAGTGAGATGAAATTAGGTGCCCCAGATATCGCAATATGAGCTTCTCTGAGCAAACTTGTTGAAGACCATTTTGAGCCTGATATGTGTTTAGGAGATCTAGAGTACGTTGTTGATTCCCCAAGATGTAAAGTTTTTCCTCCTTTTTACCTTTGAGGGGAAACGACTATTACACAACCATTCTTTGATCAAAATTGAGTCTCCCTTTTCGGGTTTTCAAGTCAAAACTCCTTTGGTCTCAAGACGCCCTTTACGAGTTTTTACCTTGACCTCTCCCTCTTTTTTTTAGGTGAAGTATTTTTTGACTGAATCCGAATTCACATGATTGGGTAGATCTTCGCCATCCATCTCGGTTAGAATCAGCACTCCTATTGAAAAAGATTTCTTTACCACATAAGGGCTTTCCTAATATGGCATCCATTTTCCTCTGAAGTCCTTTTGTATGGGAAGGATCTTTTTCGACACCAGGTCCCTCTCATGGAACTCTTTGGGGCGGACCTTTTTGTTATAAGCTTGCATAATTCATTTTTGGTACATTTGACTATGACGGATAGCTTTTAACATCTTCTATTCGATCAAGTTTAACTAATCATACCAAGATTGAATCCATTCTACTTCATCTAACTTCAACCTTGATAAAACTCAGAGAGAAGGAATCTCGACTTGAATGGGCAAGACTGCCTTCATTCCATAAACCGATGAGAAAGGTGTTGCCCCGGTGGAGGTTTTGACAAACGTTCGATAAGCATAGAGGGCAAATGTTAATTCTTATGCCAATCTCTATAAGTATCTGTCATTTTCCCCACGATCTTCTTATTGTTCTTATTGGCTGCCTCCACTACACCATTCATTTTCGGAGTAATATGGTGACGAGTTGTGATGTTTGGTCTTGAATTGACTATAGACCTCTGCTATCGTGCCATTGTTCAAAGGTAATGTACTGTCAAATATGATCCTTTCTAGCATTCCATACCAACATATGATCTTTTTCTTCAAGAATTTGCTAACTATCGACTTTGTGACATTGGCATAAAAAGGGACTTCTACCCATTTGGTGAAGTAATCGATGACCAAAAAGATGAACCGATGCCCATTGGAAGCTTTTGGTGAGATCGACCCAATGACATCCTTGCCTCACTTAGAGAAAGGCCATGGAAAAGTTATAACATGAACAGGTGAAGGAGGAACATGAATTTTGTCCTCATAAATTTGGCATTTATGATACCTCTTGGCATAATTAACATAATCCCCTTCCATGGTAGACCAATAATATCTAAATCTCATAATTTGCCTGGCCATTGTGAAACCATTAGCATGTGTTTCGCAAATGCCCTCATGGGCTTCTTCCAAGATTTTCTTAGCCTCAACAGTATCTACACATCTCAGTAACACCTAATCCTTTCTTCTTTTATATAGGAACTCCCCATCTAGGACATACTCATTGGCCAGCCTTCTTAGAGTCATTTTGTCATTCTCGGTTGTCTGCTCAGGGTATTCACGGTTCCTTACATATTGCAATATGTCATGGTACCAAGGGTGATCACCCATTTCTTCTTCCTCGATGTTGTAAAAATAGGTCGGGGCCTCATAAATGCTCATCTAGATAGGTTTTACACCCTCTTGTTTGTTCACTTTGACCATGGAGGCTAAGGTAGCCAAAGCATTGGCCATCTGATTTTCATCTCGCGAGAGGTAGTAGAAGGTGACGTAATCAAACTCCTTAATTAACTTGAGCACTAGCTTTTGATAGTAAATCTACTTAGGATCCCTCGTCTCCTATTCACTTTTGAGTTGATAAATTAGTACTGCAGAACCACCATATACCTCAAGCACTTTGATCTTACGTTCTATAGATGCACGGATACCCATGATACATGCTTCGTATTCCACCATCTTATTTTTACAATCAAAATCAAGTTTACTAGTGAAAGGCTAGTAATCTCCGTCTAGGGATACTAGAACTACCCAAATTCTGTTACCCATAGCGTTTAAGGCGCCATCAAAATTCAGCTTCTAGGAATATTTTCTTGGAGCACTTTCTTTAGTGGCTGCGACATACATCAAATCTTCATTTGGAAAATTAAAATTCAAAGGCTCATAATCTTCTAGAGCTCTACTAGCTAGGAAATCCACTATTTTTCAATCCAAATGGCATTACTTTATAACAAAATGTTCCCCACATTATTATGAACATGATCTTCTCTATATATTTATGATGCATCTTTATCTGGTTATATCCGAAGAAACTGTCCATGAAAAAAAAAATGAATGACCTGCCGTGTTATCCACTAAGGTATTGATATGGGGTAACGGGAAATTTTCCTTTGGGCTAGCTTTGTTTAAATCCTGATAATCAACACACATTCGCACTTTCTCATCTTTTTTAGGGACGAAGACTATATTGGCTACTCACTCTGAATATTAGACCACTTATAGTAAACCAGCATCAAATTGTTTCTTAACCTTTTCTTTTATTTTCAATAGGATGTCGGGCCTCATCCTTTGAAGTTTCTGCTAAAACAACTTGCATTCTTCCTTTAAAGGAAGCCGGTGTACCACGACATCAGTGCTTAGACCAGACATGTCTTGATGAGACCATGCGAAGACATCTTTGAATTCTCAAAGTAACTCAACAAGGTTTCGCCTTGTTTCTACAGTGATGCAAGTTCTGATTTTCACCTCTTTATTTTCTTGTTCATCCCTTAAGCTCACAATTTGCACTAACTCTTGGTGCGATAGGATCTGTTTCTCATCTTACTTTACCATCCTTAACAAATCAGGAAACAAGTTACAATCTTGATCATTTTAAAAGTCCTAAGGTTCTTCTAAACACATATCCTGCTTAGAATGAGACTCCAAGTTAACAAAAACGTCGCTCATGTCATTGATATCTGAAGACCTATTATAGGAATAAAAGGAGACCTAATGGACAAATGAAGTTAAGAATGATTAGTTGTGTGGTATGAGTACGAATAAAGAGATAGTGAAGTGTTTATCAAATGAGACATAAAAATGCATTGTTTTCATTGAAATAAAGATAATGGACATACACCCTTTTCATAAAACGATCCCTATTGTTCCCAGACTTAGAGCAATAGGTATGTTCTGAATATTACTCTGAAATGGTCCTAAAAACTATAAGGATCTCCTCCACAATCCAGTTGTCCAAAACATTTTCAAGGATGTAAGGACAAATTCCTAATAGGGTTTATTTAGTTCCCTTTTTAGAGGCACAAACATCTTTCCCTTCTAAACCCTCGATATCTTCAAAGAATTCCAACTATTTATTATCCATTAGACACTTTTGGATTTCATGAAATTTAATGGATGTAATGAATGAAAAAGATACATGCAAAAAGACACTGATTCTAGTTCAATTCCATTAGAACAACTTTACTAGAAAAGTAGTTTCTTTACATAAAACGGATACTTCCACTTTATCAAGAAACCCCTTTTCCATGACAAACTCTCTATTTAACAACTGAACAAGAATCAACACCTTTCCTCTAAGATGAAAATGCAATGCAACCACAGCCAAAACAAAATGAAATAAGTCAATATATTTTTTATAAATCTTGAATACAAAGTAAATAATAACAATTAAAACGTTTCTTCTTTGTAATCTATTTGGGTAACCGCTAAAGGTTTGACATGGTTCTTCCTAAGGCAGGCTCTTAGGGTTTACCACATGCAGTTTGATTCTAATGTAAGGGTACTCGAACCGACAGATTCCTCAATTCTCACCCATTATAAGCTTATATGGACCGAGTTCAGTTCAGAGGAATACATTTCTCTATGTTTGCATGGAGTTGAAGACCTCATGAAGACATAGGTACGGATGTATCCTGAAAATGATCCACTATCATATACGGAGGTGAAGACCTCACGAAGGAATAGTTTCTCACTCTCACTTAAGAAGGGTAAAATGGAATGATTATGTCATGTATCATATGTGAAAGCATACAAAGAGAAATTCTCGAACCAATAAAATAGATGTATTAGATCGCTATGAAACCCTAGATAAAAAAAACATTATTCACTACCAAAATAAAGCATGAAGGGTGAAATGCAAGGAAGGAATCGTCAATTTAAATTGAATTATCAATTTTTGACAAAAGACCCAAAAGTAATCAACTCGTGGCTTGACTCTCTTATTTTGACTTCAGTGGAGTCACCAAGCTATCGAAACCTTTTTTTGGAGCTTGACCTTTTTATTTTAAAAACGAAGATAGAGTCGCGACCAATCCTTTTTATTAGATGTGATTGGATCACCTTGAATTTTGATCATTTTAATAAAAGGTTAAATTTATTAAAACGATGATTTTTGGTCTAAAAAATTCAGAAATGGGTTTGGGAGTTAGTTATGCATGAGGAAGGATTATCACTCTTATAACGCCCAAAATTGGTACCTAGTTGATTACTTGATGTCTTAGTGTCGAGAACTGAGAATTCAAAGAAAATTAAAAATACAATCCTTTTTTTGCATGATGTTATTTGATTAAAATATCGCTAACTAAATTAAATTTTATGCAAAAAAAACCTTCTTATTTTGATTTAATCGAGAAGAAAAGATTATGCCCCGTAAGTTAAGGCACAGGGTCTCGATTCCTCAAAAACAAGAATAATTGCCATTTAGTTATTACCTAAGTTATGTGTATTGAATTTTAAAAGGATGTTTGATTATTTCAGTTCAAGTAGAAAGTCATACACCGTAAGTTAGGGCACGATTTCTCGAATCCCCTAATTAAAGAACATCCTCTCGGTTCTAATTATTTCATATGTGTCGGGTAAAAGCAAATATAACATTTAATGTGATGTCCGATTAATTTGTTTGAGTTTGGTACCGAATGAATGAGTGTATTAAGCATAATATACAATAAAATAACAACAAAGAATAAAATAGGTACATATGTACAAATGAAATAATATTATAATGAAATAATAATAAAATAATAAAATTATTGTAGTAAAGGTAGTGAGGGTAAAGTAGTAAATAACTATAAGATGATGATAATAATAGTAATAATAATCATATTTAATGACAAATAAAAATAAAATAAATAACTACTTAAGGATGTAAATAAAATCGTATAATTTAGATAGGGGCAAAATATAAATAATCATAAATAAAAGTGCTAGAAATAATACAATAATAAAATGACAAATAAAAAATAAGTAGGCAAAGGACTAAATTGAAAGCTAAAAGAAATTCTAAGCATAAATTAAAAAAAAAGCAAATAAAGGATTAAATCAAAACAAAATAAAAAGTACAAGGACCTAGGGTGCTATTTTCCCCAACCCAGCATACGTGTCATTTCCTTGGTAGGTCAACAGTGGGTCAAGAGACTAATTTGCAAAGAAATTAAAATTATGGGGTAAAAATTAAAACAAATAAAAAAGGAGTAGGACGGAATTAATAAGAAGCAAAAAAGCGGAAGGACCAAAATGGCAATTAGCCTCTCCATGCTAAAACACGAAGATCCTAGGGGGTTGGGTCGGATTATTTGGGTTGGCTTTGAAATGACTCCGTTTTGGGCGTCTGAAGCAAAGCCCAAAATGACGTCGTTTTGAGGGGTCTATATAAGTTAAAATGTTCAAAAATTTCATTTTTATCAGTTAAAAAAAACTATTCCCTTTCTTTTTCTTCTCTCAAATCCCCTCTTCCCCTCTGGCCACAAGGGTGCCGCATGCCACCGCGGCCATCGGTCATCGGCGTCGACAACCACTACCTTTCGTGGTCAGAAAATAATGTTTTTTTTAAATCCTTTCGAAACCCTAGAGTTAGATCTAGGAATAAAACACCCAAAAAAAGGCCGAGAGTGATGAAAAAAGAAAAGGGAAGAAGAGACCATTCAATTTCTTCCCTTTTCGGCAAGGCCCTCAACGGAACCTCAAAGGGTTTTGAGGCTTTTCAAATCGGAGGTTGTTCTCGACGACAGCTCTTAACAGGTAAAAATTTAAACTTTGTTTTTATTCTTATTTTTTCAAAAATAAATAAATAAATAAAATGAACTACTTTTTTTTTGAACTTCGTTATTTTTTGTTATTCGATTTCTTTTGTTATAGTGGTTTCAGCTTTTATAGCCAAATAGATTACAGGATATTAGTTTTTTTTTTCTTTTCTCCTTTTTTGTTTCTACTGTTCCTGCTTTTCTATTTTTGTGTTTTTATCTTTTTTGCAGGTTTTTCATGGTAAAGGGCTGAGTCAACGGCAGTGGAAAGGCAAGTCCCTTGCCATTTTGATGAAATGGTGGTAGAGGAGGTAGACCTCGAGGCATGGGGACTTCGGGAGGCGTGCCCATTGGTGTGGCAAAGCAAAGGAGCAGCGGCAACTGGTGAAGTCTTAGGGGATTAGGGTTTCTTTCTGTTTAGGTTTAGATAGTGGGCTTTGGACTTTAAGATTTTTAGACTTTTAGTTTTTTTTTTGTATTTGGGCTTATAATATGGACTATTTAATGGACTTTTATTATTATTTATTTATTTTTATTGGGTCGGACGAAATTAGGCTTCTATGATTATTATTTAACAAACTATTATGTTTTAGTATGGAGGCACCATAGTGTGTAATGGAATAAAAGTTCAAGTACTTATTAGACCTAAAAAAAAATTAATATCAATTAGATACTTTTAGATAATTTCAAAGGATAAATTATATTTTAACCTAAAATTTAATATGTAAAAATTGAAAACCAAAGTGAATGTTTACATTGCATCGTAGACAAAAAAAGCTTTTTTTTTTGTTCTTTCTTTTTTCTAAGCATATTGTCTTGTATAAAGTTACATTTTAATAGGAAACAGGTTACTAAAATAAGAGTAAAATGAAAATTTTAATTCTATAAAAAATGAAAAAAGAGGGCATTGTCAAATTAATGATTATGATCAATGTTCATTTTAACAAGGTTAAAAAAACATATCTGAATGGTAAAAGAATTAGGGAAAAAATTAAGCTAAAAAAATGGGATAGAAAGAATGGTGTGGTATGAAAAAAATTGTCTAGGTATCCTATTTTTTTGACGAAGGAGATCCATATCCAAATGGGTTCTTACTAGCCCAGTTCCACTGATCCTCGCAGATCTCTTCAATGCCATACTTTGCTCTGTGAATAAATCCAAAATTCAACAGTATGAGTTGTTTGACAACAGGATGCATGTAGAACTATGCAAGCAGTTAATGACCCTACATTAATAAACTTAAAATTTTGCATGTATGTAAAGCTCTTACTTCCATTTCAATTCAGTCTCGGCCTTTCTTATTGAAGCATAAATGACTTCGGAATCACCGGATCGACGTCCGGCTATTTGAAGAGGGATTTTCTGATAAAAAGTAATAAATAAATACCATGAATAACAAATAAGTACAACTCAATATATAAAAATTTTAAAGAAAACTAAACAAGGAATCATTTACCTTCCCGGATGCCTTTTCAAATGCTGTAACCATTTCTAAAACTGATGTTCCCTTTCCTGTTCCCAAGTTGTATACCTCGCAACCTGTGATTGAATAGGTAATAAGGACCAATTCTACTGAATTTTAACTTCAATACGTATACTATGTTATATAAATACCTATTTTAGGATCAGATAGTTTTTTTAGTGCGGCAATGTGGCCATCTGCTAAATCAACAACATGGACGTAATCACGAACCTGAAAAGATACAAGAAATGGCCCCTTTGTCACAAGTGATCAAAGCATTGAACTCAATTTCACTAACAAATATTGATGTTTAAGCTACAAAAATAACCCAAAAGACCTAAAGCATGTTGGTTAAATTTCAAATTTCCCTTCCCTTGGTGTGAAAAAGGGAGCCAGAGCTTCATGGGGTTGGTCGACTTCATTACAAGGAAAGAAAGGTTTTGCTTAAAACATGGATTCACAGTGTCAAGGAGTAGACGAAATCGAGATTAACAATATCAAGCTTAATTAACAAAGAAAGTTGTTGGTAGAAGCTCAGTAGAACTCAAAATCATATCCCAGTTCATAAACATACTCAAAACGAATTCTGAAATATGAAACAAGATTCATTGGAACCTAAGAAGGTGTCATACAGAAAAAATCTTACCCCGGTACCATCCTTCGTTGCATAATCTTTTCCAAACACTGTCAATGCTTGCAGCCTACCAACAGCAACTTGTTGTACAAAAGGCATGAGATTGTTTGGAGTACCCCGGGGATCCTCACCTATGTGGCCACTGGGATGAGCACCAACTGGATTAAAATATCTTAGCAGTATGATCTTCCATTGAGAATCAGAATTACGGAGGTCGCGGCAAATCTCTTCAATGAAAAGCTGAACCACCATGTCAAATATGATTAGATGACACTATTCTTAATTGACAAATGCCAAAGTATTCATAATGGATTCATAAAAAAGAAGACATTGTTTCCTTGAGCTGCTAAATGGTATGCAGTTAAATGCTCATCGCATACCTTGGTTCGTCCGTATGGATTCACTGCAGACAGGGGGAACTCTTCTGTACATGGAACCTTCTTTGGCCAGCCATAAACAGCAGCAGATGATGAAAAGACAAGCTGCAATGTATCATATTAGATCGGTCAACTTCTAAAACTCAAGAAGCCAAAACAATCCATAAACTGAATCTAACAAGGTGCTAGTATGTTTGTGATTACAGTTTGATCAAGAAGAAACCGAAGTCTGTTTCGTCTCTGGTTCTAATGATTTCCATAGCAGATGCCAAAAGGGAAAAAAGAGAGCAAACACTATCCCACACACTAGGAAGGGAAAGAAATGTACATTGTTACATCCATGTGCAGCCATGACTTCCAACAGGAGTATTGTCCCAATGATATTGTTGTCATGATAGAGCAATGGTTTACTTACACTTTCACCAACTGCGTTTAGTCCAGCAAAGTGAATCACAGCATCAAATCTGATAATGTAATAACCTTAGAAATTTGAGCAAGTAGAGAAGGCACAATAAAAAACCAAACATATAATATAAATTCCTGACGGTACTTTGTCTGAGCAAATATTTTTTGAATGGCTGGTCTATCACGAAGGTCCACCTGCAGTTGAAACCAGTGGTCCAAATCTTAGTTAATACTTCAATGACTTCATGTTTTAAGTGATTTAATGATTCTTGTTAATTTTGGGACAATAATACAGCAGCACATGATGGATTTGATTTATAGGCAATATCAGACAAATCCCAATGTATATTAATTGAAGCAAAAACATAATAATAGAGACCCTTCAACAGTTTCCAGATGATAAAAGAGATAACAATTAATTACCGAAGAAAAATTTTATGTTTAAAGCTTTTAAATATTATCAAGAAAAACAATTAATAGATCCAATCATTTCCCATTCAAAAGAGTCCTTCCATGTATATTAAAAAAAAGGGGGGTAAAATACAGATCAAAAGACATGGGAAAAAACACTTTTTGGGAACCGACAATAAAATAATACAATTGAAACATTAAACAAAACCAAACGGACTATATTATTATATTCTTTTATATTTAAGGAATATTCACCGACTTTAAATCTGTTTAATCAAATTATTATGTTGCTTAATTAAGCAGATTTTGACAAATATTTTTAAGTATTACCATTTAATGCATTTGATATGGAATTCACAAGTAGAAAGAAGATCATATTCTCACCGATTCTCTTAAACTCTTCAACTTATTTAACTTTTAAAAGCACTTATAAATTAATAACATAGTTGAATGGAAATCAATTCACGAATTCCTTCATTAATCAAACATACACCAAAAATAGATAATATGGCAAACAGAAGCAGAAATTTTAAGAAAAAAAGAAAATGTGAAATTAGTCTACTATTTGCAACTATTTCAACAGTTTTTTTTGTGTAAAAAGAATTAAACATCATATGATCGAAATTTTACAGCGTAACACGTTGCCAGCTATAGCAAATTCGATTAATCAAATTTAAACTAATTACACTCCAAATTAACAATGAAAACTCAAAGATTAAGTGAGATTTCTCTCTGGCAAACCAACTAAGCAGTCTAGCATTAAAATAATTACAAAACTACACATCTTCAATTTTCTTCTTTAAAAAAAACCGTAAATAGGTGAATTCAATCGTTCAACGAACCTGGTGAGAGGAAAGGTTCCTGCCGAAACCGCGAGTTCTTTGACTCTTTTGGGAGCAACATCCGAGGAATTGTCGAGATTATCAACAACCACTGTTTTGTAACGGCTTAACAACAACTGCAACACCGTGTGGCTCCCGATATAACCGGCTCCGCCGGTCACCAGAATAGTCTTCGACATATTCGAACCAATCAAAACCAAAAAAGAAAAACTGAAAGTAAAAGAAACTGAGAGAAGAGGCGAGCGTAACAGAAGGCTAATAATAATTCTTTGAAATTAAAAGGGTTTAATGGAATGAAAAGGAAAAAATAGAAGAGAGAGTCATATACAGGGATTTAAATTGCGGTTGCGGTCGCATTTTCGGTTCTATTACGTTTATCGCGATTGCGGAGATGGTATTGCGGTTATTGCGGGTATCGCCATAGTGAATTTTACACTACTTATGGTGTATAGCGGGTTTCAACAATAGTAATTTTGGACGGTACCGTTATCATTATATAACGGCCACTATTTCAATAACGGACTGCTATTTAAATCCCTAGTTATATATAAGCGCACAGAAAAAAGAAAAAGGAAGAGAGATATTGAGAATGAATGAGAAGAATAGCCACGTGGAGTGAAAAGGGTGAAAAGGCTCCCTACGACCGGGGATTTTGGATGGGATGGGTTTTTGGAGTAAACTAATTTTCTATTTCTTCTTCTGCTGCCGCCGCTTTTTCTTTTTAGAAGGTATATTCGTATTGGGGTGAACAAATGTTTTATTTATACATCTAATTCTTGTTAAATGTTATTTTTTGAATAATGTTTTAAATATATCTCATTAACTTTTATTAACCCACACCAAGAATGTTGTATATAATCAAATTACGGATGCAATCCAATTAATTGGTGTCAAACAGGGGTAAAAATTATAAAAAAATATTACAAAAACATAAATTTTGAGCATCAACAATCTCATGTCGCATCACATGATATAAAATTTATAATACCACAAAAAATGAATGGACTTTTTAAACTCGTTTTGTATTTATTGACGATTTCTTTTTGATAAATTATAAAAGAAGAGAAAGAATAATTAATACGATTCGAACGTGTGATTACTTTAACATCAGGTTAATGCACGGAATTCACATTTTGATTCAAACGAAAATTTAAAAAATTACATTCCATTTATTTATACTTATATTGGCTGCAGATTTTTCAAATGCCAAAATTACTTTCATGTTCTTTCTTTCATACGTAAACACGAGGAAAAAGAAAATTAATAAAACATACACAAGTAACTAATCAACACTTATAAACTTTAGATTTTCTATTTATCTTATTTTATTAAAGTAAAATCAACAATACACCATTTCTTTCTTCTTCTTTTTTCATCATGTAATTGAAGTTTTAGTGTGAATTTTTTTTGGATAATTTTTACTTTAAGATTTTTTTTTGAGAAAAAAATTTGAAATGAAAAGCAAGATAGTAGGGTTATTAATTAAATAATTTGTGTATTAGGTATTTGTTTTTCTTGATTGAAAAATTTGTCGACCATTTCATTCTAAAACAATTGAGATTTTTTTTCTTAGCTGAGTAAAAAGCGAGTACTAGAAATCAACCAAGAAAAAAATTCTAATTTTTTTTATTGTAATGGTCGACCAATTTTTCCAATCAACAAAAACGAAAATCTAAGAAGAGAAAGATTAAGTGTTATTGGCTTTTTTTTTAATAAGGTAAGATAAATACAAAATTTAAAGCTTAGAACATTTGTTTTGATTTAATGGCTAAATTTTGAAAGTTCTCATTATAGTTATCACCCATTAAACACCACATAAAAAAAACCAAAAACTAAACATGATATAATAAAAACATAACACCACCCTAATATAAATTAGATTATAATACACATATTATGTGGGTGAAAAAATTACATAATAAATTTATAAAAATTTTAATAAAAATAAAATGCTTCTTTGGTTGAAATGGTAAAGTTGAAACAGTAATATTTTGATTTCAAATCTTTTGGTTCTTATGATCTATCTATGTGTATTCTTTTTAAATTTATCGAAATATAAATAGATATAAATATCCTCAATATAATAAGCTTTTAGTATTTTACAACGAAATTTGAATTGATTGCCGAGTGACATAAACTCCATCACTCTTAATAACAGTATGGTATACTTAATAATAGTAAGTACACCATTATTTATGTAACAAATAAATTTGTCAAAAATTGATATAAAAATCAAATAATGCTTTAGTTAAAATGATAAAATTAAATATTTTAAATTTATTGTGTCATGGGGTGATATCTCATTATAATTTAGTTTTTATTGATTTTATATAAAATATAAAAAGATAAAAAAGTACTCTAATAATAATGTAACCTATTTTGTATATAAAAGGCATTTTAGTCACTTTTAGCTGAATGAGTGTCCAATTGACTCATGACCCCAACTCAGTTAGAGGCCTAAAAAATTATGTAATAAATATATTCATTAATAGTTTATATAAAAACCAAATAACCCTATGTTTGAATTGAGTTCATATAAAAGAAAGGAAAGGAAGATATTTTCCCTTGTTTGAATAATTTCTTTTGTTTTTTAAGTAAAGGAAAGCTAAGAAAGTTTAGTAACTCTTGCTTTGTCTCAAAATGTCAAATTTTTAATTACCCAAAATTGGAGGGAAAGTAGAGTAAATGAATTTTTAAAATATAAAATATTCTTTTTACCCTTTTATCTAGCTAAATAAGGCGTTTAGGCCGTTTTTATTTTTTATTTAGGCCTTTAGGTTGATTTTAATTTTAATTAGGGAAATAGGCCGGTTTTAGGAGAGGGAATGCGAAAGCACATCCAGCTAGGCGCGCTTTACTGCCATCTGTCAGAAAGCACGCCCAGCTAGACGCACTTGCCCTCAACGGTAACTTCAACGACTTTTTGATCGTTGCCCGCACCAAAATGATAAGAAAATGAAAACCCTAACGATAAATTATTTTGACCCTATAAATACCCCTTAAATTTAATTTTTTTTCATTCACATCCTTCTTTCAAACTCTCTCAACTCTCTTAAACTCTTTGTAACGCCCTAAAAATTTGAATGTTTGACTATTGGATTCTATTGTAATTAAGTCTCTGTATCTGTGGTTATATGCTCTATTTATATGGTTGAGGTCGAGAGTGCAAGCCGCATCTTTAGAAGTTTTGTTATTTTATTTTAAGATAACCTTTATCCTTGAATTACATATTTAAATCTAATTCTGTGTGAATCTATGTTAAGAATGAGCCTACTGGTTCACTGGTTAAGTATTTGTATTTTGTATGGTCCTGTGTTCGAGTCCTAAGG
This sequence comes from Gossypium hirsutum, assembly GCF_007990345.1. Taxonomy (NCBI): domain Eukaryota; kingdom Viridiplantae; phylum Streptophyta; class Magnoliopsida; order Malvales; family Malvaceae; genus Gossypium; species Gossypium hirsutum. The sequence goes on along the minus strand of NC_053439.1, from coordinate 34,168,805 downwards.
AGTGCAATAGGGAACATTTTTACTAAACGCTAGGAATCTGATTGGTAGTTAATTAGGATTTAACATTTCCATCTTCCTTTTAATTTCCTTTCTTTTATCATTCTTCTTCTTCTTCTTCATTTTTCTTTTTTTCTTATCGATTATTTTATTTTTCTTTATTTTGATTATTGTCATAACTGAATACGAGACTAATCAAAGTTATCCGTTGTTAGTTGCATAGATTGAAAGGTTATTGCGAGGGGATATCGGGAGTAGTGAACCTCAAAACGTCAATCTGAGTAATCGTTGTTGATCTTTCGACTTTGAAAGTCTTCTGAATCGTTCAGACTTCAAAATTACTTCAAGTGCATACCGAGCACCCAAGTTTTTACGAATTTTAGATGCCAAAAAACATGACTGTCGACGTCACACGATCGTGTGTTAGTCGTGTGGCTAGGACAGGCCATGTGTTAGGCCGCGTAACTCACTATCTACCAAATATGAGCCACACGAGCAAGGGACACGGCGTGTGTCTAGGCCGTGTGTAGTCAGGTTAGTGTAGAGTTCCCACTCATGTAACTCACTCAGGACAAAATAAGGATCACGTGGGTTAGGGACACGGGCATGTGTCTAGGCCGTGTGACTCACTATTTTTTTAGATATCACACGGGCCAAAGACACAGGTGTGTGTCCTGGCCGTGTGACTCACTATTTGCGATTTAGGACCATACAGGCAAACGACACGAGTGTGTGTCAGGCCGTGTAAGACACACAGGTGGGAGCATGGGCTTGTGCCAGGCCGTGTGGAACCACACAGGCGTGTGGGTAAGGTCTAAAATTTATCTCTGAGGGTGTAAGCGTCGTTTAATGTGAACGTAGGCCTTCCGTAGTGTATTTATGATCTGAATTAGACCGTATGAATGCTATCTAATGCTCTAGGATTGAGGTACTGATTGAATAAATGTATATTGATTGTGATGACTGTCAATGACATTGATCCGTATCACCTAACTATTAATTAAATCTGAATGACTGTGTATATATTCTTGATATATGTAATCTGCATTTGCATTGGATAGGAATTATGTAAAGGAAGAAGTAATATGTTCTAATTCAATGGCTAAGCCATGATTTATATGAGAATTCGGCATTTAATTGCAATTCGATTTGCATCTAATTAAACATGTCAGACTGACACTATATGGTGTGAAGGGCTGGATGGGTGTTAAATGCCCTTAACGGTGTGTTGGGATGGTCGGAGATGGTGTGTAGCAGATGGGGGTAAAAATAACTACATATGTTTCTGATCTGTCCTGTATTTGAACTAGAATTGTTCTGCCATATAACTGATACGTTAAATATGTGCTGAATATTTTCTGAATATGATTGAAACTGAGATTTGAGAATTTGTTATTAGAATTGTGCTTCTAATTGAATCTATGTTGGTTATACACTGAGTTCTCTACTCACTGTGTTGTTGATCGAATTTTAATTAACGCACAGGCTTGATTAGGTCGGCTAATGGAAGCTCAGTCAATCTACTTTATCACCCTTTATCTATATTATCATGTAGTTCTAGTATTTCTTAGTACTACGACTTTTCTAAGGTTGTTGAACTATTAGTTGGATTTAATGATTGTTATGATTTGTCAAACGGTTTTAACTTTACTTATAAAAGTTGGTTTTCTTAATAACATTAATGTAACTCTTCGGACTTGGTCTAGACGCCTAGGCCAGGTCTGGGGTGTTACACTCTCCCAACTCTCTCAAACTTTCTCAAGCTTTTTATTCAAAATTTATTTATATTTTCATTTAAAAATAATTTTTTTAATTATATCGTATTTTATTTGTTCGGACCAATTTATCGAGAATGGATGTCTCTTTAATCCGTTTTGACGACAACCATATTTCCACCGTCTAATTAGCAATGGTAATTCATCATTTTAAATTTTTTGTTATTTTTAATTATGTTAATTTTTTCGATAAATCTAAATAATTGTTTTATGTTGTAAATAGGCGGACTCGTGCTGGAGGCGTTTATACATAATACAGAAGAGCCTCCGATCCTTGAAATTCGTGGGTACTTGCAAGAGGTTGGATTCTTGTATGCGTCTCACATGCAAGGGGTTAGAAACTTAATCCCACATTAATCGGTGCATCGGTGGAAAGATGAATGCTCGAAGCACACACTTTCCACTTCCCGTGCGGCGAGTATACAATCATACTTGGGGACATAGCATTATAACTTAGTCTATCGATAGGTGGGCTAGTCATCACGGGATCAGCGGTGGTTCCGAAAAAAGTGGACTTCTACATGGCAATGTTGGGGAATGTCCCGAACAGGTTCGAAAGTGGTTGGATATTGATGAACTAGTTGGAGAAAATTTTCAATAAGCTTCTCGAGAATGCAACGGAGAAGGTCATACAATAGTAAGTCCAAATATTCATCATGAGGTTAATCGGGGGTATTTTAATGCCTAATAAATCTAGAAATTTGGCGTACGTAAGGTGGCTTTTACATTTAATAGACTTTAATCAATGCGCAACACTAAATTAGGGATTTGACATGTTGTCAACATTATATTGGGAGCTTTGTCGAGCAACGCAACCGGATAATATGTCGACCAGTGGTTGCTTGCTGCAGCTGCAGTCGTGAGCCTGATGAAGAATACCGTTTCTACGTCCTAGAGTCACTGACCCATACATGTTCGCATTGGTGACAAAGTAAACATAATTTATCAATAAATACGTAGTTTGTGCAATAAATGTTTTTATTTATTATATGTTTCGCATAATATATCTCTTGTACAAGTGGAACCATGAACCGAGTTAAGTTGGAATACCCGATGAGTTAAAAGACGTTAGGTTGCTGTTAGATAATGCTCTGAAACCGATGTTAATTTCCTATCCTTTTTGAACCTGTATTAATTATGCAATGATTCATTAAAAAATCAATACATAACAATATTTAAAATTTATGTTTTTCATTTTGAATGAAAGTTGTATGCCGACCCCAAGGTCATATCTTGCATCCCGTTGGAAGTGTTGGACAACCAGGAGATGTGGAGCACGAAGGTGTCATTGGTAGTGTACACGATGATGAAAATACACGAACCAGACCAAGTTTTACAACAGTTTGGGTATAGGAAACGAATTCCACCGCCATCGCGAGACGTGAAGAAACTACACAAGGTGTGTAACAGTTTGATTTTGACCCTATTCAGAACGGTGGTTTTGGGACCACGAATCTGAGTCAAAAAATATTTTAAAAATTATTTTCTGTGTTTATTATGTGTGAATTTGTGTGTGCTAAATTTTTGTTTAAAAATTTCATCGTTTGGATGCCCGATTTTATAAAAGGACTAAATCGCATAAATTGTAAAAATGGCTTTCTAATTGTTAAAGGTGTTTAATGGCTATTAAATGAAAATGTGGGGCACTTGCATGTCAATTATACCATTTATATTAGTGGTGGACAATATTGGACAAGGTTAGGTGAATTTTTATATTATGTTAATAAGGTTAAAAGGGTAAAAAGTATAATAATATGTAATTAAATAAAAACAAACATAAAATAGACATACAATTGTGTTCATCTTAGCCGAATGTTGAAAGGAAAAGAAAATAAAAGAGAGTTATTAGGTTCGGCCTTGTCTAAGATCAATTAAGGTATGTATTTAGCTCGGTTTTTTATGGTTTTTTCGTTTTTAAGATCGTTGCTATGTAAACTAGCAAGCCCATGTTTCAATTTTTAAATTTGATGATGATTTTCTGTTTTGTCATTGTTGAAAGCTTGATGAATCTTGTGTTTGATGATAGAAAATAAATATATGTTGTTAGATTAATATGTTTTGTATTTGAATTTTTGGTGAATTTGAGTAATTTGGGCTAAATTATGAAAATAATAAATTAACGGACTAAAATGTGAAATAAATGAAATGTGAGGACTTATGTAAGCTTAATGAATATTCGGCCAAGTATGGAGTGATGAAATTTTGTTTATTTTGTATTTTGTGAAATAGGAACTAATTTGTAAAAATGTGAAATATTAAGGGCAAAAGTGTAATTTACATATTTATGTGTTTTTGGATGAATTTAATTGAAAATGTGAAATGTTAGGGGCAAAATTTTAAATGTTACTAATTTAGATCAAGAAAAGGGGAAAACGAAATTGGATCGGGGGAAATCTAAAGTTGTTGAATAGTCGTCCCGGTTCGTTCGTCTTCGTCCGAGGTAAATCTATAAGTACATAAAATTTTTTAAATTTAAATATTTTTGAATTTTAAATGCTGAATTGAATTTATGTGTATTTATATGGGATAGCCGAAAGTATATGTATACAGAAACAATGTGTGTAATTTGGATTTGATCGAAATACAACGTACGGAAGTCTTGAGTGAACCAAAGGAATTCCGATAAGTTTTATTGTGTAAGACCTTGTGTGGGACAGTGGCATCAATTTATAATTGCGAGTAAGACCCTGTGTGGGACGGCGGCATCACATGTGATTACATGTAAGACCACATGTGGAACATTGGTATTGTACGATAAACATGATTATTCGAGCATCCTATTCAATTTCGATTGGTTCAATGGGCATTATTATGTTGTGATTGAATGTGAAATCGAGCTAAAAAGGTCAGGTAAGTGCTAAGTTCAATGTTAATGAAAATAAGGTAAGCTTAGTATTTGAAATGATGATATAAATTATGTATGTTATATAGAGAATAATATGTATTTATATGAATGCTCATATTCAGCCAAATAAGGTATTTGTGATATTTTAAAAGTGAGAGTTATGTGTGCTTATGAGTATATGTGCATTCGACCAAGTGATGTTTAATTGTTAATATATTTTTATGAAGTTATATGAATTGGATACTATGATAAATGTATATGTGAATAAGGGTTGCTTGTTTCGGTTTAGTTAAATTATATTATAAATGTTTTTTATGATTTATTTGCTTATGACTTACTAAGCTATTCAAGCTTACTGTGCGTCTGTTTATTCGTTGTTTTATAGATTTTAGAGTCAAGTTACTAGCTCGGGGATCTTCAGAGTAATTAGTCATACTATCGATCGCTATTTTGGTATTTTTAAAAGTTGAACTTTACTCTCATGGCAAGTATAGGCTAGCTTGTGTTTGGGTTAGTTTTGAATTTGTAAATAGTAAGCCATGAGAAAATGGCTAGATATGATGCCTAAGTTTATGCAAATTTCGGTCATGATATATGTAGAAGCCCAAATTTCCCCGGGCCTACACCAAACAAATAGCCCACATAAACAAAAAATTAATAAACAGTCCATGACCCAAAACCCAAATTACACCCGGGGCCCATTACAAGCAAACCCAAATAAAACGCAAACCCGAATGGCCCAATACCCTTCAGTCCAAACCAATACCCAAGCCCGAAAACCAAAGTCAACTTAGGGTTTCAGTGTCTGAAACCCTAAGTGCCGCCTGCTTTAGACCTTTGGTCTTCTACCGCCACCACCGCGCGTCTGCCACCGCCATCACATCAATCGTCGCCCATCAACCTTGCAAAATAGAGAACACGCAAGCAACAAAATAATACAATAAAAATAGCATAAAAATAGAAGGGAATCGGCTATAAAAGGTCGGATTTCCCCTCTGTATTGCTTCTTTTTTTTTCAACGAGATCAATACAAAAAAAAGCAGATTAAAGAAATAGAAAGGTTGATCCCAAAGTTTTTCTTTCTTGTTCTGTTCTTGCACATTCCCTTTCACTGTTATTATTATTATTGTTTACTTATTTTCTTTATTCTTTTAAACTAAAAGAAAGTGAAAAGAAAAAGGGGAGAGGGTACCTACCGGTTTCGAAAGCCTGTCGCCGGAACTCCTTTCCGGTGTTGGAATCGGATCAAGAGGGGTACGAAGGACCCCTCCTTTTTCATCTTTCCGGAACTAGAGGGGACAGATCTCTAGCGAGGTTTGAAGGTGGGGTTAAAAACCCAATTTTTGAAGGCGCCGACCACCGCCTGCGGTGGAGTCACGGCGACCTTTGGCCTGGAAGACCGACGATCGGACTTAAAGAGGGAGAAAACTGAGAGAGCTCTCTGTTTTAAAAAAAATCTATAGAATAAGAATGTTTTTTTTTGTTTTTTTGCTATTTATGCAGGCCACCATACGGCGCCGTTTTGAGCCTGAGTATTGTGGCCAAAACGACGCCGTTTCACATAGTACCCGTGACCCGACCCGTTTGCCCTTAGGATCCGCTTGTTTCTACGGTGAAGGGGTTATTTGCAGAAAGCCCTTCCTCTTTTGAGCTGTGGTGCAATCAGGTCTTCATGGTTTTTGTAATTTTGGCCATATAATTTTTCGATTCTTTTCTTTTAGTCCAGATTTTTAGAACACTGTGTTTGGGGCTGGGAATATTTCCCAGTGGGTCCCTCATCCCCTAAGCGCATTTCATTTTAGCCCCGAGCCATCTTCTTCGTTTATTTGTGACTCTGACCCCTAAATTTTGGTTCGTTTTTAATTCGGTCCTTAATCTATTTATTCATCATTTTTATTTTATTAAAAGAAGGAAACAAAGCAATTTTATTTCACACTTCATTTAATGTTATTTACATACTTTCGTTATTTATTTATTTTCCTTTTTGGTCAATATTACTTGGGTTTTATTTATTCATCTTTTTATTTGATTCTTTTATTAATTTTAACCGATTATCATTGCAACCTTATTCTATTATTTATTTGTTGTTTTCATGCGTTTTTAACATTTAGATTTATTATTGTTGTTATTTCATTACTGCTATTGTGACATTATTACTTGCATTATTATTATTCATATATTGGCACTAATATTTGTTTGTTTTAATGTTGTATGTATATTTTATGATGATGTATGTTATGTCATTATTACTATTATATTTCATGATTTATTATTTATTCTTTAAATATTCTATAAATATAGTTATCTTATGTTATTATCGTGCTTTACATTATGTAAAGTAATTGTTTGCCTTCACATGATATTTGTATAAATTAAATTTATGTCTCGTTAAATATTATACTACCCTTTTTTACTCAAAATTCAAAAAGGAAAATTTTCAAAAATAAAATAACATTTTGCATTTAGAAATTCAAGAAAATCGTACCCTAACTTACGGGGTTCCAATTTTCTCGAAGACTTAAATACATGAGTCACTTCAAACCAAGTTTTAAATCTCACCGGGGATTAATAAAAATTTTGTGTCCTAACTCACGGGACATAATCCTTTTATTAAAACCGAGATAATCAAACTCTTCCAAAATAAAATTTTCTGGCATTATTTCTCTTATCGGGAATTTTAGATATCGCGTCCTAACTTACGGGATGTGATTCTTTTTCTCGTATAACGTGAAAATATGCTCCTTTTTCCAAAAATTTTCCACATTTTAATATAAGGATTTAAAATTCTTCCAAGTTTTTTAATTTTCGACATTAAGACATTAACTAATCAACTAGGTACCAATTTTGGGCGTTACGAGGGTGCTGATCCTTCCTCGTACGTAACCGACTCCCGAACCCATTCTTCTGAATTTCGTGGACCAAACTCGTTGTTTTAATAAAACTACATCGTTTATTAAAAACAACCTCTTTTCAAGGTGACCCGATCACACCTCATCAAAAAGGATTGGTGGTGACTCCCGTCTTCGTTTTCATTTTTTAAAACCCAAGTCGACCACGTTTTCAAACAAAAAATGGTGTCAACAGCTTGACAACTCCGCTGGGGACTCCAAAATAAGAGAGTCAAGCCACGGTTGATTATTTCTTGTCTTTTTGTCGAAAGTTTAAAATTTGATTAAAATTTACGATCCTCTCAGTGCATTTTCTTTGTTTTAAGTTATATTTTTCATCGTGTTCTGTATTTTATTTTTATATCTCCGCACATTACATTGCATGACCATTGGTCACACCCTTTTTCGTGGGAGTGAAAAGCTACGCCTTCGTGAGGTTTTCACCTCCGCATGGGATAGTGAATCGCTTCCGGGATACATCCGTACCTATGTCTTCGTAAGATTTTCATCTCCGCATGGCCATAGGGAAATGTATTCCCCTGAACTGAACTCGATCCATATGAGCCTATAATGGGTGAGGATTGGGGAATCTGCTGGTTCAGGTACCCTACTTTAGAACTAAACCATATATAATGAGCCATAGGAACTCACCTAGATGAAATTACGCCAAACCTTAGTGCTTACCCAAATGGATGTTGTATTTATTGTCACTCACTTTAAATCTCATTCTGTGTTTAATGCTAATTTGCTTCGTTTGTGATTGCATGGCATTTTCATTCTAAAAAAGGTGTTGATTCATGTTCAGTATCTAAAACGAAAGCTTATCATGGAAAAGGGATTTCTTGATAAAGTAGAAGATAATGCGGCTGTGCGAGTATGGGCTGAGACGACAAAACGGGAGAAAGGCGATAGTCTTACCGTAGGGCACGTATCAGAATTGTGGGATTTCACCCGTATCAGTGTAATCCAAAATGACCTTCGAGAAATGAAAGAAGTCTGGGATCAATGGGATGTCGAGACCAAGCAGCTGTTCTATTGTAACTACGGTGACTTGCCTTATCTGCTCAGTGTCAAAGTGGACAAGTATTTATTCTGAGCCCTTACTCAGTTTTGGAATCCTGCCTACAGTTGTTTCACTTTTGGGAAAGTAGATTTGACACCTACTGTGGATGAGTATACGACCTTGCTTCGGTGCACAAAGATTCAAGTCGACAAGGCTTATTCTAGAGCTGCTTGTGTCCCTCCGTTGTTAAAGAAATTAATGAACATCACTGGGATGAGTGAGCAGTGGGTCGCTGCCCGAATCTAACAGAAAGGCGACAGTAAATGCGTTCCTTGGAAAAGCTTACGAGATTTGGTGCTTGTACATCCTGACGTAAAGAAAAGGGTCGATGTCTTCGCTTTAGGTATCTACGGACTAGTGGTCTTCCCCAAAGCTTTAGGACACATAGACGAGGCTGTATCTGATTTGTTTGATCGGCTTAGTAAAGGGGTTACACCGGTTCCGGCAACACTGGCTAAAACTTTTAGATCCCTGAATGCGTGTCAGAAAACAGGTGAGGGAAGGTTTATTGGATGCGCGCAGCTTTTATTGGCATGGTTTCATAGCCATTTCTGGAAAGTGGAAAATGTCTCTTATCGGATATTCTCTGATAGCTGCTCCCCTCTAGAAGAATTGGTGGCCACGCCAAGACGGGATGATATTTCAGAAGAAAGATGGATGAAGATACTCCAGAATCTCCAGGATGAAGATATTGAATGGAGGGCTCCTTGGTTAATTCCTGATGAGATATTGTACCGATGTGGAGATTTCGACTGGGTTCCTCTGCTCGGGATATGGAGAGCTTTTGGATATGCTCCCCTACTCGTATCTAGACAGTATAGATCACAACAATTTGTACCAGCAACGCAGGGGTTGGCCTATTGTGATTTTTCCTATAGGGAGGACAATTATAAGAAAAAGGTTCGAGAAATGTCTAATGCCTGGAACCAAACTCGCCGAATGAAGATCTTAACCGTGGGTCCGACGATGACCCTCGAGTATAGTCAGTGGCGTGATCAAAGGATCAACGACAATATCCCAGCGTCAAATCCAGAAACTGCTCGATCTTTAGAGGAACACCTACAAGTATTGCCTTCTGAGATAGAAATCATCTAACAATAATTTGAAAAGAGGAGTTTGGAGTTAGGGAAGAAAATAGAGCAACTAGAGGAAGAAAAAATACAGTTAGGACTGGATGTGGACATTCAAAGACTGGAGGCCGACAAATTGAGAAAAGGAAAGAACAAGGCAGAAGAAGATTTAAGCAGTCTGAAGACGGATTACAAGAAGTTGCGTAGGTCAATAAGAACTGCTGGCTTGGGTAAAACGCCCGAACAATGGCGACAGGAAATTCAGGAGGAAAAAACGAAAGCTAATCAGTGGGAAAAGAAATTTCAGGATACTCGAGCTCGAGAAGTTGCTTTGGGAAAGAGTCTACTAGTCTGACAAAACGAGAAGACGGAGTTGAAGGTCCGAGTAACTGAACTAGAAAGATCACTTCACCAGTACCGTAGTCGTAATTCTACGGTTGAATTAAAGGCAAGCTTAGATAAAATTGAAGAATTAAAAGGACAAGTAGGAGAGCTCGAGGATACATTGTAAAATAGTGAACTCCAAATAGAGCTTCTGGAAAAAAGTAATGAGCAGTGGCAAGGGCAATTCCATCGGTCTCAAGATCAGATCAGATCAGAGATTATATTATGGGCGAGGCGGTGGCTCAAGTACGTGAAGTAGCTGATCATCTACAAACCCTAGCGGTTCAGGCTGATCTATTAAGTTTGAAGTATGAGTCGGAGTTAGACCGGGGCCGAGAATTAGCTTGGCTTCTTAGAAAGGTTAAGGCTTTGAGTGTAAGAGCAAAGCCATATATGTAATCTATTTTATGTAAAGAAACTTCTTCTCTAGTAAAGTTTTCTAATGAAGTTGAATTAGAATCAGTGCCTCTTTTTTACATTCTTTTCATGCATTGCATCACATCATATGCATTAATGACCATTAAAGATCCCTAATCGAATAAAATTATTTCAGTTAACCTCAAAAACTGACAAAGTTACGGCACCTGAGCTAAGTCAAAAATTATGGACCAAAGGTTGGAAAAGCTAGAGCGACTTCAAAAGGAAATGCAAGACCAGCTGCAGGCGCAAATGAAAGAACAAATAGAAAAGATTCAACATGACATGGTACAAAAGATGCAGGAGTCTCAAAATGATCTGTCTACTAAGATGACGCAATTATTGAAGGGAGTAGATAAGGTGAAAGGACCTGTGATTATTAATGAGGAAGAAAACAATGGCGAACCACTTTATCCTCCAGGTTTCACGCCTCCGCACGCGCAGGTTCAGACTGAGTTGCATCCACGAAGACCCTCTGTGTCGGTTAGGCCTCAGCAGTTCCAAGGCGATGCTTCAATACCAATGAATTTCCAACCCGGAGTGGGCTCTAATCCCGGTGATAGCCCGAATAATATTGCTATCCTAGATCTTGATGAGATGGCTAAAAAGGACAAGGTGAATGAGGAACTTCAAAAACAATTTGAGGAGAAATGGAAATGGATAGAAGAGAAGTTTAGGGTAATAGAAAGCATTGAAAGCTATCATGGGATAGACGCAAAAGATTTGAGCTTGGTTCCGGACTTGGTGCTACCTTACAAATTTAAAATGCCGGAATTCGAGAAATATAACGGGACCAGTTGCCCAGAAGCCCATATTACTATGTTTTGCAGAAGAATAACGGGGTATATTAATAATGATCAATTATTAATACATTGCTTTTAGGAAAGTCTTACAAGAGCGGTGTCAAAGTGGTACAATCAGCTGAGCAGAACAAAAATTGCTACTTTTAGGGATTTAGCACAGGCTTTCATGAGACAGTATAATCATGTCTCAGAAATGATGCCTGACAGGATAACTCTGCAGAATTTAGAGAAGAAATCGAACGAAAGCTTCAGATAGTATGCGCAGAGGTGGAGAGAGGTGGCGGTTTAGGTGCAACCACCACTTTTGGAAAAAGAGATGACGACGCTTTTTATTAATACATTGAAGGCCCCATTCATTACTCACATGTTGGGAAGCGCTTCAAAGAATTTCTCGGATATAATCATGAATGGTGAAATGATTGAGCATGCCATTAAAAGTGGAAGAATAGATGGAGGGGAGAATAATAGAAGGGCAGCCCCGAGGAAAAGAGAAAATGAAGTGAATAATGTGAATGCCTACGGTAGGTCAATTACTGTGAATCAACCAAAGAAAGTGGTTGCTAATCAACAGGGATCGTCAAGACAAGAGTCGAGAGCTAGGCAAACTACTGAAAAGCCCCAATTCACGCCAATCCCAATGTCATACAATGAGTTGTATCAGACTTTATTCAATGCACATGTTGTTGCCCCTCGTTACTTGAGTCCTCTACAATCCCCGTATCCAAAATGGTATGACACGAACGCACAATGTGATTATCACGCGGGAATTTCAGGGCACTCAATAGAAAGTTGTACATTTTTCAAGAAGGTAGTAGAAGGACTTATCAAATTAGGTGTTGTCAAACTTGACGACTCACCTAACGCAGAAAATTCGTTACCAAATCACGCTGATAAGGGGGTGAATATGGTGAGCGAAGGTATGAGAGAAGAAGTCAAGTCTGACATTGCTGAAGTAAAAACTCCGTTGAAACTGGTCTAGAAAGAGATGGCAAAGAGAGGGTTAGTTATTTCGGATTTTGAGGAAGGATATGAGATGGGAAATTATTGTGAATTCCACCATAAAACAGGGCATGAAATCTAAGAATGTGAAGGATTCAGGGCTTTGGTTCAAAGCATGATGGATAATAAGGAGATGAGGTTTTATGAAGATGTGAAAGAAAGGAGGAGCATATGTGCGACAGAGTCGGGAACAGGGAATCCGAAAATAAATCATCATGTGGTCATTATCTCACGCTCTAAGGGTAATGAGGCTAGGGCTCAGGTAACATCGAAAGTTGTAATTCAAAAACCATCAAATTTCTTATATAAGGATAGCAAAATGGTGCCGTGAAATTATGGGTGCAATGTGACCATCTTAGGAAAAGAAGCGAAAAAAAGTCAGGAAATAGGTTCTTACACGCGCAATGGGAAACGATATGACACTCAAGCAGAGTCGTCCAGGGAAGAGAATTGGAAGAAAGAACAGAGGAAAGGGAAAGCAACAGAAGTTAAGCCATTGGTTAATGAACCAATAAAAGAAGATGAGGCAAAAGAGTTTTTGAAGTTTCTGAAACACAGTGCATACAGTGTTGTAGAGCAACTGCATAAACAGCCAGCCCGCATTTCTGTATAAGCTTTACTCCTAAGCTCAAAAGTACATTGGAATGCACTTCTGAAGGTACTAAACGAAACATATATGGCTGACGATATTTCGGTAAACAAGCTAGATCGGTTGATCAACAATATAGGTGCTGACAATTTTATCTTCTTCAATGATGATGAAATACCATCCGGGGGAAGGGGTTCTACTAAAGCCCTGTACGTTACTGTCCGATGCAAAGGGTTTCACACTTACAGGGGCATTGGTTGATAATGGATCTGCACTGAATGTATTGCCTCTATCCACTCTTATTCGATTACCGGTGGACAGTTCGCACATGAAAGCATGCCAGAGCATAGTAAGGGCTTTTGATGAGACGTAAAAGAAGGTTATGGGAAGAATTGAGGTACCGTTAAGGATTGGCCCAATCACTTATGAGGTGGACTTCTTGGTAATGGATATTAAGCCTTCCTACAACTGTCTATTGGTAAGACCGTGGATACACTCAGCAGGGGCAGTACCTTCATCATTACATCAGAAGGTGAAGTTGGTATCGGAGGGTCGGTTTGTAACAATAGATGCAGAGGAGGATATTATCGCAATGATGACTAGTGATGCACCTTATGTAGACATCAACGATGAGACACTGGAATGTTCTTTTCAGTCGTTAGAATTTGTGAACGCAATGTTTATTGCGGAGGGAAGCAGAATTCTAATACCGAAAATATCCAAGACCACCGAAATGGGGTTGCGATTGATGGTAGGAAAAGGAGCCTCACCAGGGAAAGGATTGGGAAAACATCTTCAGGGAAGGATTGAAGCACCAATGTTGAAGGAAAAGTTCGATAGTTTTGGCTTAGGATACCAGCCAGACATGAAGCAGAAGAAGAAAGAAGTAGAGAAGAGAAGGGCGCATTTGAACGGATATGAAGCTAAGTGGGAGCCTTTAACCTTTCCCCATATATCTACATCTTTTGTGTCGGGAGGATTTATTCATTCTGAGTGTGGAGTGTCCGGTAGCAAAGTCATTGAAGGAATGTTGGAAAATGTTTATATCAACGCTATAGAAACAGCGGAAAAAAGGGCCTTGTTGGAGATCTGCCCTTATGAGCCTGGGAGCGAGCTAAACAATTGGACTGCTGAAGAAATCCCTGTAGTCTTTAGGGCTTATTCAGAGTAATGCTCAAAACATTCCTGTTGTTTTTGGCCTAGGAACGATATGAAATCTTTTGTGAAATAGGCCTTGGGCCTAAATATCATTATTTTAATGAAATACATATCTACATTCATCTCGATCAGTCACTTTTTTCCTTTTATATGCAAATAAATATTTTTCATTTGATTGATTGTCTTACAAATAATTCTTTCATTTGTAACTCTTTTGCACAAATATTTATTCACAAATTTATATATTCTTGGTATATTCCTTGATATGCCCTCATAGGTCTTCAGATATCAATGACATGAGTGACGCTGCTTCAAACACGGAGTCTATTTTTGAGCAAGAAATGTGTTTGGAGGGATCTCACGACTTTGAAAATGACGAAGATTATGGTGTGTCTCCAGACTTGTTAAGAATGGTGGAACAAGAGGATAAGCAGATCCTACCTCATAGTGAATCATTGGAAATCGTGAGCCTAGAGGATGGAAAAGAGGTGAAAATTAGAACTGAGATCACTACAGAAACAAAACAAGACCTCATTGAATTGCTCCGAGAGTTCAAAGATGTTTTCGCGTGGTCATACCAAGATATGCCGGGGTTAAGTACTAGCATTGTGGTACATCGTTTGCCCATAAAAGAAGATTGTAAACCAGTTCAGCAGAAGCTCAGAAGGATGAGACCCGATGTTATGTTGAAAATAAAGAAAGAAGTCAAAAGGCAAATTGACGCTGGATTCTTATAAGAAATCAAATATTCAGATTGGGTAGCAAACATTGTCCCTGTTCCCAAGAAGGATGGAAAGGTACGAATGTGCGTGGATTACAGAGACTTGAACAAGGCTAGTCCAAAGGATAATTTTCCATTGCCTCACATTGATATTTTGGTAGATAATACGGCAGGCTACTCATTATTCTCTTTCATGGATGGTTTTTCTGGTTACAATCAAATAAAGATGCACCTGAAGATATGGGGAAAACAACATTCATTACTTTATGGGGAATATTTTGCTACAAAGTAATGCCCTTCAGATTGAAGAATGCGGGAGCAACATATCAGGGAGCTATGGTGACTTTGTTTCATGACATGATGCATAAGGAGATCGAAGTTTATGTTGATGATATGACCGCAAAGTCTAGAACTGAAGAAGAGCATATTCAAGTCTTGAAAAGGTTATTTTTGAGATTGAGGAAATTTCAGCTTAAGCTTAACCCGACAAAATGCACGTTTGGAGCCCGATCAGGGAAGTTATTAGGCTTCATAGTTAGCAAAAAGGGGATTGAGGTTGACCTTGACAAAGTAAAGACAATACGAGACTTACCTCCCCCGCGCACTCAGAAGGAAGTTCGAGGTTTCCTGGGGAGATTGAATTACATTGCTCGATTCATTTCACAATTGACGGAGAAATGTGATCCAGTGTTCCGTCTCTGAAAGAAACAGAATCCGGGTGAATGGGATGAGGAATGCCAGAGGGCTTTCGATAAGATAAAGTAATACTTGGCTAATACTCCAGTACTATCGCTGACAAGTCCAGATAGGCCATTGATACTGTATCTAACAGTATTTGAGAATTCTATGGGATGCGTATTGGGCCAACATGATGAGACATGAAAGAAAGAAAGGACAATGTACTATCTCAGTAAGAAATTTACTGATTGCGAAATGAGATACTCATCAATTAAGAAGTTGTGTTGTGCTTTAATCTGGGAAACCCGAAGACTAAGGCAGTATATGTTGTATCATATGACTTGGTTGATTTCAAAGTTGGATCCTTTGAAGTATATGATGGAATCAACTGCTTTAAACGGGAGAATGGCTAGATGGCAGATTCTGCTATCTAAGTTTGACATAGTTTATGTAAGTTAGAAGGCCGTAAATGGAAGCGCGATAGCTAACTTCTTAGCTAGTAGAGCTTTGGAAGACTATGAGTCTTTGGACTTCGATTTTCCAAATGAGGACCTGATGTATGTGGCGAGCACCGAAGAGAATCCTCAAAAGGATAACGTATGGAGGTTAAATTTTGATGGAGCTTCGAATGCTATGGGTAATGGAAGTGGGGCAGTCTTGGTATCCCCAAATGGAGATCATTATCCTGTTGCTAGCAAGTTGGATTTCGATTGTACAAATAATATGGCAGAATATGAAGCATGTATTATGGGCATTCGTGCAGCCATTGAACGAAACATCAAAGTGCTAAGAGTATATGGGGATTCTACATTGGTGATATACCAACTTAAAGGGGAATGGGAGACTAGGGACCCTAAGTTAAATTATAGAAAACTGGTCTTCAAATTGGCTGATGAGTTTGACGATATCACTTTCTATTATCTCCCACGAGAGGAAAACCAGATGGCTGATGCATTAGCTACTCTAGCTTCGATGATTCAGGTGAATAAACTTGAGGCAATGAGGCCTATTCAGATGAGTATCTATGAGACCCCAGCTCATTGCTGTAATATTGAGGAGGAGGGAAAAGATGATTGTCCTTGGTATCAGAGTATCCTACAGTATGTAAAGAATCAGGAGTACCCTAATCAAGCAACAGAGAATGACAAAAGAACTCTGAGAAGATTAGCCATCGAATATGTCTTAGATAGGGAAGTGTTATACAAAAGAAGGAAGGATCAAGTACTGTTAAGATGTGTGGATGCTGTGGAAGCCAGGAAAATCTTGGGAGAAGTACATGAGGGTATTTGTGGGACGCACGCCAATGGTTTTACGATGGCCAGACAGATCATGAGATTTGGGTACTATTAGCGTACCATAGAAGGAGATTGCATTGATTATGCCAAGAAATGCCACAAATGCCAAATTTACGGAGACAAAATACATGCGCCTCCTTCACCTCTTCACGTCATGACTTCTCCTTGGCCGTTTTCCATGTGGGGTATGGATGTTATTGGGCCAATATCACCAAAGGCTTCTAATGGGCATCGCTAAATCTTCGTGGTCATTGATTACTTTACCAAGTGGGTGGAGGCTGCTTCATACGCAAATGTCACGAAGTCAGCAGTCAGCAAATTTTTAAAGAATGAGATTATTTGTCGATATGGAATGCCTGAGAAAATCATATCCGACAATGCGTTAAATTTGAATAAAACATCATAACTCATCACCGTATCGCCCAAAAATGAATGTGCAGTGGAGGCGACCAATAAGAACATTAAAAGGATCGTGGGGAAAATGACTGAAACTTTCAAAGATTGGCATGAGAAGTTATCATTTGCTCTCCTTGCCTATCGAACATCTGCTAGAACTTCTACCGGGGCAACACCTTTTTCTCTGGTATATGGAATGGAGGCAGTATTACCCATTGAAGTTGGAATCCCTTCTCTACGGGTGCTATCTGAACTACAGTTGGACTAAGCTGATTGGGTCCGATCTCGATACGATCAGTTGAACCTAATAGAAGAAAAGAGGCTAAGAGCTATTCGCCATGGGCAAATGTACCAGAAACGAATGATGCAAGCCTATAATAAAAAGGTCCGCCCCAGAGAGTTTTGTGAAGGAGACTTGGTGCTAAAAAGGATTCTCCCCATATAAAAAGATTTAAGAGAAAAATGGATGCCAAATTGGGAAGGTCCTTATATTGTAAAGAAGGCCTTTTCTGGTGGAGCCTTGATCTTATGTGAGATGGATGACAAAAGTTTGCCAAATCCCATAAACGCAGACTCTGTCAAGAAATACTTCACTTGAAAGAAAAGGAAACCAAAGTGAAAACTCGCAAAGGGCACTTTGCTTCCTAAAAAAACTCTGGAGAGGCCAGGGTGAAAACCCGCAAAGGGCACCTTGAGACCAAAGGGGGCTTGAGTCGAAAACCCAGAAAAAGGCGGCTCAAGTATTGATCAGATTGGGGCATGAGGTAATTTGAGCGAATCAAATTTTGATCAGGGGCATATGATGATCTTGCTTTACCTGAACCAACAAGAAAGGATATGCGACGTCTTGGAGCATTAATAGAGTATTGCAGATCTCCTAAACACATGTCAAACTCAGAAGGGTCTTCGGAAAGTTTGTACAGAGAAATTCAAGCTGCGATAACTGGGCACCTAGTTCTTATTCTATTTATATGTGTATTCTTTAAAATACATTTTTTTCTTTTCGCTAAGATACACATTCTCGATCCACTTCTTTGTTATCCTTCTTTTGCTTCTTCGATGTTTTATTTCTTTTGAGTTATGATCAAAACCAGCTTCATTTTTGTCCATTGTTATGATCTTTTTGCAAACATGTTGCATTGGAATAATGATTAATGGACTAATAAAAGTTTCACGAAAGAAGTTTTGCATATTACCCTGAAAAGTTTCTACATAATATAGGAACATGAAACAGGACAATTGTTTAGAGTACCAAATTTAAGAGTTGGAAATTTGAGAAGGAAGAGTTTAAATTTAGACTTTTTCTTTGGATTATGTTGTCAAGTGCATTGATTGAACAAAATGACAAGATGTAATGTTAATGACAAAACTTAAATAAATGAGCAAGCAATGATCATCAGGTAATAAGAAGAGGTTACCTCAAAGAAGAGAGCCTTCATTAGCGCATGAGTGCTTGGTACGACACTCTGAGAATGGTATAAGAAACCAGAACGATTCAGATCCTGAATTGTGATAAGAAAGGATCGAAGAAAAGCCACATATTTCTACCCTTAGACCACAGTGGGAGAATGATGGTACCAATTTCACACCTCAAGGGATCGAACTTCGAGCTTTGCTGTGGGGGCAGCCTGGCTAGATGTTTCTTCAGAAAATGCCAGCCGAGGAGGAAGGTGTTATAGCACTTCGATGACAAAGCCTTAATAAACTCAGAATAATGATAACTTAAGCAGGATCATTCTCGGAAAAAATAAAAAATTCTGCATTCAGGCAAACCCCATTCACACATGTTTAGTTTGGAGCATTTGATTCATTTTGGTCATGCCCTCCTAATCATTAAGCATAATTGGGTTTATTACAAAGGACATGTTCCCCAGAGGGCAAATCAGTGAATATGATAGATCTTGTCTTACTACATCAACAGCAAAACAGATCGAAGAATTTCAGATCTTGTCTCCCTGAGATTACAGCGGAGCAGATTGAAGTTAGTAATCCTATCTCTCTGAAGTTACAGTGGAGTGGATTAAAATTTAAGATCTTATCTCTCTGAGGTTACAGTAGAGTAGATCACATCAAGTCTTATCTCCCTGAGATTACAGTGGAGTAGACCGAAGAAATTCAGATCTTATCTCCTTGAGATTATAGCGGAGCAGATTGAAGCTAGTAATCCTATCTCTCTGAAGTTACACTGGAGCGGATTAAAATTTAGGATCTTATCTCTCTGAGGTTACAATAGAGTAGATCGCATCAGGTCTTATCTCCCTAAGGTTACAGTGGAGTAGACTGAAGAATTTCAGATCTTATCTCCCCGAGATTACGTTGAAGCAGATTGAAGCCAGAGATCTTATCTCCCTGAGATTACAGCGGAGCAGATTGAAGACACTATACTATCCCCCTGAGATTTCAGTGGAGTGGATTAAAATAAAGGATCTTATCTCTCTAAAGTTACAGTAGAGTAGATCGTATCAGATATTCTCTCCCTAAGCAGTAGTGGAGCAGATCGAAGATGGCGAATTTTACCTCTCTGTGGTTACAGTGGAATACATTGAAGCCAGTGATTCTATCTCCCCGACGTGGCGGAGTGGGCCGAAGCGCCAAAGCCTATACTTCTGCAGTGGAAGAGGGTCGGATTAAATTTACCATGACAAGTCTTATCTCCTTGACGTTGCAGTGGAATAGACTAAAACCATGAATCTCACCCCCTGAAATTGCTGCGAAGAAGATTGAAGCTACGCGTTAGATCTCTCTGAAGTGTAGTGAAGTGGATCGAGGTAACAAGACACAGTGGACGGGAATGAGGCTACTTGAAGAAAGAAGGTGTCAAAGGAACTCAAGACTCGACGAGCCCGGGCAAAATTAGACTTTCTTAGTCTTTGCTTTGTTCTCGTTACACAACAACGAGCAAAGAGGGGCAGCTGTAGAAGCCCAAATTTCCCGGGCCGGCACCAAACAAATAGCCCACATAAACAAAAAATTAATAAATAGTCCATGACCCAAAACCCAAATTACACCCGGGGCCCATTACAAGCAAACCCAAATAAAACGCAAACCCGAATGGCCCAATACCCTTCAGTCCAAACCAATACCCAAGCCCGAAAAACAAAGTCAACTTAGGGTTTCAGACACTGAAACCCTAAGCGCCACCTGCTTTAGACCTTTGGTCTTCTACCGCCACCACCGCGCGTCTGCCACTACCATCACATCAACCGTCGCCCATCAACCTTGCAAAACAGAGAACACGCAAGCAACAAAATAATACAATAAAAATAGCATAAAAATAGAAGGGAATCGGCTATAAAAGGCCAGATTTCCCCTCTGTATTGCTTCTTTTTTTTCAACGAGATCAATACAAAAAAACAGATTAAAGAAGTAGAAAGGTTGATCCCAAAGTTTTTCTTTCTTGTTCTGTTCTTGCGCATTTCCTTTCACTGTTATTATTATTATTGTTTACTTATTTTCTTTATTCTTTTAAACTAAAAGAAAGTGAAAAGAAAAAGGGGGAGAGGGTACCTACCGATTTCGAGAGCCTGTCACCGGAACTCCTTTCCGGTGTTGGAATCGGACTGAGAGGGGTACGAAGGACCCCTCCTTTTTCATCCTTTCGGAACTAGAAGGGACAGATCTCTAGCGGGGTTTGAAAGTGGGGTTAAAAACCCAATTTTTGAAGGCGCCGACCACCGCCTGCGGTGGAGTCACGACGACCTTTGGCTTGGAAGCCCGACGATCGGACTTAAAGAGGGAGAAAACTGAGAGAGCTCTCTGCTTTAAAAAAAATATAGAATAAGAATGTTTTTTTTGCTATTTATGCAGGCCATCATACGGCGCCGTTTTGAGCCTGTGTATTGTGGCCAAAACGACGCCGTTTCACATAATACCCGTGACCCGGCCCGTTTGCCCTTAGGATCCGTGTGTTTCTGTGGTGAAGGGGTTATTTGCAGAAAGCCCTTCCTCTTTTGAGCTGTGGTGCAATCAGGTCTTCATGGTTTTTGTAATTTAATCGGTGCATTGGTGGAAAGATGAATGCTCGAAGCACACACTTTCCACTTCCCGTGCGGCGAGTATACAATCATACTTGGGGACATAGCATTATAACTTAGTCTATCGATGGGTGGGCTAGTCATCACGGGATCAGCGGTGGTTCCGAAAAAAGTGGACTTCTACATGGCAATGTTGGGGAATGTCCCGAACAGGTTCAAAAGTGGTTGGATATCGATGAAATAGTTGGAGAAAAATTTCAATAAGCTTCTCGAGAATGCAACGGAGAAGGTCATACAATAATAAGTCCAAACATTCATCATGAGGTTAATCGGGGGTATTTTAATGCCTAATAAATCTAGAAATTTGGCGTACGTAAGGTGGCTTTTACATTTAATAGACTTCAATCAATGCGCAACACTAAATTAGGGATTTGTCATGTTTTCAACATTTTATTGGGAGCTTTGTCGAGCAACGCAACCGGATAATATGACGACCAGTGGTTGCTTGCTGTAGCTGCAGTCGTGGGCCTGATGAAGAATACCGTTTCTACGTCCTAGAGTCACTGACCCATACATGTTCCCGTTGGTGACAAAGTAAACATAATTTATCAATAAATACGTAGTTTGTGCAATAAATGTTTTTATTTATTATATGTTTCGCATAATATATCGCTTGTACAAGTGGAACCATGAACCGAGTTAAGTTGGACTACCCGATGAGTTAGAAGACGTTAGGTTGCTGTTAGATCAATGCTCTGAAACCGAGGTTAATTTCCTATCCTTTTTGAACCTGTATTAATTATGCAATGATTCATTAAAAAATCAATACATAACAATATTTACTATTTATGTTTTTCATTTTGAATGAATGTCGTATGCCGACCCCAAGGTCATATCTTGCATCCCGTTGGAAGTGTTGGACAACCAGGAGATGTGGAGCACGAAGGTGTCATTGGTAGTGTACACGATGATGAAAATACACGAACCAGACCAGGTTTTACAACAGTTTGGGTATAGGAAACGAATTCCACCGCCATCGCAAGACATGAAGAAACTACACAAGGTGTGTAACAGTCTGATTTTGACCCTATTCAGAATGGTGGTTTCGGGGCCACGAATCTGAGTCAGAAAAATATTTTAAAAATTATTTTCTGTGTTTATTATGTGTGAATTTGTGTGTGCTAAATTTTCGTTTAAAAATTTCATCGTTTGGATGCCTGATTTAATAAAAGGACTAAATCGTATAAAATGTAAAAATGGCTTTCTAATTGTTAAAGGTGTTTAATGGCTATTAAATGAAAATGTGGGGCACTTGCTTGTCAATTATATCATATATATTAGTGGTGGACAATATTGGACAAGGTTAGGTGAATTTTTATATTATGTTAATAAGGTTAAAATGGTAAAAAGTATAATAATATGTAATTAAATAAAAACAAACATAAAATAGACATACAATTGTGTTCATCTTAGCCGAATATTGAAAGGAAAAGAAAATAAAAGAGAGTTATTAGGTTCGGCCTTGTCTAAGATCAATTAAGGTATGTATTTAGCTCGGTTTTTATGATTTTTTTCGTTTTTGAGATCGTTGTTATGTAAACTAGCAAGCCCATGTTTCAATTTTTAAATTTGATGATGATTTTATGTTTTGTCATTGTTGAAAGCTTGATGAATCTTGTGTTTGATGATAGAAAATAAATATATGTTGTTAGATTAATATGTTTTGTATTTGAATTTTTGGTGAATTTGAGTAATTTGAGCTAAATTATGAAAATAATAAATTAACGGACTAAAATGTGAAATAAATGAAATGTGAGGACTTATGTAAGCTTAATGAATATTCGGCCAAGTATGGAGTGATGAAATTTTGTTTATTTTGTATTTTGTGAAATAGGAACTAATTTGTGAAAATGTAAAATATTAGGGGAAAAAGTGTAATTTACATATATATGTGTTTTTGGATGAATTTAATTGAAAATGTGAAATGTTAGGGGAAAAATTTTAAATGTTACTAATTTAGATCAAGAAAAGGGGAAAACGGAATTGGATCGGGGGAAATCTAAAGTTGTTGAATAGTCGTCCCGGTTCGTTCGTCTTCGTCCGAGGTAAATCTATAAGCACATAAAAGTTTTTAAATTTAAATATTTTTGAATTTTAAATGCTGAATTGAATTTATGTGTATTTATATGGGATAGCCGAAAGTATATGTATGCAGAAACAATGTGTATAATTTGGATTTGATCGAAATACAACGTACGGAAGTCTTGAGTGAACCAAAGGAATTCTGATAAGTGTTATTGTGTAAGACCTTGTGTGGGACAGTGGCATCAATTTATAATTGCGAGTAAGACCCTGTGTGGGACAGCGGCATCGCCATGTGATTACATGGAAGACCACATGTGGAACGTTGGTATTGTACGATAAACATGATTATTCGAGCATCCTATTCAATTTCGATTGGTTCAATGGGCATTATTATGTTGTGATTGAATGTGAAATCGAGCTAAAAAGGTCAGGTAAGTGCTAAGTTCAATGTTAATGAAAATAAGGTAAGCTTAGTATTTGAAATGATGATATAAATTATGTATGTTATATAGAGAATAATATGTATTTATATGAATGCTCATATACAGCCAAATAAGGTATTTGTGATATTTTAAAAGTGAGAGTTATGTGTGCTTATAAGTATATATGCATTCGACCAAGTGATGTTTAATTGTTAATATATTTTTATGAAGTTATATGAATTGGATACTATGATAAATATATATGTGAATAAGGGTTGCTTGTTTCGGTTTAGTTAAATTATATTATAAATGTTTTTTATGATTTATTTGCTTATGACTTACTAAGCTATTCAAGCTTACTGTGCGTCTGTTTATTCGTTGTTTTATTGATTTTAGAGTCAAGTTACGAGCTCGGGGATCTTCAGAGTAATTAGTACTATTGATCGCTATTTTGGTATTTTTAAAAGTTGAACTTTACTCTTATGGCAAGTATAGGCTAGCTTGTGTTTGGGTTAGTTTTGAATTTGTAAATAGTAAGCCATGAGAAAATGGCTAGATATGATGCCTAAGTTTATGCAAATTTCGGTCATGATATATGCAGAAGCCCAAATTTCCCCGGGCCTGCACCAAACAAATAGCCCACTTAAACAAAAAATTAATAAACAGTCCATGACCCAAAACCCAAATTACACCCGGGGCCCATTACAAGCAAGCCCAAATAAAACGCAAACCCAAATGGCCCAATACCCTTCAGTCCAAACCAATACCCAAGCCCGAAAACCAAAGTCAACTTAGGGTTTCAGTGTCTGAAACCCTTAGCGCCGCCTGCTTTAGACCTTTGGTCTTCTACCGCCACCACCACGCGTCTACCACCACCATCACATCAATCGTCGCCCATCAACCTTGCAAAATAGAGAACACGCAAGCAAAAAATAATACAATAAAAATAGCATAAAAATAGAAGGGAATCGGCTATAAAAGGTCGGATTTCCCCACTGTATTGCTTCTTTTTTTTTCAACGAGATCAATACAAAAAACAGCAGATTAAAGAAATAGAAAGGTTGATCCCAAAGTTTTTCTTTCTTGTTCTGTTCTTGCACATTCCCTTTCACTGTTATTATTATTATTGTTTACTTATTTTCTTTATTCTTTTAAACTAAAAGAAAGTGAAAAGAAAAAGGGGAGAGGGTACCTACCGGTTTCGAAAGCCTATCGCCGGAACTCCTTTCCGGTGTTGGAATCGGATCAAGAGGGGTACGAACGACCCCTCCTTTTTCATCTTTCCGGAACTAGAGGGGACAGATCTCTAGCGAGGGTTGAAGGTGGGGTTAAAAACCCAATTTTTGAAGGCGCCGACCACCGCCTGCGGTGGAGTCACGGCGACCTTTGGCCTGGAAGACCGACGATCGGACTTAAAGAGGGAGAGAACTAAGAGAGCTCTCTGTTTTAAAAAATATATATAGAATAAGAATGTTTTTTTTTTGCTATTTATGCAGGCCACCATACGGCGCCGTTTTGAGCCTGAGTATTGTGGCCAAAACGACGCCGTTTCACATAGTACCCGTGACCCGACTCGTTTGCCCTTAGGATCCGTGTGTTTCTACGGTGAAGGGGTTATTTGCAGAAAGCCCTTCCTCTTTTGAGCTGTGGTGCAATCAGGTCTTCATGGTTTTTGTAATTTTGGCCATATAATTTTTCGATTCTTTTCTTTTAGTCTAGATTTTTAGAACACTGTGTTTGGGGCTGGGAATATTTCCCAGTGGGTCCCTCATCCCCTAAGCGCATTTCATTTTAGCCCCGAGCCATCTTCTTCGTTTATTTGTGACTCTGACCCCTAAATTTCGGTTCGTTTTTAATTCGGTCCTTGATCTATTTATTCATCATTTTTATTTTATTAAAAGAAGGAAACAAAGCAATTTTATTTCACACTTCATTTAATGTTATTTACATACTTTCGTTATTTATTTATTTTCCTTTTTGGTCAATATTACTTGGGTTTTATTTATTCATCTTTTTATTTGATTCTTTTATTAATTTTAACCGATTATCATTGCAACCTTATTCTATTATTTATTTGTTGTTTTCATGCGTTTTTAACATTTAGATTTATTATTGTTGTTATTTCATTATTGCTATTGTGACATTATTACTTGCATTATTATTATTCATATATTGGCACTAATATTTGTTGGTTTTAATGTTGTATGTATATTTTATGATGATGTATGTTATGTCATTATTACTATTATATTTCATGATTTATTATTTATTCTTTAAATATTCTATAAATATAGTTATCTTATGTTATTATCGTGCTTTACATTATGTAAAGTAATTGTTTGCTTTCACATGATATTTGTATAAATTAAATTTATGTCTCGTTAAATATTATACTACCATTTTTTACTCAAAATTCAAAAAGGAAAATTTTCAAAAATAAAATAACATTTTGCATTTAGAAATTCAAGAAAATCGTACCCTAACTTACGGGGTTCCAATTTTCTCGAAGATTTAAATACATGAGTCACTTCAAACCAAGTTTTAAATCTCACCGGGGATTAATAAAAATTTTGTGTCCTAACTCACGGGACATAATCCTTTTATTAAAACCCGAGATAATCAAACTCTTCCAAAATAAAATTTTCTGGCATTATTTCTCTTATCGGGAATTTTAGATATCGCGTCCTAACTTACGGGATGTGATTCTTTTTCTCGTATAACGTGAAAATATGCTCCTTTTTCCAAAAATTTTCCACATTTTAATATAAGGATTTAAAATTCTTCCAAGTTTTTTAATTTTCGACATTAAGACATTAACTAATCAACTAGGTACCAATTTTGGGCATTACGAGGGTGCTGATCCTTCCTCGTACGTAACCGACTCCCGAACCCGTTTTTCTGAATTTCGTGGACCAAACTCATTGTTTTAATAAAACTACATCGTTTATTAAAAACAACATCTTTTCAAGGTGACCCGATCACACCTCATCAAAAAGGATTGGTGGCGACTCCCGTCTTCGTTTTCATTTTTTAAAACCCAAGTCGACCCCGTTTTCAAACAAAAAAATGGTGTCAACAATATAAATATACGTGTGATGAGTTTGGTACATTGTTAATGGTTTTGTAATTTAGTTAGGGTTTAAGCCTATTTCGAAAGCAATATATATTATAGGTATATGATGTATTTGATATATGCATGACGATATAGTCTTGAAAGTTGGCATGTTTAAATTTGACTATTAAACTTAGAAAATGGTAAAGGATAGTTAAGTGGGTAGTCCATGAATTGGTTAGTTTTACAATTGAAATTTGATCATTTAGAAATGCTTGTATGTATTTGTATAATTTTTGTCCATTTTGTCGTGTGGTATGGTTTAACTTAAATTTATATGTACGTGTAACAAGCTCGTAAATAATTTATATTGATATTAATTAATGCTATGAATTGATATGGTAATTGTGGTTTAATTATGCGCAAATGGGTAAATTTATATAATGAATGTGTTGATGTAAGTTGAGTATATGGAAGTAATATATAATCGATGTATATTTAGGTGTTCAAATGCCTTATTATTTATCCACAAGTTTTGGCTAATGGGATTATTATATATATGTATTATGATATAATGTTTTATAATAGTAAGATATGTTTAGTTAGTAGATTAAATGGTACACATGTATGATTATTATATCTTTATAACATATGGGTTGAATTTGGTTTTTGTGAGTTAGTTAGATTAAACATTGATGTGTTTTGGTTGTGGATTGTTAACAATGGTAGTTTAATCATGTGGATAATTGTTTAATTATGTGTAATATTGATATTGATTCGTATATGAATATTCATCACTTATGATCATATGTTATTAAGATTGATTTATATAGGGATATAAGTTGCCGAATTTGACTTGTGAAATAATGTATATTAGTTGAGTCAAGTAGATGATTAAATAAATAGTATTGATGTGTTTAAAATATTCTTTTTAAAGCATGAATTGTTTATGTATTATAAGTAGTAAAGTATGCTTGGATTTTAGTTAGTTAAGTGATCCATTTGTGCGAATGTGATTATTAATACTGGTTGCTAGTTACTATTCAAATTTAAAAATTTGTGCATAATTTGAATTGAAAGGTTTTTTTTTTTTCGAGATGAGTTTTTGGTCGGTAACGCCTCGTAACTTTAATCTGGCGACGGATACAGGTTAGGGGTGTTACAAGGTGGACATGCAGGGGAAAAACGATGAAGACCGGTCAAAGAAGCACAATGAACACATCCAAGCTTAGGATTGTAGGATAGAATCCATACCCACCTACGAACCATTTTTCTCGGCAGACACGACGATAGTCGATGATTACTTGACATGGTTCAATGTCATCGACAAGCCGTATCTGCTACAATTGGAGGCAAAGAGTAAGGAAATTTGGTTGAAGAGGCAATGTTGACCACCACAGTAGCATAGGAGGGGCGCAACCACACGATGGGTTCATCATTGACTCCGGTAGAAGATGCGCTACCTGTGGCTACGCAATATCCGGGTAAACACTTCCGAACCTCTAGAGTCCCCTCTGGTTGCACCTCCTATTGAACCTTCGATTATACGCCCAGTTTAATGGAGGAATCCTGCATGCGATCGTTGTCCACCACCTTGCGGCACACATTCTGCCCGTCGGTGAATGCGATGTATTTTTTGTTATAGATATTGTCATATAAATAAAAATGTCATAAATAAAAAAATTTATTTTTACAAAAAAATCTAATTAGGTGTTGTACACTATTAATTATTACAATTAGTATAAAGTCTCTATTTGAACAATACTTTTGTCTTTTCATTAGTTACGTGTAAGTTAAAAATAAATGAGAAATTGAACCAAAGTGAAAACTCAAAGAACATTAATAAATATGAAATTTTATTGAAAGTAATGATATCGACATTGAGGCCCCAACGTATCCCTGTACAGAGAACATGTTGTCTTTGTATGCTTTAGGTTTCTACAATACCCGCATAATTTTTGTTGATTGTGCCGCTCTCGAATATCCATATTGTTTCTTATCTAGGTGGAATTCAGGCGACCTTTCGGGACGTGATGCAAGTCCTTGTTTGACACCAACTCAAATGGTGCATTAGACACAGGAGGCTACATACTCTCATCTGGGACGGGTGGGGATTCAGGACTCTACACATTACGAATGCATTGTAGTCGGTAGACATCGTTGATGTAAGGCACGTACTTAATTAGTATGTTCTAACATGCCCAATTGCATGTGCGCATGGGAACCGAAGTGCTTGAAATCTCCCACAATCTTAGGTCCCTTTCGTTAGGTTTATACGATAGGATGCATCTGGCATTTCTTGGTCGGGCCTAGCGTGCTTCGTGACACAAAAATTGAGGTTTCGATGCGGGTGACAGACTATATACATCATGTTCATTCTTGCTATACTTCGTCGAATCTCTTACATTACATCATCGCAGAATGTACCTTCACCTGCTATCTATCAGCATACACCGACTCCTTCTTAGGAAAGGAAGGGGATAGTCGAAAGTATGTCTCTTTGACAACCGATGCTACTGGCAAATGATGCGTCCCCTTTAGTACCAAATTGATGCACTCGACCAAGTTTGACATCATGTGCCCGTATCATAGATCTCTGTCGTACGATTGCATCCATTGTTCAAACGGTATATTCGAAACGTAAGCCATACCGTAGATGTTAATGGTGGTCAAGTTTTTCAGCTTTTGATGGAAAACATGTTGGATGAGCTCGTACCTTATAGATATATTGCTACACGTTAGTGTAGTGGAATAACCAAGTATTTGAAAATTGAATGTGCAGTGAATACGTAGCTAAAAGCACAAACCCATGTCAATGACTAGATCTCATTCAGTTGCCGAAGGATATTTTTGGTAGTAGTTGGATCCCACATGTCGTATCCAGTACCAATGATAACTGCAATTCCAAAGGGATCAGTGACGATCAATCTTCGACAGTATTTCGGGTCTTTTGTCTAATATACACATATGTCAGGCTACGGGCAAATGAGCCGGTGCGACCTTCGTGAGTTGTACTAGTGGCCGGGTCTTAATCGAGAGGTTACTGAATTTGTGGCTAAGTGTCTGACATGCCAGCAAGTTAAGGCTGAGCATCAGTTACCTCCGGGTTTGTTGTAGCCAGTCAAGATTCAGCTTTGGAAGTGGGAGAGAGTGACTATGAACTTCGTTAGTAGGTTACCCCTCACATCTACTAAGAAGGATTTTGTATGGGTCATCGTGGATCGATTGACCAAGTCCGCCCACTTCATATCGGGTCGTACTGACTACTCTCTACAGAAGCTGGTTAAACTATATGTGTCTGAGATAGTAAGACTGTATGGGATACCGGTTTCGATAATATCTGATAGGGATCCTCGTTTCACATCTCGATTCTGGAATAAGCTACATGAAGCTCTGGGTACAAGATTGGACTTCAGTACTGTGTTCCATTCTCAGATTGACAGTCAGTAAGAGAGGGTGATTCAAATACTGAAGGATATGTTGAGAAGTTGTGTGGTTGATTTTCGAGGCAGTTGGGAGGATTACTTGCCACTAGCAGAGTTTGCTTGTAACAACAGCTATCAGTCTAGCATCCAGATGGCACCTTACGAAGCTTTAGATGGCCGTAGGTGTCGCACACCTTCATGTTGGACTGAGTTGGGCGAGCAGCGTGTTTTGGGCCCTGAACTAGTTTCTGATACCGAGGATAAAGTTAGACTGATTCGGAACCGATTGAAAGCAACATTTAATAGGAAGAAGTCCTACGCTGATCTGAACCGTCAAGAGATTCAGTATTCTGTAGGGGATTTCATTTTTCTCAAGGTCTCGCCATTGAAGAAGGTATTGAGGTTTGGTCGTAAGGATAAGTTGAGCCCTAGGTTTATTAGGCCTTACCGCATACTGAAACGTGTGGGATCGATTGCCTACCTGTTGGAGTTACCTCCAATATTGGATCAAATTCACGACGTGTTCCACGTCTCTATGTTGAGGCACTCCTGCTCTGATCCCACGCATATTGTTCATGTTGAGGAGATCGTGGTTAGGCCAAATTTGACCTTTGAGGAGGAGCCAGCTCAGATTTTGGAGCGTGATGTAAATGTTCTAAGAAGGAAATCCATCCTGTTGGTTAAGGTTCTTTGGCGTAATCATAGCTCTGAGGAGGCCACGTGGGAGTCTAAGGATGCGATGCGACAACAGTATCCTCATCTGTTCTGATCAAGTAAAATTTTGAGGCCGAAATTTTTTTTAAAAGGGTAGAATTGTAACGCCCCAAAATTTTTTATTCTTGTTTTGTGTTTATGTGACATAAGTACTTGTCTGCTTCAATGGTCAAGTGCTCTGGGTGTGTGTGGGAGGTTCCAAGTTCAAGCCATGAGTTGGGCAAATTTTAGTATTTTTATAAATAAAGCCTTAACCTAGCCTAAAGGGCTTAAGTTTAATAGTTGGTAATTAAATAATAGAATGGGCCTACTGGACTAGTGTTAAGTGGAGTGTTTTATTGCATAAGGTATTGAGTTCGAACCCATGCTGGAGCGTAGGTGTTATTTTTGCGTAGTGATGGACAAGTATTTCGGTAGAGTGGGATTCTGGAGTGGTTGTAGGTTAGTAGGATTAGTGGAAGAAAATTTAAGGATATGGCGTAGATATCGATATCATCTAAGGGCCAGTTCTTCATTGCTTAAAAAAAACACTTCTGACTCCAAAAACACTTTTGGAAAAAAAGTTGTGCAGAACAAACTACTTTTGCCTAAAACTTTTAGCTTTTCAGAAGTGTTCTTCAAAAGCACTTCTGAAAAGGAGAAATTAAAAATTTTAGCTTTTCCTCTCCCAAAAACACTTTTGGTGCTTAATTACTTTTTCACCCCTCCAATAACATAGTACTTTTCTTTTTTTTTCTTGGTGATTAATTACAAATGATTTAAAATCATTAATTAAAAATAAAAAAATTATTTTTTAAAATACTAATTACAAATATTTAATGGTTATATTTAAATATTTAAAATATAGTTTATATATTCTAATTAAATTTTATAAATAATTAATATTTATTGCTTAAAAATATTTAAAATTTATTTCATATATTAAAATATTAACAACAAGTTATAATCATTTTTTTATATTATTACTAAAATATAATAATATTAACTAATTTAAATATTATTGAAATGCATATTTGTTACTTGATAATAACATGTCTAAAATGGATATTTTATTTCTCAAAAGCACTTTTTGACAGCAATGTTAAACACTCAAATTTTAAACCAAACTTTTCAAAAGCACTTCTCAAAAGCACTTTTCCACAGCACTTTTCAAAAGCATTTTTCAAAAGCATTGTCAAACTTGCCCTAAGTTTCTATTTGGTTTTTATTTTTCCCAAATTTTGGCATTCTACTCTTTTCCCCAATTTTTCTACTGTCTCATTCTTCTTTGCTTTGCCGAATTTTTACTCCCTAGTCCACCCTCTCTGTTTGATTTTTCTACTTGCCCACTTTCCGACCAGCAATTGTATACACTCATTCTGTAAGTATCTGACTACCTCTATTTTATCATTTCTTAGCTAGTTCCTAAAAAGGATTGTTTTGGCTCTCTTGGTTTAGGAAAAAATCAAAAATCAGTTGTGGCGTCACAAGAAAATTGAGCGTTAGAAATTTCGGTTCGTTGTCGATAAGTGTTTAGGTTCACTATCGATTTTGATGTAGATGATTTTTAGTTGTGAGTTTTCGTTAGTGGTCTAAATTAGGCTCTAATTATTTATTTTTAGGTCTTGAAGTGCTTGGGAGCATATTTATAGCGAAACGATACCAGTTGTGTACCCGAAACACAAAAATAAGGGATTCGGTGAAAACTCGAAATTGCTTGCTATTTGGACAGCAGTAGTAGGCTAAATTTGAAAAATCACCATAAATTGTGGAAATCAAATTAGATGATGAAGAAAATATGGGATTAAATATATTTGAGTCTAGTTTCTCATAAAAGAAACGAAGTAAGCAAAAAAATTTCATATTATGAGATATTTTAATTTTAGTGGGACAGGGTCAGAATGATTTCCAAATCCCCTATCCTGAATTTAGAAATTTATTACAAATTGTATAAAAATAATTATGGGTTATAATTTATATTTTTAAAATCTTGAATGAGTCTATTTTTAAGAGAAACAAACGATAACATCATCTGAATTTTGTACGAGAAGATAATTAATTTTTAGTGCAAAAAACTCGAAACTATTAGATTGCAAAATAGGGGAAATTTTAAAGAATAAAATGTACTTATTCGCTAAAGCAAAAATTCTAAAAATTTTATGATAATAATATATGTGAGTCTAGTTTCATGGAAAATTTGCAGATCTTAATTCGAAATTCTGTAGCTTAAGATACAAATAATTTAGTACCAGTGACTCAAGTAGACAACTTTGAAGGATCATATAAATAAATAATGGAAACACATATGAATAATTAACTAGCACGGGTTACATTAAAATGGATCACAAGGCCAAGGTCAATTTGGGTCATGTGGGCCACACGGGCGAACATCATGGGCTTGTAGGCCCATTTTCACTGTTTTACTGCTAAGGTTGCACAGGTCGACTGTGGTCCTACTGTAGGGTTGGTAAGCTTACCTAGACCCCTAATTACCTGAAATGACTGTATGACTGATATGATTAAGCCTGATGATGTCCCACTAATTTGATACTGTATGCCCTGTTTACATGCATGATATTATGTTATAGCATGTCATATCTGTATATTGCATTGCATTTGGGTTGGGGGAATTGTAATGTTCGGAGGAAGTGTACTGAAAGGCCTCGAGCCTAATATACTGGTAGCTCAGTTGCAAACTACTATCTAGTGCCGCATTCGGTACTACTTGGAGTGTAGGGATGAGTGGGTTGATTATATCCCCACATGGAGTGTAGGGTTGGACGGAGATGGTGTGTAGAGGTTCAATGGGTAGGATTTTTGTGACTGTATATCTGTTACTGCTGCTGATACTGTGATGGGCTAAAGCCCTACTGCATGACTGTTTTTGTACTGAGATAAGCTTAAGCCCAAATTGAACTGATACTGATACTAAAAAGGACTTATGCCCAGATTGTGATTATTTGTTTACTATATTTTCATTTGCATGGGGATTACAAACTGAGTTTACTTAAACTCACCCCTTCTGTTTAATCTGTTCAAGTAATCCCTAGATATAGGCAGATAGGTGCAGCGGAGGACTCAGTGGTGGCCACATGACTTCTTTTACACTACTTACTACCTATTTATGATTTTACTTTTATTTGGGAATATTTTACTGTAATTATGGCCTCTACGAATTTTGGTTTAAAATTTGGATTTTATACAGTTTTATGATTTAAATCTGCTAGTGTTAGGTAAAACTCGATTTTCAAATGAAATTAATGTTTTATAAAAAATACCATGAATAAGCAAACTATTTAAAAGCTTCCGCAATAAAAATAAAAAAAAAAACATTTTGAAATTGAAAAATGATTTGTAAATGAATAATGTTTTGAAAACGAACGACACGATTTGAAGTTACTATAGGATAGTAAAAAAAATGGTTAAATAGAAAAAAGGATTTAGCGACGACATATTTTTCGAAAAGCACTACCATGTGACATTGTCAGATTCGGCCATAATGTCTAGGCCTGGTTTGGGGTGTTACATAAATTGTGATATGAAATTATCAAACATGTATGAAATGAAATATTAAGAAAAATAGTTAGATAGGTGTTATAAAGTAATATATGAAATAACCAAATGAATTGATCACTAGGTTTGTACTACAATTTAGTATACGCATTAGTTGAATAATAGACTTGACTTGATTATTTTCATTTGAATAACATTTATATTAAATTAACATGAATTATAGAAATACCACTGAGCTTTATCACTCAATGCACAATTTATTTTTCCGTGTGTAGGTTAGGTACAAATCAAGATCCCAAGCATGGACTTCAGCATCCAATCAAAGATCCCAGACTCAACGACGTTTGTGTACCTCTTTCACTTGTTGTTTGGCATATAACCAGGCTGTGTTGGAAAAAACAAGTTTGGAAAACACAATGGAAAATAAGTTTAAGGGAAAACCCAGAGTTTTAAATTTTTTTTACAAAAATAAGAATTTAGTTGTGATATCTAAAGTAATAAACACTTAATCAAACTTGTACCTATTCGATTCACATCTTCCAAGTGTGGGCTTGCTTCAAATTAGAAAATTTTTCACAAAAATTACCAGTGGGACAATTTTGTAATTTCTCTAAGCTTTTGGGTCAAGTTGTAAAGAAGAAAAATATCTCTAGAAATCTTCTAAAATAATTTCTTTAGAAAATTTTCTCTCTAAACTTTCTCTTGAATTCAAGTGCATGTAAAATAATGACCCAATTATCTCTTTATATAGGGAGATTTTAGAGAGTTAAACTATGATTAAACATAATTATTTTAATATTAAATTAATATAATACTTATCAAGATAAGTATTAAATTAAATTTAATATTAAATTTATTAAAATAATATTATTTTTAGAATAATTAATCTGAAATCAAATTATCCGGTAGAGTCCCAGTAGGAGTGTGATTCTTCCACTACTCAATTGCTGAAGGACCACCCATTAGCAACCATAATGTAGTCGTTGTCTGTCGCCGCCGCTAGTACTTTCGTGTCCAATATAAGATAAATATTAAATTTAATGTAATATTTAATATTAAGATAATTGCTTTAATAAAAATTAAGAAAATACTATTAAGATAAGTATTAAATTAAATTAAATATTAAATTTATTAAAATAATATTATTTTTGGAATAATTAATCTGAAATCAAATTATCCGGTAGAGTCCCATTAGGAGTGTGCTTCTTCCACTACTCAATTGCCGAAGGACCACCCGTTAGCAACTAGAATGCTGTCGTCGTTGCCGTCACAGTACTGTTGTGTTCGGTGGTTCCATCGCAGGTGCCACACCCTTATGACACATCAAGTCAGTCCGGTCTAGCCACTAGTTGGACCATCGACTTGGTTTCACTTACCAGGCCTGATAAAACCATTTTTGTGTATCGGTCTCGATTTTGGATTCTTGGGCCTAATTTTTGATCTCAGGTCGAATTTTCAAGTTCAATTACCCATTGAGCCAATTTTAAATTGAAAATTAATTTCCAAAATTATAATATTAATTTTAATTAATTTGAAACTTAATTTTACTTGATCAAAATTAATTTTCCCAAAAATCAATTAGATTTTCCAAATTAATTCTTCAAGAAAATTCGTTAATCAAATTCTCTCTCTGAACAATTCTCACGATAGCCTAATTTAATTTCACATCGAATAAATTAACTCTGTTAAATTATTTCCAAAGTCATAGAATTTTCATTTGATTCAAGTGCAATCCGATCGAGTTTTTGTTGAGTTAGCGGAGGGAACAATCAGAC
Source organism: Gossypium hirsutum (assembly GCF_007990345.1). Lineage (NCBI taxonomy): Eukaryota > Viridiplantae > Streptophyta > Magnoliopsida > Malvales > Malvaceae > Gossypium > Gossypium hirsutum. The sequence continues at coordinate 34,132,788 of NC_053439.1, read as the reverse complement.
ATATACAATTCGGCTTTAGTAATTGCAATTATATCCAGAAGCATTATTCTAATAATTCTCAATTTACTTAATCATGGAGTAAGTCTACAAGAAGTACCATAATTGAAATTTTCTTATTGTATATTCTTTACGAAAGCAATTCATCCAACTACTTTGTCCAATGACCTCGTCATGTATGTGTTACCCTCATATGATATCCTTGAATCCTTAGTGTTAAATCCGCTTACTCAATAGAACCATATTTTATCTCATTGTCACTATTGTGTCTTCTTAATGATTAATATGATGACTATCAACAAATGACTGAAAAATTACTCGTTCGAGAACAAGCAACCCGTGGCCATGTTCCATATTTATCAATCCACACAATGCCAATGAGAGGATATTGTTAACTCTTTAATCGAGCTATGAATTTCATTGTTGCTAGTAAAGCCATGCCATACACAAGTCATGTACCCAACATACTAGCTATGGGCTCGATCATCTTTAGAGCATAAACCTTCACTTATATCAAAGTATATGAGCTGCATACGCATGGTAAGTGACTAACTCAAAGTTTAGGTAAATCACACCATGAACGTCACAAGTGAATTAATTCACAAATGGATTATAAATTCACCTTGGGTCTAGTCCAATGTATTATTCTTCCAATGAATACATCTATTTCTCCACCCGTGGAGTCAATTGCTCCGATAGCCAAGACTAGCCATCTCTCTAATTGGAATTGTAGATGACATAATAATCCTTCTAAGTGTTTGAATCAAATACTGCTTTGATTCTTTAATAGGATTACAAACTCTTTTAGATTATCTACTGAAGTAGGTTGCCTTTCTCGTAATGTAAACATTCTTATAGTGCCACTTATCATCAATTTGAACTTAAAAAATCAATGAACTAATATTTGGTTATCACAATTTCGCTATGCATGTAAAACATGAAAGACAGAAACACAAAAGATATAATAGTGAAATGTGAAATTAATTTTATTTATTTATTCATCGTTCAAGTACACTGAAAATGGTTAGAAGTTTACAACAATATGGGCACATTTCCCAAAAATCTTTGACTTGCCCTAGTGAAGTAAATATGTCATATTTCGAATTCCCATATCCTCGACATGTTTTTTAAAACTCTAGTTACAAGAGTCTTAGCAAACGAATCCACAAGGTTATATTTAGAAGCTACTTTCACCACCTATTCTATTCTATTCCTCTAGCTAAACAAATATTTGGACATGTGCAAAGCATAACATATATAAGGCTTCCAACTACTGAAGCATATGGAACCTTACTCGTATGCTCTCTTTCTTCTATTGTCTGAGGACATCCAAAGAAAGATGAAAACCTAATGCAGAAGGTTGTACGCTTGGCTTCTCATCTATAATTACAAATCATTCCAATACATTATTGATGTATGAAGCTTGTGATAGAGCTATCATTTTATTCTATCGATCCTTAAAGATTTGAATTCCAAGAATATAACTAGCTTCACCAAGTCCTTCATGCTAAACTGTTGAGATAATCATATTTTAATCAATGAAATTCTCTTACATCATTTCCGATAAGTAGGATATCATCGACGTACAAAATGAGGAAGACCAACTTTTTGTCCTTATACGTTTATAAACACAAGGTTCATCAATGTTTTGCTTAAACCAAAAAGTCTTATTGTTTGATCAAAATTTTTATCCCTTTAGCGAGACACCTACTTAAATCCATAAATGGATCTTAGCAGTTTGAAAACTTACTACTCCTTTCCTTTGACAACATAGCCAGTGGGTTGAGCCATGTAAATGGCGTCACCAAGATAGTCATTCAAGAATGTTATCTTGAAATTAATTTTCTAAATCTCATAACCGAGAGCAGCAACAATGGATAAGAGTAGGCGGATGGACTTGAGCATGGCTATTGGGGAGAAGGTCTCATCATAATCAATGTCTTCTTTCTATTTGTAGACTTTCCTTACAAGTCTAATTTTATGTGTTTCCACTTTCCCTTCCGCATTTCTCTTCTTCTTGTAGATCCACTTACACTTTATGGTAAGTCTACAAGTTCAAGCACCATATTAAATTTCATCGAATCCATCTTGGTATCCATGGTCTATTTCCATATCTTGGAATCTATATCATGTACAACCTCCTCGTAAGTGAGTGGATCATCATCCTCATGATTGGCTTCCATATTATAAATACTACCAGTATAGATGAAGAAGTCTGGTTCCTTAGAAACTCTCCCATTACAATGAATTCCCCAATGTTGGTAATTGATTGCAGGTCATTCCATACCTTTCTTAAGAACTGAACTTGGTGATTATTCTACAACTCTAGAAAGTTTCTCGAGTACCACTTTACTTTGAGGCTTAAATTTATCCATGTAGCTTTGCCTAAGGAAAATAGCACGAGTAGAAAATTTAATCGTATTATCTTTGGGATTGTAGAATAATCCACCATTTGTTCCTTTCAAATATCCTACAAACATGCACAATTATGTTTGTACATCCAACTTCTTTGCATCCTTATCTAGAACGTGTGCTGGACAACCCCATATTCTAAAGTGATTTATAGCGGGTTTCTTTCCATGCCACAATTTATAAAGTGTCTTACAAGCAGACTTGGTTGACACATTATTTAGAATATAGCAAGCTGTTTGTATCCTATATCCCCAGAAGGAAGTAGGGAGTTATGAATAACTTAACATTGAACGAATCATGTCAATAAAGGTTCTGTTCCTTCTCTCAGCTACATCATTCTGCTGTGGAGTGCCCAACGCAGTCAACTAGGAGAAAATCTCATTCTCTATAAGGTATCTTAAGAACTTGTCACACAAGTATTCCTCACCTTGGTCAGATCAAAGATTCTTTATGGATAAACCTAACTGTTTTTCCACTTTCGCACGAAAATCTTGAAATTTATCAAAAGTGTCTCTTTTGCAGTGCATTAGATACACATATCCATATCGAGAATAGTCATCAATGAAAGTCACGTAATAATCATAACCTCCTTAGGCACTGATGCTCATGAGACCATATACATTAGTGTGCACCAATCTCTATTACAAATAAAAAAATGATTTCGGTGAATAACAATCCCTTTATTGAATGTTACTGACTAACCGTTATTAAATAAATATGCTACATAAATTAAGTTCTTCTTAAAATGAGATACATAAAACACATCATTTAAAACAATCTTCTTCAGAACTATCAAAATCTAAATTAACTTCTCCCATTACTTCGGTTGAAACATGGCTCCCATCTTTGGTTCATAACAAGAGGCTCTTGTCTCCTAGACTTCTCGTTTCGCTAAACCCCTATAAAGAAACACGTACATAGTTAGTGACTCTAGAATCAATAACTTAGTTTTCAATTGAGTCTTCCACTAAGCAAGTTTCAACCACAAAGAATTTTATACCTTTTCACTTTTAGGCTAGGTAATCAAAATACTCCTTGCAGTTTAATTTGAAGTGTCTTTTCCTATTGTAAAATAAACATTTGAACTTTTTAGAATCTTTTGACTTCTTAGTCTTCTTCCTATCCACACAAGTTGGAACCAAATACTTAGTCAGTTTCTTCTTTACCTTAGCTTTCTACTTCCCCTTAAAGAACGAGGGGCCAACAGCTAAGTTTGCTTCAAGTTTCTCTTGAACCAACTTACCACCATTTAGCATCAACTCATAGGATTGTAATTCCATCTTAAGCTGAGTCAAGGTAAGTGTCTTGTTCCCCAAGTTGTAAGCAGCCCTAAAGCCAACAAACTCCTTGATCAAGGATTTGAAGTTGAACACTATTTTAATCTGAGTGTTCATGTCTAGCTTAGCCTCATTGTCCTTTGATTTCGCAAAGAATCCTATAAGCTTAAGCATATGTTCTTTGATCGGAGTGTCGGGTTTCTACTGAGAGTTAATCAAATTTTTAATAGCGGATTGTCGAGCCAATGCGACTTGGCATCTGTGCAAATCCTCCAAAATTTTCATGATCTCTTTAGCAGTACGAAAATTCTTGTGTTGCTTTTGCAGTATACTACTCATGCTCGCTAACATATAACATTGAGCAATTGAGTCAGAACTCTCTAGTGATTTCTCACTTTGGGCTGAGCTTCAGGTGGGTAAGGTTCGTCAAGGACAAATTTGTGTTTCTCACAGTTAAAAACTATTAGCAAGTTCCATTTCCATTCTTGAAAGTTATCCCCATTCAATTTATTCTCAGTAAGAATGCTAACAAGAGGAGTAGGAGACATATTTGAACAGAAAAACAATAAAGATTCACTAATTACTATATTTTTATTAAGCAAATATTTTTATTTTAGCAACATATCAAGAATGCAGTATAATGCATGTGCCTTGTATTAAAACCTTGAAAAACATTTTTCTGTTGCTACAATAATTCTCACACCCATCAATCATGTCACCTTGGGATCTCATGATTAACTAGCAAGAACATGGCTTACATCCAATCAGTTTATGAATCTTAATTCTTATGATTGCACATGAACCAACGACCATTTAATGTTTGACCATCATCTCTAGCTTAAATATTGTTTCTTTGGAAACTATTAAATAAGAGACAATCTTGAGTGTGTAACCATTAACTCAACACCCATCATTAACATGCTTTCATTTGTGAGTCATCTTGGGACAATCTCATTGAGAGTTATGAATGACTTGTTGTCCTTAAAAGGAAACGTCACCTAGTAAACCCACATGATAAATTTACCTTGGGGTGCGGCTAGGGTAGGAATCAACTTGAGACTTTATCATGCTATCACTTAAGGACCATCAATGGAAGCTGTAGGTCTTTTTCAAGGACCTTCTCCCACTCAATATTTTAAAAACATATAAGGATTTTATCCCAGATTTCAAGAATGATCATACAATAGTCCCAGTGGCATTCTTAACTAATCTATATGACATGCTTCCAATATATGCATGACTTGCTATGACAATTTTATTATATTCACATTCATTTAAGAATCAATCAATCATAAAAACAAACAATTTTGATTCTCCTCATTTTTTCTTTTAAGGGAAAAACTGAATAAGTGAATGTGAATTGTGCACCAGGTAGGGTCCAAGGAAAGGGAGGTGAGTCATATTTGACCACTTAAAAACCAAGCCTTTGCTTGCCAGAGCCAATCCTAAACATACACCTTCTCATTACCACACTTCTATCAATAATCGAATAACCAAAAGAAGTGAATGGAACAATACAACACATGTATTTTCTCATTACGACACTTCTTATTTTTTAATTGATCAACTGTGGATCATCTCATATATATATATATATCAAAATTATAATATAACATAATATAAATATTATAAAAAAATTATAAAACATATAAATAAGGAGAAGAGTAATTAAAATAAAATTGTCAACCAAGGTTCCCATGGTTCTATTTCTAGAAAATAAATGAAAAACAAAATCACATAGTTTTTCGCTAGAAGGCATTCCTTGGGTCTTCAACCGTCATCGCTCCATCTTCTCCTCGTCATGAATTCCTTCTGAAAAAATTACATTTAAGTCCTATGTTCGTTTCCGACTCCTAAGAATTCTATGAATTAAGAAAAAATAGTCCTACTTGTGGAGATGATAGTCCACAGTCTATTTCCTAAGAATCACGACCTTGGCAAAAAATAACAATTATATAAAAATATATATAATATCACATTTATTCCTAAATATAACCCAAAACATGCATAAGATCTAAAGAATGTCAGTTTTTTTGTAACCGAATCATTCAAAAAGAAGAGAAATCTATTTTGATTATCTGTTTATACTTATAGATAGAGCACAACTTGAGTCTAATACCAATTGTTGGAAAAAATTGAGTTTGGAAAATACAACGAAAAATAAGTTTAAGGGAAAAACCAGAGTTTAATTTTTTTTTCAAAAATAAGAATTTGGTTGTGATATCTAAAGTAATAAACACTTAATCACCAAACTCGAGTCAATTCTTCTAGGCTGGGTTTGGGGTGTTATAGAATAGATCCTAAATCTGTTTATGGATTTATTCACTTGTGACATTCATAGTGTGACATACCTTAATCCTGAATGGATGTTGGATTATGTGTGCATGACTCGTATACTTTGATGTAAGTAAAAGCCCGAGTTCAAATAGATAAGTAACTGAAAGCTAGTGCATCGGGTATACGACTTTTGAACTATGTAACATCATTCACAATAGTGAAATTCATAGCCCAAGAAATAAGTTAATGATATCCTCTCATTCACATTACATGATAAATGAAAAGTAAACGTGACCACGAGTCGTTTGTCTTTGTGATGAATGACTTAATTATTGTTTGATAGTAATTTAATTTTCACTAAGGAAGATGTAATTTTTACTAAACATATCATTGTCATTCTAGACTTTCAACTAAATTACCTTATCTACTATTCTCATACCACAAATTGTTTCAAGTTTGGGCTCGAACGAATTCAAATCAAACATAGAACCATAAATTATTTACTTTACTTTCAATGGGGGCAAATAAAACAAATTCATTTATTATGATTAATATAATTTTTATTATTGTCCTCAAATGGGTTTTGGTTGCAAAGGAAAATGGAAGAAAATGTTGCTCATTGGTTGTCTAATTTTAACTAATACAAAGTGGTATTATGTGGTTGGATCGTAATATGAAAAGATAGATTCTATTAGTAGACGACCTTAAACATGTCCTTAGTCTAATTAGAAATGAGTAATCCAATTAAAAGACTAATATGTCATTTATCAAGTCTAATTGGAGAGATGCCTTGCCTTGGGTATCGAAGCATATGACTCCCAAAAGATAGAGACATGGATGTGACTGACTCGACTTACAGTACATCGGACAAGACCCAATCAAAATAGATCCTAAATTCGTTTATGGATTTATTCACTTGTGAAATTAAAAGTGTGGCATACCGAAATCCTAAGTGGATGGTGGGCTATGTACTGTGACTCGTATACTTTGATGTAAGTAAAAGCCTAAGTTCAAATATATAAGGAACCGAAAGCTGGTGCGTTGGGTGTACGACTTCTATAGTGTGTAAAATCATTCACAACAGTGTAATTCATATCCCAAAACATGGGTAAATGATATCCTCTCATTGGCATTACATGGTTGATTAAAAGTAAACGTAGCCATGGGTCGTCTATCTTTGTGATGGATGACTTGATCACTATTTGATAGTGATTGACTGTTCATGAAGGAAGATGTAATGATTACCATGATATAAAATAGATCATATTGGGAGAGTGGATATTATTCTAAAGAGATCAATAATATCCTATGAGAGTAACACATTTATGACAAGGTCATTAGACGAGCACTGAGTAGTTGCTTTCGTAATGGTATGTCATTCAGGAGAGCTCAGTCACGATACTATAGTGGAATGACTTCATGACTAAATGAGTTTATAATTAATAGGCAAAAATTCGGAACTTCATTATAAATCATTTGCTTCTCAACTACATATATCCAATTGGTGCCTCTACTTGCTCGTTGAAACCAGAAATGAATTGTGATTGAATAGAAATGAATGGAATGAATAGAAAAAGAGAAATGGGGAACATTCAAGAATGATTTTGGTTTTCTCCAAAATGAAGAAATGAAATCATTTGGAAATGAATGTAGGTTTCCAAAAATCGAAATAGAAATGGAAACTTGCAATCCTTTATAGGATTACTTAAAAAATGATGGAAGAATTAGTTTATATATTTGGATTGTTTTAAAGCCCGAAAAAGAAAATAAACCATTAGTTAATAGTGAACATGCTGAGTTGTAACATATTGGACAAATTTTCCCTAAATTTTATCGAGGGTAAAATCATCAAAATTTTGCCAGGGGTAAATTTCTTAAAATTTTACTGAAGTAAAATTGGTAAGAGAAAATTATTTAACATGTAAATATTAAAGTTTATTTTGGGAAATAGAAAAACTAAATTGGGTTGAATTACATTAAAAATTATTGGGTTAAAAAAGTCTAATAAGTACTCGTAATCGGACCTGATGTGAGAGAGACCTAAAACCCCTCATATAACATGAAGGGAGCAAAAACCCTAGTAGAAATACAAGGGTGAGTCGTTCACCCCTCTCTTACTCTAAGTAGGATTTTTTTCTATTTAAAATAAATCTTTACAACACTACAAGGGTTCTACCTTCTTTTCCTATAAATAGATGGAATCGGTAGAGCTATTAACACAACTTTTGAGAGATTGTTATTCTGCCGAAAAATAAAGAATATTTATTCTAAAATTATAAACATATTTTTCAGAATAAAAATTTTACCAGTTTCTATTACAGAAAAGAGAATTTTCATTTTCACCCAAAAGGAAAAAAAATTCTAGTTTAGTGTTTTCATTCAATTGGTTCGAGCCCACACTCGAAGCAGTTCGTGCTACAATAATAGCAAAGAAGATCATTTTGTTCAAATTTGAAAAACATCAAAGATCCTTTTATCCAAAAACACAGGTACGAATTCGGTTAAGGTTTATTGTTATAAATATCACAGACTGGGTCGATTTTAAATTTTTTAATTTTCCGTTGTGTAAGAAAATCATTTTCAAACTAGATCTTTTTCCACCAAGGACCAATCATACCAATGTTACAGTAAATACCTTTCCATAATACTTTTTTTTCTGAATCCTCCTCCCATTACCTCATTTGCACCACCAAACCTTGATGCTTGAACATCGCAGTGTTCCTTCTGCAAGGCTCGGAGCTTTACCCGAGGCGGTATCTAATAGGTTCTCTCCCCACTTACCTTTTGATCTTCATCTAACACCTTGAGGTATTTCCACAGTCGTGCAATGCATGCACATATTATCATATTTCATGTTCATGCAAACATAGCATTGTCAAACAGCATAGACCATAACAACAGGTTTAGAGGCTTCCACTCTCTAAGAAAATAAGCATTAAAACCAAAACCTATTGGTTAAACTTGCACTTCATCTTAATAGCTTAAACTTTCATAACATACAGAATCCTTAAAATAGTTTTGATGGTCCATAACGATATTTATATATTCTTTCGCACACAGAAGGGCTAAGAATCTTACCAGCTTGTTGGTTTCCCTACCTTTCTATCTCTATCCTCATGATGTCTACTCTATGCAGAACCTTCCATGGTTATTAGTTCTTCAAGGTATCCGAAGAAAAAGATGAAAAAAAGAAAACATAATGAATTATTACCCTTCTCGTGCTGTTACCAACCCTATAAAAACCATCCATAATGAATTATTATGTCTCCCACTAAAGAAATGACTGCTCCCATTCTAACTGAACTAGGTTTGGTTCTTAACTATGTCTAATCCAGTGTCTAGCTATCCCATTTCTTCTAATAGAAGTCACCAACTTGTAGTTTCTTTCAATTTAGTCCCTTAATTATTTCAAGTTCTTGAGTTAATTGGAAACTGGGTGCTACATACAAAATTTAAGCTAAGGCTCTGTTTGATAACGTGTTGAAATTTTTAATCAACTAAAACTTAATATTTTTAGTAACTTGATTTTTTAAACATGTTTGATAACCCACAATGAAAACTCCTAGATAATTTTTTTTTACAAAAAATGTATAAAATGATAAGTAGATAGGGACCTATGTCACGGGCCTAGATGTTTCGTCTCGCGATCCGTGCGGCCTTAGGCGATCCATTCACTCCAAAATCGCCTAAGTCAGCCTTTACTCCCAAAAGTGAGGATTCCTTTAGAATTCCTCTAAGGCACCAATTTGTATAAAGGAAGCGATTGTGCCAAAAGAAGCTACAGATGAACAATAGAAAGTCAAAGAAAGAATGCACAAAAAGTTTTTGAGTAAGTGCTTAAAGAATTCTATTACTTTTAAGAATTCAATATAAAATGGATAAGATACAAATGAGGGGAGGCTCTCTATTTATAGTTGAGCTCCCCCAAAACCGACGGTTAAGATCAAATTACATTGACGAACGAGATTAGCCTATCCCTTAATTTCAGGAATTTACAAGATTACATCATATCAAATCAAATCTACAAGATATGATTCCCCTACTAACTAAAAATAGCCTAAGTTGCCATATCTTCATTATCGGGCCAACCAGGCTTCAATATGAAAGGCTTCTCCAACAGTTCTTTGAATCTGGCTAGTTCTCATGGGCTAAATGTTCCCCATCTAATCGATAGACCTCTATGGAGCGAATCTTGTGCCATGGTCATGGGCTTTGTACTTTGGCCCGTGACATTCTCCCCTACCCATTCTCGAAATGCCCTCGTTGCGACTTCTGAATGACACTAACTTGATTCACCTTGGAACTTTCTTATTGCCTTGGCTTCCTACTGACTTGTCTTACGATCGAGTTGTCCCTTCCTTCAGAACCTTTGCCTCGGCTTCCATCGCCTCTTAACTTGAATAGTTGCACTCGTTGGTACATCTTTTCGGCAAGAAGTATCCGCTTTAACTTGCCCCAATTTTGGCTTGTTCCCATTGGAATCCCCTGGATTCTCACATCTTGGCTTCGTACTTCCCACAGTCCTCCAGCCTCTTTACTTAAGAACTTTGAAAGGGCCCCTACAACCTTGCCAAGCCAACAAGTCAGAATTCAAAACATTATCAGAGTGTTTGCAATGTACCTTACTCACAACATTTACTCATTTCGATTGCTTTTGCACTGCTTCTTTCCCCTCGAAGTTCGGTACACAATCCACCTTCCCTAATGGTAACGGCTCTACAGGTCTCATATCGGTCTTATGCTCCACTAACTTTTTCGAAGGGGCTTTCGTAGCATTCCGTTCTATCGAGTTAATGTTTCTCCAATACGAAACATCTTCGACTAGTTGGATTGACGACAACACCTTGGTCCCAAACTTCATATCCCGATGCACTAGCACAACAATCTTTGATAATTGACTAGTGACAATATGAATTTGATCGGCCCATGGAAACAGAATTGTTTGAATCCTATCAAGGAAGTTTAAACCAAGTACATAATCGTAATCATCTAATTGGATTACCTCAAATTCTTCCTTGCCCTTCCATTCCTCGATTTGTAGCTCCACATTAGGAACTACTCCCACAGTTGGGGCCTCCTTAGAATTTACTATCTTGATCTTCTTATTCAATTTCTTAATCGACAAACCAAGCTTCTTCGCAGTCTTTTCCGATATGAACAAGTCTGATGCTCCCGTATCAATAAGAAACTCTGCTTCTAACCTGCAATGTTAATGTCCACAAACATCAACCCTTCTTCACCATTCCTTTGCTTAAGAATGAGCACCATCGAATTGACCCTCAATGTCTTCCCCTCAATAGGCTTAGCCTCTTCGTTCAGCTCATCTTTCTTTTTAATCGTCACAATCAGCTCATCTTTCTTTTTGATCGTCACAATCATTATTTTCTTCGGACATTTTCGTGCCATGTGTGGTCCTTGACAAAGGAAGCATTTTATCTTCTTCCCCTTGTCCCTTCGCATCTCGTGGTTTCTTATTGCCACTTGTGCTATCAGTATTGTTGCCATCATCACTATGTCCCTCTTCATATTCCTCATGGTTTCTCTCACCATTGCCCTTTCCATTGGGCTTAGACGACTCGAACTTGTCTTTTGTTGGACCAAGCTCAACAAAGGACTCTGCTTCAGCCATGGCTACAGTAAGTTTGGTGATTCTTTGCCTACGCAACTCATGCTTTGCCCACAACTTTAACCAATCCTCGAACCAATAGAATGCTTCTTTCTCGCTCAAGTCAGAGATTTGAAACATCAACTCGCTAAATGCCTAAACATACTCCTGAAAAGTGCCTTGTTGCGTGAGACAACGTAACTTAGCCCGAGCCTCCTTCTCGACATACTATAGGTAAAACTACTTCTTCAACTCTCTTTGGAACTCCTCACAAATACAAATTACGTTCCCACCATGTTTCCAATCCATGGACCTACGAGGCTACCACAAGAGAGCCACATCAGTAAAATAGATTGAAGTAATGTTTACCTTAATGGCTTAATAGCATTGTCCTTGATGCCCATCGCTCAAAATTATTGCTCCATTTCCCACAAGAAGTTGTCTACACCCCTTGCAGACCTTGCACCTTTGAACTTCTCTAGTTTGGGAACATCTATTGCTTGTTACTTCGGCCTTGAAGACAACATCCCATTACTTAAAGAAGCTTTGTAATTTGTGAGCTCCCCTTTGAGCTCTTCAATTTCCTTCTTCATGACTAACACCATATTCTCGATATTCTCATCCCTCTCTACCAGCTTTTCAATAGTGGAATTGACTGATTCATTCATCTTTACCATATTGGCACCGAGAGAATCAAATAAAAAATCTCTGAGTTGCTCTTCCATTGAGTCAAACCCTTATATGCGTCCCTCAACCAACTCCAGTATCTATTTCATGTTCCCTATAGACTCCTCAAGATTAACCACTTGATTTTCCAAAGCTGTCAGCAAGTCCATCGAGCGACTTGCTTTTCTTGCCATCCCACGGGTTTGCATTGGCTCATTCTCGTCAACAAATTCTTTTGACATCCCAATGGTGTCGTCGAACCAATAGCTCAGATACCACTTGTCAGGGGGCTAGATCTTTCGTCTCGTGATCCATGTGGCCTTAGGCAATCAGTTCGCTCAAAACTCACCTAAGTCAGCCTTTACTCCCAAAAGTGAGGATTCTTTTAGAATTCCTCTAAGGCACCAATTTGTATAGTGGAAGCGATTGTGCCAGAAGAAGATACAGATGAACAATAGAAAGCCAAGGAAAGAATGCATACAAAGTGTTTGAGTAAATGCTCAAAGAATTCTATTACTCTTAGGAATTCAACATACAATGGATGAGATACAAATGAGGGGAGACTCTCTATTTATAGTTGAGCTCCCCCAAAATCGACGATCAAGATCAAATTACATCGACAAACGAGATTAGCCTATCCCTTGATTTTAGAGATTTACAAGATTACATCATATCAAATCAAATCTACAAGATATGATTCCCTTACTTACTAAAAATAGCCTAAGTTGCCATATCTTCATTATCGGGCCAACTAGGCTTCAATTTGACAAGCTTCTTCAACAATTCTTTCAATCGAACCAGTTCTCGTGGGCTAAATATTCCCCATCTAATCGATAGACCTCTATGGGGCGCATCTTGTGCCATGGTCACGGGCTTTGCTCTTTGGCCCGTGACACCTAGTTATCACTTAATAGAGAATAAATTCAATGTTATTTTATTTCATTTAGGATTATATTATCATTTATTAAACAATCTAATTATATTCAATATTTAATTTTAAATAAAATGTCAAATATATTCTATAACTTAAATTCAATACTTGTTATGAATGCTATTAAGTGGATGTTCATTATAATCAACCTTTCACCTTTCATCTTCTTGTAACATCTTTCCTATTTATGCATTAGAAAATGAGGAGTCTAATCTCCCTATATATATAAAGGAGTATACTACTTGTTATAATGATGAAAAAGAAGAGAAATGTAATAGAAATCCCATTTATTCTCATATATTATTCTTGTGTTATTTGTATTATTATTTTATAACACGTTATCAGCACGATTTTATTCAAGAGTGATAGGTCATTAGTTTACGTCAAAATTTTGTTGTACTCCAAGTATTGAAATTTAATTGTTTGGTTAAAAAAATCGTAAGTGTCTACTCATGATTTGCTTGGGAATGGTCAATTTCTGTTCACTACAAAGAATGCTCATAGTCTCTACTTTTCATCCACAATTACCTAAGTCTAATTTTTTTTTCATTTTGATTTGATTTCTATTAAGAAGTTCAATTTATATAATTCTCTATTTGCATCTCTATGAATTTATAAATCCTTTCTCGAGTTTAATTGTTGCGCTTTCTATGTGGAGATATATATATTTGTTATTTTTTTATAGAAGTTATTGGTTTAGTTTTAATTTTGATTACATTATATGATTGTTCTTATCTTTTCTTATCTATTGTAAATGTGTATTAAATGCAATGATTAATTCAGAGTTTAAATCTATATATGCTTGAGAACTGTATAATGATATTAATCATGATTTTTTGTAAGAAAACACGTTAAAGATTCTTTAAAATTATGGATTAGTTTTTGAAAGAAAATTATGATAATAAAAAAAATTCCACATCAGATCTACTTCATTCCCTAAGGTGAATGTAATACTTCATAATCAATCTTAAAAAGGACAAAGTTATAACTATGGTTGTGAGCATAGTCTTTTGTAACACCCCAAACCCGGCCTAGACATTATGGTCGAATCTAGAAATGTTACGTAAAATAGTTTCAAATCTGACTTACACTTTTTTAAAAACATTGTGTATCTTTGTTACTTAAAAAGCTCACTTTATTTAAAACGTTTTTGTCATACTTATTTAATTAAAACCGTTGTTTGTTTACATTTTCTGAATAAATTGCATATTTGAACCAGGAATTCGTAAAACGTTACATTTTGGAAAACGGAGTTCATTTTCTCAAAAAGAGTTTATTGTAGAAAAATAGTTGTTTTCATAAAGTCGTTTTATCAAGTGTCATGCCAAAAATCCAAAACAAAAACAATCTCAAATATCTATAGAGTCCAAAAATTACAAAACTCTCAAATCAGAATTTTAGATAAATAAGTCAAATTTAAGTAAATAGAGTTTACTGAAACGTGGACATAACCGAGCTCCCGTCGCACCGACCCGCCTAAGTCTGAGGGTTACCTGAAATTATTAGACAAGCAGAGAGTGAATTTTTATAACTAAGTGTGTAACTCGTAAGAATACAGAGTTTCAGATTTAATCACATTGCAGAACAGATATAGACATACATCCTATACAGAATCAGAATCATGTCAAAGTAGTATAGATACAGATATATATAATCCTACGCCCATCCTCTACCCACCAGCTCCGACCATTCCAACACACCATATGGGGTATAAAAGACCAACCCCGCCCTACACACCACTTAATGTCCTTATGACACTTTTTAGAATAATCGCAATAGTACTGCCAGTATAATGGCGAGATATTACCTCACAAAGAACACTTCATCTACATAATATATGTCCCACCCCATAATCAAATACAAACAGAGTTAATAGATACCAAAACTTACATCTCATACATACTTGTATAACAGACATAGAACATGCCTTATACATAACAAATCATGCTTATCGTATCACTCTACATGAGCATCATAGATGTTATACACGTAATTACGTCAAATTTTATACTAATAAATTAACAGATTTTGTATCTTATAGCATACGTAATCACATATCGACCCCACAAAAGGCCCACAATCGATCGAAATGAATTGTACGGCCCTCCAGAAACATTTTGAATTTTGGGCCCACACAGCCCAAAATGGCCATGCCCGTGTGGCCCACAAAGCCTACACACACCCGTGTCATCCAAACGACCTCGCCAACGACCTACCACATGTAACACCCCAGACCCGAAAAATTCTTAACTGTCCTGATATCCTTAACTGAAGAATCCCTAAAATCTGAAACACTGATGTAAGTCAGATACGCTTCACATCCCTTACGAACCAACTTTTCGGCCCTTAATGCAGAAATCACATTCGATAAGTAGTTTCGATGCTCCCCAATTACGACTACCTCATTCTCTTCTGCAGTTCCTAGTACAACCCTTTTTGTAGCACAATCTAAGCTCACTCGGTGTTTAACCAACCAGTCCAGTCCTAGTTCTAATAACCCGATTTTTGACCCTAATCGAAACAGCGGTTTCGGGACCACAAATTCAAGTCCTAAAAATATTTTAATATTTTATTTTGTGTTTATTATGTTTGAATTTACATGTGTGAAAGTTTCGTGAATTAATTTTGTTGTTTGAGTGTCGATTTAATAAAAAATGGCTTAATCGCGTAAAATGAAAATTTGATGGTTAAATAAGAAAGTGCCTAATTGTTGTTGTCTTTATAATTTGGAGGCCTTATGTTTAAATTTATCCAATATTATAAGGTAGTGGACGGCATATTGTTTTATTATATGGTTTTTATACATTAAATATAAAAGTTAAAAATGATAATATTATAATATATGTTATAATAATAATAATGATAATAACAAAGCCATTATCATATCATCTTCTTCCACTTTCGAAACTAGAGAAAGAATAAAAGATAAAAGCTTGGCTAGGGTTTGACCATTGTTGAGCTAGATTAAGGTATCTTTTGGTTTCGGTTTTTAATAATTTTTATGTTTTTGAGATTGTTGCTATGAAATTTACAAAGCCCATGTTTAATTTTTGAATTTGATGATGATTTTATGTCTTGCCATTGTTGAAGGCTTGTTGTTTTTGTTGTTAGATGATGGGAAATAAATATATGTTGTTAGATTTTCATGTTATAATTAGTTATTTTTGATAAAAATGTGTATTAAGGACTAAATTAAGAAAATATTAAATTGAGGGACTAAAATGTGAAATAAATGACATGCAAGGACCTATATGAGACTAGGGAGTATTCGTCCATACTATAGTGTAATTAATTTGGAATATTTTGTGTTTTTGTACAATTTGGACGAAATTGTAAAAAATGTAAAATATCAGGGGAAAAATGTAATTTTCTCATTTTTCTGTTCTTACACTAAATTAAATGAAAATATGTTTAAGTGAGATTTATTTGAATATGTTTAGATCAAGAAACCAAGAAATCAGGTTTAGATTGGGGGAAATCGAAAGTAGTTGAGTAGCCGATCTATTAGTCGACGACATCCGAGGTAAGTTACTAAGCATATATTTTGTATCGTTTTAAATCATCTTAGTATCTATGTAATTATGCTTAATTGAATGGTATATATATACATGTAGTGATAAAATTATTGAAATAAGATGTATTGAGTTGTTGACTTTCGGCACTAAGGGTGCGGGTATAAAAATTTATGATAATGAGATTAGCACTAAGTGTGCGAGTTTAATTGTAAAGCACTAAGTGTGCGAGATTGATTATTAAGCACTAAGTGTGCGAGATTGATTATTAAGCACTAAGTGTGCAAACTTAGTAAATATTTTCGAATATCTATTAGTATTGAGTGTTCGACTTATTGAGTAATCATGATTAGTATAATGAGTAAATACTTGGAGTTCTTGAGTAATAACCGTTATGGTTGTATCCAAATTTGAGCTTTGTAAGTATTAAACCTATGTGGTGATTATATTTGGAATCAAATATATAAGATGATTCTTTATATCACATGATGATGAAATGCATAATGTATTTGGCCTTGTATTTAAATTTGAAGAAATGTTTATGGTTGAGTAATTATATTGATTTTAGTTAAATCATAGTATTAAGTTAATAATTATCTTATGATATGGTAAGCTAAAGGTAAGATGATTTAGTAGTATGAATTGGTTAAATATTATTCGAGATATCAAGTTAATTTGTAAAGTTTATTTGCTTGTAACTTACTAAGCTAAATTAGCTTACAATGTGTTGGATAATTGTTTTGATGTATAGATTTTGGTGATCACTACGTGTTCGGGGATCATCAGTGAAGCTTGTCACACTATCGTCTATATTTTGGTACTTTACTAAGTTGTTTTCGAATAAATGACATGTATAGTGTAGTGGAAATGTTGATTTTGGAACTAATGTATATAGGTGTAATTAATAGCCATGCGAAAATGGTTTATTTCTTTTGGTTTGAATTTGGTATTAATGCATATGCTTTAATGGTCTAAAATGTAGTATATGTTCATGTTATTTTGATGCTTAAATGCTGACCAAATTGTTATATATATGCTGTCCAAATTTTGGTGTGAAAATGTTGTCTAGTTTGGTATATAAATGTTGTCCAAACTGATGTATAAGAGCTGTCCAAACAGGGTAGATTATCTATGTTGTAATATGTAGTATAGTTAGTAAGTTGAAATGAAATATGTGTACAAATAGATGTTTGGATATAATGCTTGATTTATGACATTTAATCATATATGTTTGGAAATGTTTTAAGAATTTGAATGATATTAAATTTTGATTAGGTAAATGATAATGATATGGTTGAAATTTTGAAACATGGTTAGTATATGTAATTTGATTAATGATGCATGTTTGATTTTAATTGGTTATGTGCTTATATATATATGGAATGAAATTTCGTGGTTGAGTTAGTATAATTTATGAAAAAAAAATTTCTGAGTTGGGTTTTGATCAGTAATGCCTCGTAACTCTAATCCGACGACGGACATGGGTCGAGGTGTTACACTAGTATTAGATTAAATTCCCCAAAAGGAAGTTCTATTAGGTCAGCCAAAACGATAGCTCCTTGAAACTCTAGAGGAACATCTCTAAACAGTTTGTTAACCCTTATTGACTACCGTAACGGACTCAGTACAGTGACTTCACTCGTAGTGCTCTCAACAAGTATGCCCAAGTTTTTAGATACGGTACAAGCTATATAGGAATGAGTGGATCCTATATCTATCAGTGCAGTATATGGTACATTATAAATTAAGAACGTACCCATAATGACATCCGGTGCATCTCTATCCTCTTCGTGATGAGCAGCATAAACTAGAGCTAGCTGCCTCACCTCAGTATGTCCAGCCCCTCTGCCCAGTGCTCTCTGACCTCGACCCAAACCATTACCACCTCTGACCTGACCCCGGCCTCCCGGTGGCTGATGAACTACTTCGGTGGCTGTGCAGTATTATTACCCGAGGCTTGCATCTGATCGGACCTCTGTGGACACTCTGTAATACGGTGCTCTAGAGAACTGTATCTCAAACATGCCTCAGTTCTTTTCCAACACTCGCCTTAATGGCGTCTACCACAGTCAGTACACAGCGGCTGTCCAGTAGCAACAATGGGAGCCCCAACTCCAATCAGACCATCAACTCTGGAATTTTTCTTAGGCCTCTGAATGGAAACTCGAGGCCTCTGAATCCTTCTTATTCCTACCTCTCTCTTTGTCACGGTTCTAGCGCTCAGTGGGCTTCACTTCCTCGGTGATCTTCGCCTTATCAACCAATGTAGCAAAGTCTCTCTCCCTCTATGGAAATATCAGAACCCTCAGATTATCCCTAAGGCCACCCTCGAATCAAATACATCTCTCATACTAAGTTGCCACCATACCATGTGCATAGCGGCTTAATCGCAGAAATTCGGCCTCACACACGGCCACTAATCTATCACCATGGGTCAAATTCAAAAACTCTCTCCTACGAGCATCCACGTAATTGGCCCTCATATATTTCCCCTGTAAGGCGATCTTAAAGAACTCCCAGGTCAATTGGTCGGGCTGAGTGCCCTCCTTCACAGTGAGCCACCACTGATATGCCTCATCATGTAGCAACGATACAACACCCTTTAATTTTTGCTCGGGGGTGCAGTCCAGGTCATCCATAACTCTCTCTGTGGCCTCTATCCAATACTCAGCCACATTAGGGGAAACTCTAGCAATACCCCTAAAAAGCTCAGCTCCGTTAGACTGGAGTCGTTCTGTACTCGACCTGCGACCTCCAGCTCCAATATTGGGCCCATCGACCCTCTCTAGAATTCTTAACATGGCATGAGACAGTGCGTCATCCCCAGCCACTTGATCATGAGACCCAGGCCCAGTCACAGGTGAAGCCGGTGTCTCATTAGATTCCAAATTAGGTAGATTGCCAGATGATAAAAACCCAGCTCGAGCACCTCTACGTCCTCTACCACAGCCTCCTGTACCCAGTCCGCGAGTACCTTTTGTGCTCAATGTCTATTTGCGTTTAATATGTATTAACAGTTTTATGCATCAGTTTATAATTTCAGTATTTATTAACAGATATCTTATAAGAGGCAGTATCAGAAGTGTAAAGTTTGTTTTCGCCCAACGCAATGTTTATCAATGTCTATCGGTTTTACTATAGTATTAGTATACACTAACTTGAGTGTTTTCCGTACAATCTACCTATAGTAGTCTCAGTTTGTACTATCTATAGTAGTTTTAGTATCAAGTTAATTTCAGTTTAAAACATATAAAGGCTTCAGAGAACTTACAGGATAGATGCCGGAGACTCGGTATACCATACATTCAGTAAAAATGTTTCAAATCATTCAGAAATCAGTGCTTTAAAAAGCAAGTTTTAAAACTCAAATTCACAGTCGAGTTTTGCAACCTAGTTCTGATACCAAGAATGGTAACACCCTAGACCCGACCTAAACATTATGGCCGAATCTAGTGATGTCACATGGAAGTGCGTTTAAAAGTCGTATCATTTCTAAAACCATTTTCCATTTAGAATTCATCATTATCTTTTATTAATTCTCAAATCGTGATTTATTTCCAAAACGTTATACTTTGCGAAAGTCTTTAGAATAGTTTGCGTGTGCGTGGTATTTTGATAAGTCATTCATCTCTTTTGAAGACCCAAGTTTTATCTACTTCAAGCAGATATAAACAGAAATCAGTATAAAATCCAAATTTTAGGTAAAAATCCATAGAGGCCATTATTATAGAAAAATACCCCAGAATAAAATTAAAAACAAAAAATCATTATTAAATACTAAATCAAACAATTTAAGTCATGTGGCTACCTCTGAGTCCTCTGTCGCACCGATTCGCCTATGTCTGGGGATTACCTACACAGTTAAATTAGGAGAGTGAGTTATCGAAAACTCAGTGTGTAATCCCAAAAAAACCAAACAGATAGAAAACAATCACAGTCTGGGCCTAAGCCCTTTTCTGTATCAGTGACAGTATCGGTTTGGGCTTTAGCCCATCTCAGTACAGAAGCAGTCATGTGTTTGGGCCTTGACCCATTATAGTAACAATAATCAGTATAGTAACAGATTATACAGTATACAGGTCCTACCCAACCAGCCTTTACACTCCATCTCCGTCCAACCCTACACTCCATGTGGGGATATAATCAACCCACCCATCCCTACACTCCAATTAGTACCGATTGCGGCACTAGACAGTATTTGCAGCTGAGCTGCCAGTAAGTTAGGCTCGAGGCCTTTCAGCACACTTCCTCCAATCAATATCAATCCCCAACCCAATGCAATGCATCATACAAACATGTCATGGTATTATGTATTATTAGTACAATGTAAATAACATTCTCAACATACAGACATATAGGCATATAACAGCCCTTCAGTCATTTAAGTCAATAAAGGGTCTAGGTAAGCTTACCGACCCTATAGTAGGTCCACAGTCGACTCAAGCGACCCGTGCAACCTTAGCAGTCAAACAGTAAAAATGGGTCCACAGGCCCATATTGTATGCCCATGTGGGCCCACACGCCAGTATGGCCCACACGGCCTAAAATGGCCTTGACCGTGTAGATCACAAGGCCTAGCCCAATAATCCCATAGGCCCGTATGGTTCACTCGTGCGGGGCCCACACGGCCCAACACGACCCGACCCACAATTCGCACATAGCCAGCCTCATCAATCACACGCCCGTGTTGGGTCACACGGCCTACCATATGGGCGGCCGGACGCCCGCATGGCGTCAACATTCGTATTTTTTGGCTTTTCACCGTTTTCTAGTTTCAGATTCGTGTTCACACACACACGCACGCACACACCTTGTTCCGCTTCTTTGCAAAAGTGCTCACGGGCACTCCAAGACCTAACAATTGAACGAGAAACACGAATTATTTACTTATACGATAATCGAGTTAAACGAACCCTATTCAAGATACCTATCCAATTTATCGATAAATCTACCTTTGTTTGAACAACTGAAGCCCTACACTTAAGCCATTGAGAAATGATCACCAGCCCCTCGATTAGTACCTACAAACAAGTCGAAAACCCCTCTTTAACAAATATTCACAACAACAGTCTAAACCAAACGGTTATCCAAACTTACCGAATATACGGAAACAAATAACGGAAACGAGACTATTGGAACAACAACAGAAAGAACCCAAGAGAAACGAAATTCGACAGAGTGCAATACTCAACAGGACGGCAACAAAGAGAAAAGAAGAAGAAGACGGTAAGAAAATAGGCAACTCTTGGCAATCGAAACGAGAAAGGAAATAAACCAATGGCCAAAAATCGGCAAGAATGAAAAAGAAAAAGAAAATTTTGGCAGAGGTTCGGCAGAGCTGGGGAAGGAGAACGACAGAGGAAAAGAGAACTTTGGGAATTTGAAAGAAAAAAGAAAATAAAAACAAACCAAAATAAAAAAAATGAAGATTTCTGTACCACATTTTCCCAAAATCCCTCAAATCTCTCCTAAAACCGTACAACCACTCCCATCCCACAAATCTCTCCTAAAACCATCCAACCACTCCCATCCAAATCCCTTAATTTTCTCTCCAAATTTCCCACTACACCTCTACCACTTCGGCATTTCAGTTCAACTCAAACACTACACGACACCACTAGCAAAAATAATACTCAAGCACAACTCGAACCCAAGACCTCTAGCTTTTTAACACACTATTTATCCACCAGACCAATAGGCCCATTCTGACATGCTTTTACAAGCTTTTAACTATAAGCCTACTAAACAAAAGCAAGGCTTTATTCAATTAAAACAAAAAAAATTTCCCAAGTCAAGGCTTGAACTTAGGACCTCCTAAACACTCCCAAAACACATAACCACTGAAGCAGACAAATATTTGTCTCATAAATCATAGAAACAAAAGTACAAATTTTGGGGAGTTACACCACATGACTGTGTGGCATTGACAAACCCAAATTTTGGCTTTCATCTCTTTTTTTTTAGGATTCTCATTACACACCTGATCCGATTTCGAAGAAATTCAAATAATGAGAATCCTAGTACCTATAGAAACCAACACTTTAACAAATTAAACCAACTGAACACTCTAATTACGAAACAAAAAATCTCGATATTCTTAACAAACTGAAATAATAAAAAAAGTGTCACTATACTAAATTGGTAGAATCACTTACCCTCGAGAATAATGACCCACAGAAATCACTCCGCTAGAAGAACACTCACTAACTCTCAAATCTCCCCTAATTAATTATTAACAACGAACGAACGACTTAGTCATAAATCCTTCTACTTACACAAATATCACAAAACCCTTCAATTTATTCATCAATTTCCAAAACCAAACTTCACCCAACCCAAATACTGATCAAAAAATAATAAAACGGATTAGAACAACAAAGATCCCCAATCAAAACTGATTAAATGGAAGGCAACAAGAATCCTAGAATTAAACTTGATTTTTTGTTCGCAAAGGGAAGAAAACGGAAACGGGGAGTGAAGGAACAAGAAAACAAAAGAAAAGCCAAAAGAGAAAAGAGAGAAAAAAAAGAACGTAGAAAGAAAAGAGCTAATTTTTAGGGTCATAAAACAATCAGAAAGAATAAAATAATATAAAGAATAAAGAGATTAGGATACCCACTATTTGATTTTCAAACCAACTCCACCCCATGCACCCTTAACCGAATATTGCAAAAACTAAACCCTTTTTGTTCCTGCCAAGATTTGAACCTGAGACCTCAGACACAGACTAGAGACCCCCAACCATTAACACAGACAATAATTTATGACAGAATTTAACAAATCAAATACTTGAATTTTGGGACATCACAACTTTACCCCCTAAAAGAATTTACGACCTCTAAATTTACCTGATTCGAAAAGATGTGGATATTGTTGTCGAATTGAGTACTCAGGTTCCTATGTGGCTTCCTCAGTGCCATGATTTTGTCATAGGACCTTAACTAGCGAAATGGAATTCGTCTTCAACACCTTAACGTCTCAATCCAAAATCTAAATCGGCTCTTTTTCAAATGTCAAATTCAATCTAACCTCAATCTCCTCAACAGAAACAATATGAGATGGGTCCGACCGATACCATTTCAACATAGAGACATGAAACACATCATGTTTAGTCTAACTCTGGAGGTAGTTCTAAATGATAAGCATCCAGTCCAACATGTTTCAGAATTTGATACGTCCCAATGAACCTAGGGCTCAACTTGCCCTTACGTCCAAACCGTAGAACTTTCTTCCATGGAGACACCTTAAGAAACATATAATCACCTATGGAGTACTCAATGTCTTTTCTTTTTAGATCTGCATAGGACTTCTATCTATCAGAACCCGCCTTAAGACTATCCCGAATCAGTCTAATTTTATCTTCAGCCTTAAAAACTAACTCAGGACCTAAAACTCGTCGCTCACCCAGCTCAGTCCAACACAATAGAGTTTGACACTTATGACCATACAAAGCCTCGTAAGGTGCCATCTGAATACTGGACTAGAAGCTATTATTGTAGGCAAACTCGGCTAACAACAAAAAATCCTCCTAACTACCTCAGAAATCGATCACACAACTCTGAAGCATATCTTCTAATATCTGAATCACCCTCGAACCTAGAGCCTCATGAAGTTTCCTTCAAAATCGAGAAGTGAAACGAGGTTCTCTATAAAAAATAATCGAGACCAATACCCCATAAATTCTTACGATCTCTGAAACAGATAACTTGGCCAACTTCTGAAGGGAATAATCTGTCCGAATAGGAATGAAGTGGGCAGACTTGGTCAACTGATCCACGATGACCCACAAATAATCCTTCTTAGTAGCTGTTAAGGGTAACCCACTAACGAAGTCTATAATTATACACTCCCATTTTCACATAGGAATCTTAACGGGTTGAAGCAAACCCGAAGGCAACTGGTGCTCAGCCTTAACTTGCTAACATGTCAGACAATAGAAAAAAAAATTGTTACCTCCCATTTCAAACCAGGCCATCAGTACAACTCACGAAGATCCCGATACATCTTATTTCCACCGGGATGCATGTCATAAAGGCTATTATGCACTTCCCTTGGAATGGACTGTCTCAAATTAGAATCATTAGGTATACAAACCCGCCCTTAAAAATAAAAAAGTCCATCATTATTCAACCTAAAATCAGAAGAACTACCATCCTCTACCTAACAGAATCGTAAAACCAGATAATCATCCTCCAATTATCCCAAATTTGATCAATCCAAGTCAGCTTAACTTGCAACTCGGCTAACAGACTCCCATTATCAAAAAAACTTAAGCGAGAGAACATCACCCTCAAATCTGACATTTCCCCACGGCTAAGACCATCAGCCACCACATTGGCCTTGCCAGGATGATACTCAATCGTGCAATCGTAATCCTTAGGTAGTTTAATCCATCTATGCTGCCTAACGTTTAATTCCTTTTGGATAAGGAGATACTTGAGGCGCTTGTGATCACTGTAGATGATACAACTCTCACCACACATATAGTGCCTCCAAATCTTTAAGGCAAAGACAACTGCAGCTAATTCAAGATCCTGCGTCAGATAATTGCCATCGTGTGACTTAAACTGTCAAGATGCATAAGCCACTACCTTACCATCTTACATCATAACACATCCCAAACCAACGTATGACACATCACTATATACCACGAACTCCTTACCAAATTCAGACTGTATTAGAATAGGAGTCTGAGTCAAAATAGATTTAAGCTTCCCAAAGCTCGATTTCTGCTCATTAGTCCAGACAAACGGGGCGTTCTTATGCAACGGCTTAGTTAGAGGAGCTACTATTTAAAAGAACCTCTCTATAAATCTTTAATAATAACCCGCAAGCCCAAGAAAGTTGCGGATCTCAGAAATATTCCTAGGTTGTTTCCACTCAAGTGCAGACTCAATTTTCCTAAGATCAACTCGGATCCCCTCCGCTGAACCTACATGCCCCAAAAAAGTTACTTCCCTTTACCAGAATTCACACTTGTTCAACTTAGCATAGAGTTGTTTCTCACAAAGTATCTGAAGAACTACTTTAAGATGCTCATCATGATTATCTTCGGTTTTAGAGTATACCAGAATATCGTCGATTAAGGCCACAACAAACAGATCCAAGTACGACTAAAAAAATCTATTCATAAGGTTCATGAATGCAATTGGAGCATTTGTTAAACCAAAGAACATGACTAAGAACTCATAGTACTATAACGAGTCCTAGAAGCAGTCTTATGGACATCAAACTCTTTAACCTTAAGTTGATTGTACCTAGAACGAAGATCTATCTTGGAAAACACAAAAGCCCCATGAATCTGATCAAGCAAGTCGTCGATCCTCGAAAACAAGTACTTATTCTTCACTGTTAACTTATTCAACTAACGATAGTTGATACACATTCTCATGGTATCATCTTTTTTTTACAAATAACACTAGTGCCCCCTACGGAGACACACTAGGAAGGATGAACCCACGATGGAGGAGCTCTTGAAGTTGAGCTTTTAACTCAATAAGCTCCTTCGGTGTCATACGACAAGGAGCGATGGACACTGGATTTGTACCTGGCAAAAGCTCAATACCAAACTCGACTTCTCGATCCAGAGACAAACTTGAGAATTTCTCGGGAAAAACCAAAAATTTTCTAACAGTTCAAATGTCTTCAGCAGACGAATCTACAGAAGTCAAATCACTCACAAAGGCCATGTATGCTTCACACCATTTCTGAACTAGTTTTTCGGCCACAAGAGAGGAGATCACATTGGATAAGTAATCCCAAAGTTTTCCAACCATAACCACCTTCAAATCATCCTTTGATCTCAAAACTCCCTATTAGAAGCACAATCCAAACTAACTCGATACTCTACACGCCAGTCCATTCCCAAAATTAGATCAAATTCCCAAAATGGTAGCTCAATCAGATTCGCCAGAAACACAACTCTTTGTATCTCCAACGGCACATCCATATACAGTCTACTAACCCAAAAAAATTGGCCCAACGGACTAAGTACAGTAATATCATTGGAATTACTCTCAACAGAAATCTCCAAGTTCAAAAAATCAAAGCTAGCTGTAATACCCAATTTTTAGCCCAGGCCCATTAGGATTAAATAAAAAAATAAAAAACCAAATAAAAATAAATAAAGTCCAAATACATAGGCCCAACCCGTTTTAACCTAAACTACCCAAACACTAGCCTAGCCTAAAACCCAATCCAGCCCAACCTAGCCCAAAACTTTCACCAAATGCCGAAACCCTAGCAGCTTCCAGCGCGAGCCGCCATTGTCCGCACGTGCCCCACGAACACAGCCTCCAGCGCCTTCGGTCTCCCTCTCTATGCATGCCACACCACCACCTCCGTACGGCTGTACCTGCAGAGGACAAACAAAGAAAGAAAAATAGAAATCGATAGCAAAAAATATAATAACAAAATAGCAAATAGAAAAAATAGGAGAAAAACAGAAGAAAAAATTGATGTCATTTCGGGGCTATAAAACCCCATTTTTCTGTATTGTTTGGGGATCCTTTTTTGTAGACACGAGATCAATACACAGAGATTAACTACAAAAAAAACCAAAAAAAATATTGAAAAGAGGTAATTGGTTGTTCTCTTTTAATTATTTTCCTTTTCGATTCCTTTTTTAAAATCTAATATTACTAATAAGAAAGTAGAGAAGAAAGGGAAGAAGAGGGCTTACCTCGGCACGACGTCGGAACCTCTGCTAGCTCTGTTCCAAATCAGAGTGGATAGTGGAGAGTTACCGGATTAGTGAGGCGGCTGAGAGTAGAAGGAACGGTCCTCTGACTCTTAGGTTTTTAGGGTTTTAAGAGGCATTTATAAGTGTTCCAAACGGCACCGTTTGGGGCTAGACTCAGTGGCCCCAAAACGGTGTTGTATTAGTATCTAATCCGCGCGGTGACCCGACCCGAGGGAAGGATCCGCGCGTTTCATCTCAATGGTTTATTTTCGTTTTTGGTCCTTCTATTTTTGATTTACTTCAGTTTAATCCTTTTTTATTTTTTAATTTGGCCACATAATTCGATCCTGCGTCCAATTTCGTCCTCCTTTCAGTTGAGGAGACGAACGTCTGAAACGCCGTCGTTTCCAATTATCTGACTTGAATGCCATGTGGGAATTGTGCGTTTAATTTCGGTGCTAGTCACCCTAATTTTAAATGAATTTCAATTCGGTCCTTTTCCTTTCATTTTATTGAAAGTTTTACCCCTAAATTTCTACTTTAATTCCCAATTAGTAATTTGTTGTTTTTGCTACTAAAATAATTACTTTAATATTAATTTATCTTTATTATTATTATTATTATTATTATTATTATTATTATTATTATTATTAGTGTTATTATTTATATTAGTTCATATATTTATCTATATAATTTTTTATGTATATGCATTATTTTATTATATAATATTATTTTAAGTGTTAACACTTATGTATGATACTATTTTATACATATATTAAGCCATTTTGATTATATACATGTATATATAATATATTATTGAATTCTTATTATATCTTTTTATTTTATTTATACATACATACGATTTATTTTTTTTAAAAAAAACAAAAAACAAAAACCTACTTTAATATATTTTGCTTACTTCAACTTTAATATATTATTATGTATATATGTTATTATTTATATTATTATTAAATCTTTCCTTCCTCATGTATTTATTTAAGTTAATATATGTATATAATTTTATGTATTTTGATATAATATTGATTTATTGGGATATTATTATTTTATGAAGTATTTGTTTTTTAACTATTTTTTATTTATTTCAAACTTTCATGTATATATATAAATATATTTTATTTTAAACTTATTTTAACATAACTTCCCTTCTTTCGTGTTGTTTTTTTTATTTTAAAACTTGATACATTTTATTTAATTAGCTTATTACTTTTTAGCCTTCCCATTCATTTTGCTTGCTAATATGGATGTTAGTATTTGCATAACGTAGGATATAAAATTGTTGCTCTTACGTATATCACATTGTTTATTTGTATATATTGAATCTTTGTTATTCATTAGAGAATGCTTTAGTTTACGAATTATCAATTCGCGTTGTACATTATTATTATTCAATCGTTTTTTTATCCATTCAAAAGATTACAAATGTCAAAGTTATTTCATACAAAAGTTTTCAAAAATAATGCAATACTCAAAATTTGGAATCCTCAAGAGAATTGAGCCCTAACGCATTGGGTTCCAATTTAACTCATTGATTCTAAATAATCAAAATTTTTCTTTAATCAAAACACATAAACCAAAAACTCATTTTCGGGAATTCGATACGTCGTGTCCTAATGTATTGGATGTGACATTTCGTTTTCCCGAAATGGAAATTTCAAAAAATAATAAGGGCTATATTCAATGCTAGGAATTTTGAGAAATTGTGCCCTAACGTATTGGGTTTCAATTTTTCATCTGACTTAAAGCAATTAAATATCCCTTTTTAATTTCACCGCAAGAGTTTTGAAAATCAATAGATAAGCTTATTCTCGAGGACTAAAGATGTCGTGCCCTAATGTATTGGGTGTGACATTTTATTATTCTGAGAAAAAAGGTCTTTAGCATTCACCTTGATTTAGCCGAGCAACTTTTATAAAATTAACATTAACAAAAAGGGAAGGATCGTATTTTAAAATCTTTTCAAATTCTCGACACTAAGACATTAAACAATCAATTCGGTACCAATTTTGGACGTTATGAGGGTGCTAACCTTTCCTCGTGCGTAAACGACTCCCGAACCTATTTTCTCAAGCTTCGCAGATCAAAATTATTTTCAAGGTGAGCCGATCACACCTTAATAAAGGATCGGTGGCGACTCCCAATTTTTGTTTCATTTTAAGTCAACAATAAACTTGTTTGTTTTTCAAAAAAGTGGTTTTGACAGCTTGGCGACTCCACTGGGGACAGTAAGAGAGTCAGGCCGTAAAATTGATTGTTTTTTATCTTATTGTCGAAAATTAAAATTTTGATTTGAAAAATTACGATCTTGTCTTTGCATTTGTTTCCATGATTACTGTAAATTGAGCTCTATATTTTGGCATCATATTGCATAAAGACCGTTGGTCTTACCCCTCTAAGTGGGAGTGAGAAGCTACTCCTTCGTGAGGTTTTCACCTCCGTGCAGGATAGTGGATCACTTTCGGGATACATCCGTACCTATGTCTTCGTGAGATTTTCATCTCCGTGCAGCCATAGGGAAATATATTCCCCTAAACTGAACTCGGTCTGTATGAGCCTATAATGGGTGAAGATCGAGGAATCTGCTGGTTCGGGTACCTTAACTTTAGAGCCAAACCGCATATATAAGACCTTAGGAACCCATCCTAGGTAGAGCCCCTCTAAATCCTTAGTGGTTACCCGACTAGGTACTTTTGTTTTCCTTGTTTGCTTCTGTTTTGTACTAACCTATCTTGTTTTGTTTTGATTATGATTGCATTGCATTTGCATCTTAGGAAAGAGATACTGATTCAAGTTTGATTACTAACTTAGAAAGCTTGTCATGGAATACGGATTCCTTGATAAAGTAGAAAATAATATGGCTGCCTGAATATATTCTGAGAAACACAAGAAGGGTGATGAAAGAGTTCGTGACCTCTACTTCGTAGCCTAAAGGTTCGAGACAATTGTCCAAGAGCCTTCGACGTTTCAACTCCATTGAAAAAGCTGACGAGCTCTATGAAGATGGGCAAATGATGGATCGCGACCAAGATCAAGAAAAGGAGCAAGAAGAGACATTCATTGGAAACTAGCAAGATTTAACATATAGGAGGGGATCGATGTTGTCTCTTGGAATATAAGGGCGAGGCCGTATATATATCCGCTTTATGTAAAGAAATTTGTCTTCTAGAAAAGTTTTCTAAATGTAATTAATCAGAATCAATGTCTCCTTAGGCATGCATTTCATATATCTGCATCATATGTATTAAAATCCATTGAAAGAGTCTAATTGAGTAAATTTATTTCAGCTAATCTGAAAAACCAACCAACCAAACATCCTTACAATACTCGTCGAAAAACTAAGGAAATGGATCAAAGATTAGAGAAACTAGAGCAAATGCGAAAAGATATGCAAGAACGGTTACAAGTACAAATGCAAGAATAGCTAGATAAAATCCAAGAGGACATGATGGAAAAATTGATCAAAGCTCAAAAAGATGTGATGGCTGAATTGACCCATCTATTGACTAAAGGAGTAAATAAGGGGAAAGGTCCTATGGTAAATGATGAAGAAGAAGACAAGGATAGACCTATCTATCCTCTAGGCTTTACGCCTCTGCATGCGCAGGTTCAGACCGAGGTACTTCCGCGCAGATCCTCTGTTTTAATTGGGCCTCAGCGGTTTCAAACCGATGTTTCAATACCGATAAACTTTCTGGCTGGATCAGGTCCTAACCCTAGTGATAATACGGTTAATCTTGTCGTCCCAAATTTTGATGAAACAGCTGAAGAAGGAAAGGCGAATGCGGAATTGCCAAAACAATGGGAAGATAGGTATAAATGGTTGGAGGAAAAACTTAAAGCCTTGGAAAGCGCCGATAGTCTCCATGGAATTGATGCTAAAGATCTGAGCTTGGTTCCAAACTTAGTACTCCCTCACAAGTTCAAGATGCCTGAATTTGAGAAATATAGTGGGACCAGTTGCCCTAAAGCCCATATAACCATGTTCTGTAGGAGAATGACTGGGTATATTAACAATGATCAGCTATTAATACGTTGTTTTCAGGATAGCCTTATTGGAGCAGCGTCGAAATGGTACAATCAATTGAGCCGCACCAAGATTGGTTCATGGAGGGACCTAGCTCAAGCATTCATGAGGCAATACAGTCATGTGACAGATATGGTGCCCGACAGAATCACCTTGCAAAATTTGGAAAAGAAATCGAATGAAAGCTTTAGACAGTATGCACAGAGGTGAAGAGAGGTTGCAGTCCAAGTCCAGTCGCCACTCCTAGAGAAAAAACTATGATGCTCTTTATCAACACATTGAAGGCCCCATTCATCACTCACATGTTGGGAAGCGCTTCGAAGAGTTTTTCAGATATAATCATGAATGGCGAAATGATTGAAAATGCCATAAAAAATGGAAGAATAGATGGTCGAGAGAGTAACAAAAAAATCAGTCGCAAGGAGAAAAGAAGATGAGATGAATAACATAAGTTACTCAACGTCAGTAAGTCATCCAGGTAAAGGGGTCGCTAGTCAACAAGGTTCATTGAGACAAGAATCTGGAGTGAAACTAATTACTGAGAAGCTCCAGTTCACACCAATTCCGATGTCGTATAATGAGCTATATCAACGCTTATTCAATACGCACATTATTGCCCCTTTCTACTCAAAACCCCTGCAACCTCTATACCCTAAATGGTATGATACGAATGCACAGTGTGATTATCATGCGGGAATTGGGGGACATTCGATAGAAAATTGCATCGTTTTTAAAAAGCTTGTTGAAACGCTCATTAACATGGGTGTTGTCAAGTTTGATGACTCCAGTGCAGAAAATCTGTTACACAATCATAATTGATAATAGGGTGAAGGCAATGCGTGAAGAAGAGTCGAAAATGTTCACATCGACGAAAAGCAACTGAAAAAAGGACCTTGTTAGATATCCGCCCTTGTAAATTTGGGAGTGTTCTAAGCAATTAGGCTGCGGAAGAAAGCCCTGTAGTTTTTAGAGCTTATTTAGAGTAATGTTCAGAACATTTTTGTTGTTTTTAGCCTAAAGTGATAGAAATTCCTTTGTGAAATAGGCTTCTAAACGTTATTATTCTAATAAAATACATCTTTGCATTCACTTTTGAGCCAATATTCTTTCATTCTTTTTGAATAATTACTCATTTATTCTTTTAAATTGTCTTCCACATCATTCTTTCATTCATAATTATATTATACAAATAATTATTCATAAATTCACACATTCTTTTGTATATTCTTTGGTACTTCCTATGGGTCCTCAGATATCAATGACATGAATGACACTGCTACAGACTCAGATTTTCCTCTTGAGCGAGGCATGTGTTTAAATGGATCTTATGACTTTGGAAATGACATATATCGTGGCTTATCTCTAGACTTGGTGAGGAGGGTAGAACAAGAGAACAGACAGATCCTACCTCATGAGGAACTATTAGAAATCGTAAGCTTGGTGAAGATTATGATTGACTTGACCGCAATGACGAAGCAAGACCTTGTCGAGTCACCTCTAGAGTTCAAAGATGTCTTTGTATGGTCATACCAGGATATGCCCGGGTTATCCGCTGATAATGAAATCTGCACAACAACGCGATGTCAGAAATTTACAGTATGAGCGATGCAATTCTTTGTCGGGGCAATGCCTCTCTTGTTGGCTCAGCATAGCTTTGCCCATTTGAAGTCGAGTTTCTATCCCTTCAAGATGTTGTTAGATTTTACTTTGATTAAAGAGGAAGATCCAAAGTTTTCTGTCGTAGTTGCGCCCCAAAAAGCTCTATGAAAGAAATCTGATACCAAAGAAGGTTTTTCGCTTACAAGATGAAAGTGGAAGATCTTATGTGGGAGACTTTATCAAGAGAAGTATTGGTCCTGGTCAAAAGGGATAACAAGGACTTGCCTAATCCTATGGGTTCAGATCCAATTCAAAAAAAATAAAAAAATAAAATAAAATAAGAAAAAAAGAAAAAAGAAAAGAAGAAAAGAGGAAAATCTAGATGAAAATATAAAAAAATAAAAAAATGACAAAAAAGGAAAAAGAGAGGTCAAAGAGAAAACCCGCAAAGGGCGCTTTGACCAAAGATGGATTTGAGTTGAAAACCTGAAAAGGGCGACTCAAATTTTGAGCAAGATGAGGCATGGTCATCACCATTATCAAAGACTTTTAATGGGCATTGGTTCATTTTTGAGATCATTAGAGGCTGCTTCATACGCCAATTTCATCATATGCTTATATAGAATTCCAGAGAAGATGGTATTGGAAAATGCATTGAACTTGAATGATAGCACAATGGTTGAGGTCTAAAATCAATTCAGAAGCAAACACCACATGTCGTCACCGAATTGCCCAGAGGTGAACAAGGACTGTCATGGGAAATTACCATTTTCCCTCATTGCTTGTCGAACATCTATACCAGGGCAACACCTCTCTTTGGTTTACAGGATTGAGGTAGTTTTACCTATTGAAATCCCCTCTCTCCGGGTATTAGAGTTGGAGGGATTCAATCGCGATGTGATTGGTTGGACCTAGGAAAAGGGTTAAAAGTTATTCATCAGGGTCGGATGTACCAGAATAAAATGATACAAGCCCATAGTAAATAGGGTCGTCTCAAAGAATTCCGCGAGAGGGCTGGATGTTGAAAAAGTATCATTCCTCAATGAAAGGATTCTAGAGGGAAATGAATGCCAAACCGGGAATGTCCCTATGTCGTAAAGAATACCTTTTTTAGAGGAACACTGATCTTGAGTGGGATTGTTAATCCTATAAACTCAGATCCAGTCAAGAAATACTTCGTTTAAAGAAGAAGAAAGGACCAAGGTGAAAACCTGCAAATGGGACTTTGAGTAAAAAAAAGATGAAAAATGAAAATGAAAAATGAAAAAATGAAAAAAGTAAAAATAGAGAGGCTAAGGGGAAAACCCGCAAAGGGCGCCTTGAGACCAAGGGGGATTTGAGTTGAAAACCTGAAAAAGGCGGCTCAAATATTGATCAGAATGAGGCATGAAGCGATCAAAGTAACTCGAATCTTCGGGCATGTGGTAATCTTGTTATACCTGAATCAACAGGAAAGGGTAGGCGACATCTTGGGGCATCGACAAAACACGGTAGATCTCCTAAACACATGTCAAACTCAAAATGGTCTTCAGAAATTTTGTACAGAAAAGTTCAAGCTACGATATCTGGGGCACCCAGTTCTCATATTATTTTTATTCTTGGAATACTTTTTCTTTTCAAGATACACATTCCCAATCAATTTCTTTGTTATCCTTCTATACTATTTTTGATAATTTATTCCTTTCGAGCTATGCTCAGAACCAACTTTATTCTTATCCATTGTTATGACCCTTTTTGCAAGCATGTTGCATTGGAATAATGATTAATGGACTAATAAAGCTTTCACAAAGGAAATTTTGCATATTACTCTAAAAAGTTCTAAGTAATATAGGAACCTGAAACAGGACTATTGTTTAGAACACACCAAATTTAAAGGTTGGAAATTTGAGAAGGAAGAGTTTAAATTTGGACTTTCTCTTTGGATTTTGTTGTCAAATGCATTGATTCAACAAAATGACAAGAAGTTCATGTTGATGACAAAGCTTAAATAAACAAGCAAGCAATGATCACCAGGCAATAGGAAGAGGTTACCTCGAAAAAGAGAGCCTTCATTTGCACATGAGCCTTTGGTACGACACCCTGGGAATGGTGTAAGAAACTAGAACGATTCAGATCCTGTATCCCTGAATTGTGATAAGAGAGGATTGAGGAAAAGCCATATATTTCTACCTTTGGATTGCAGTGGGAGAATGATGGCACAAATTGTGCGCCCTAATGGATTAAACTTTAAGGTTTACAGTCAGGGGCAATCTGGCTAAATGTCTCTTCAGAAAAGCCAGTCAAGCAAGAAGACGTTGTAGCACGTCAGTCACAAAGCCTTAATAAACTTGGATAATAACAACCTAAGCGGGATCATTCTCGGAAAAAATAAAATTCTGCATTCATGCAAGTACCATTCACACATGTCTAGTTAGGAGCATTTGATTCATTTTGATCATGCCATCCTAATCATTATGCACGATTAGGTTTATGATACAGGTCATGTTCCTCAGAGAACAGATCTGGGAAATTACAGATCTTGTCTCCCTAAGCAGTAACGGAGCAGATCGAAGACGGTGGATTTTATCTTCACGAGTAAGGAAGCAGATTTAAGCCACAAGTCCTATATCCCTGGTCAGCAGTGGAATAGGTTGGGAAATTATAGATCTTGTCTCCCTAAGCAATAGCGGAGCAGATCAAATCTTATCTTCAAGTGTAAGGAAGTAGATTTAAGCCACAAGTCCTATATCCCTGGTCAGCAGTGGAATAGATTGAAGAATTTCAGATCTTATCTCATTAAGCAGTAGTGGAGCTAATCGAAAATGGAATCTTATCTCCCTGAGATTACAACGAAGCAGATTGAAGCTAGTAATCCTATCTCCCTAAGATTACAGTGGAGCGGATTAAAATAAAGGGTCCTATCTCTCTGAAATTACAGTAGAGTAGATTGCATCAGGTCTTATCTCCCTGAGGTTACAGTGGAATAGACTGAAGAATTTCAGATCTTATCTCCCTAAGCAGTAGTAGAGCTAATCGAAAATGGAATTACAGCGGAGCAGATTGAAGCTAGTAATCCTATTTCCCTGAGATTACAGTGGAGCGGATTAAAATAAAGGATCTTATCTCTCTAAAATTACAGTAGAGTAGATCGCATCAGGCCTTATCTCCCTGAGATTCCAATGGAATAGACCGAAGAATTCCTAATCGAAAATGGTGAATCTTATCTCCCTGATGTTGCAGTGGAGCAGATTGAAGCCAGAAATCTTACCTCCTTGAGATTACAGCGGAGCAGATTGAAGCCAGTAATCCTATTTCCCTGAGATTACAGTGGAGCGGATTAAAATAAAGGAGCTTATCTCTCTGAAGTTACAGTAGAGGAGATCGCATCAGGTCTTATCTCTCTGAGATTACAGTGGAATAGACCAAATAATTACAGATCTTACTTCTCAAGCGGTGCAGTGGAACAGATTAACGCCACAATGGTGAATCTTGCTTCCCCGACATTGTAGTTAAAAGGATTAAAGCTACAACAGTGAATCTTACTTCCCAGGCGGTGTAGTGGAAAAGATTGAAGCCACAACAGTGAATCTTGCTTCCTCGACATCATAGTCAAGCAGATTAAAGTTACGAGTTACGAATCCTATCTCCCCGACAAGGTGGTAGACTGGATCAAAGCAGTAGGATGGAATGAGGCTACTTGAAGAAGAAGAGCATCAAGATCCAGCGCTACTGGACAAAAATTGGTCATTTCTAAAGTCTTTGCTCCATTCCCGTTACACGACAACGAGCAAAGATGGGCAGCTGTACTACCCAATTTTTAGCCCAGGCCCATTAGGATTAAATAAACAAAAATTAACAAACCAAATAAAAATAAATAAAGTCCAAATACATAGGCCCAACCCATTTTAACCTAAACTACCCAAACACTAGCCTAGCCCAAAACCCAATCCAGCCCAACCTAGCCCAAAACTTTCACCAAACGCCAAAACCCTAGCAGCTTCCAGCGCGAGCCGCTGTTGTCCGTACATGCCCCACGTACACAGCCTCCAACGCCTTCGGTCTCCCTCTCTACGCGCGCCACGCCACCACCTCCGTACGACTGTAGCTGCAGAGGACAAACAAACAAAGAAAAATAAAAAACGACAGCCAAAAATATAATAACAAAATAGCAAATAGAAAAAAATATGATAAAAACAGAAGAAAAAATTGATGTATTTTCGGGGTTATAAAACCCCTTTTTTCTGTATTGTTTGGGGATCCTTTTTTGTACACACGAGATCAATACATAGAGATTAAATACAAAAAAAACCAAAAAATATTGAAAAGAGGTAATCGGTTGTTCTCTTTTGATTATGTTCCTTTTCAATTCCTTTTTTAAAATCTAATATTACTAATAAGAAAGTAGAGAGGAAAGGGAAGAAGAGGGCTTACCTCTTCATGACGTCGGAACCTCTGCTAGCTCCGTTCCAAATCGGAGTGGATAGTGGAGAGTTACCGGATTAGCAAGGCGGCTGAGAGTAAAAGGAACGGTCCTTTGACTCTTAGGTTTTTAGGGTTTTAAGAGGCATTTATAAGTGTTCCAAACGGCACCGTTTGGGGCTAGATTCAGTGGCCCCAGAACAGTGTCGTATTAGTATCTGATCCGCGCGGTGACTCGACCCGAGGGAAGGATCCGCGCGTTTCATCTCAATGGTTTGTTTTCATTTTTGGTCCTTCTATTTTTGATTTACTTCAGTTTAATCCTTTTTTATTTTTTAATTTGGCCATATAATTCGATCCCGCGTCCAATTTCGTCCTCCTGTCAGTTGAGGAGACGAACGTCTGAAAGGATGTCGTTTCCAATTATCTGAATTGAATGCCACGTAGGACTTGTGCGTTTAATTTCGGTGCTAGTCACCCTGATTTTAAATGAATTTCAATTCGGTCCTTTTCATTTCATTTTATTGCAAGTTTTACCCCTAAATTTCTACTTTAATTCCCAATTAGTAATTTGTTGTTTTTGCTACTAAAATAATTACTTTAATATTAATTTATTATTATTATTATTATTATTATTATTATTATTATTATTATTACTACTACTACTATTATTATTAGTGTTATTATTTATATTAGTTCATATATTTATCTATATAATTTTTTATGTATATGCATTATTTTATTATATAATATTATTTTAAGTGTTCACATTTATGTACAAATACTATTTTATACATATATTAAACCGTTTTGATTATATACATGTATATATAATATATTATCGAATTCTTATTATATCTTTTTATTTTATTTATACATACATACTATTTATTTAAAAAAAACAAAAAAAACAAAAAACAAAAACCTACTTTAGTATATTTTGCTTACTTCAACTTTAATATATTATTATGTATATATGTTATTATTTATATTATTATTAAATCTTTCCTTCCTCGTGTATTTATTTAAGTTAATATATGTATATAATTTTATGTATTTTGATATAATATTTATTTATTGGGATACTATTATTTTATGAAGTATTTGTTTTTTAACTATTTTTTATTTATTTCAAACTTTCATGTATATATATATACATATATATTATTTTAAACTTATTTTAACATAACTTCCCTTCTTTCGTGTTGTTTTTTTTTATTTTAAAACTTGATACATTTTATTTAATTAGCTTATTACTTTTTAGCCTTCTTATTCATTTTGCTTGCTAATATGGATGTTAGTATTTGCATAATGTAGGATATAAAATTGTTGCTCTTACGTATATGACATTGTTTATTTGTATATATTGAATCTTTGTTATTCATTAGAGAATGCTTTAGTTTACGAATTATCAATTCGTGTTGTACATTATTATTCAATCATTTTTTTATCCATTCAAAAGATTACAAATGTCAAAGTTATTTCATACAAAAGTTTTCAAAAATAATGCAATACTCGAAATTTGGAATCCTCCAGAGAATTGAGCCCTAACGCATTGGGTTCTAATTTTCCTCGTTGATTCTAAATAATCGAAATTTTTCTTTAATCAAAACACATAAACCAAAAACTCATTTTCGGAAATTCGATACGCCGTGTCCTAATGTATTGGATGTGACATGTCGTTTTCCCGAAATGGAAATTTCAAAAAATAATAAGGGCTATATTCAATGCTAGGAATTTTGAGAAATTGTGCCCTAACGTATTGGGTTTCAATTTTTCATCTGACTTAAAGCAATTGAATATTCCTTTTTAATTTCACCGCAAGAGTTTTGAAAATCAATAGATAAGCTTATTCTCGAGGACTAAAGATGTCGTGCCCTAATGTATTGGGTGTGACATTTTATTATTCTGAGACAAAAAGGTCTTTAGCATTCACCTCGATTTAGCCGAGCATCTTTTATAAAATTAACATTAATAAAAAAGGAAGGATCGTATTTTAAAATCTTTTCAAATTCTCGACACTAAGACATTAAACAATCAATTCAGTACCAATTTTGGGTGTTATGAGGGTGCTAACCTTTCCTCGTGCGTAACTGACTCCCGAACCTATTTTCTCAAGCTTCGCAGATCAAAATTATTTTCAAGGTGAGCCGATCACACCTTAATAAAGGATCGGTGGCGACTCCCAATTTTCGTTTCATTTTAAGTCGACAACAAACTTGTTTGTTTTTCAAAAAAGTGGTTTCGACACTAGCTGCATAGAAATGTGTTGACCCTATGTCTATCAATACAAAATAAGGGGCATCATAAATAAAGAATGTACCGATAATCACACCATTAAAGTCTCTGTCCTTACGACGTCTAGTAGCATAAACCAACGTAGGCTGCCTCACCTCAGTCTAATTAGCACCTCTACCCAGTGTTCTCTGCCCTCGACCCATACCATTACGACCCCTAGGTAGCTACTAAACTATTCGTTGTGGCTGAACAAATCTCGAAGTTGGAGCTTCCACCTAATTAGAACGATGTGGGCAATCCCTGATATGGTTCTCCATCGACCCACATCGCAAACACGTTTCCAACCTCCTCCAACAGTCACTCGGATGGGGTCTACCAAAATCTCTACACGAATAAGCCACAATAGGAGCAACTGGAACCCTAAATCTCGAAGGCCCATCAGACCTGGCCCGTTTCTTAGGCCTCTAGATAGAACTAGTGGACTCTAAATCTTTTTATTCTTACCCCTCCCACGATTCCTATTCTCGTGCTCAACGGGTTTAACCTCCTCGGCGATCTTCGCATTGTCCACTAAGATGAAAAATTCTCTCTCCCTCTGTAGAGCTATCAGAACTCTCAGATTATCCCTTAATCCTTTCTCAAAATAGACACATTTCTCATTCTTATTCGATACTATCCCACGAGTATAACGGCCCAGTCTAAGAAATTTAGCCTCATGCTCGACTCAGTCCTATTCCCCTGAGTGAGATTCATAAACTTGCGTCTACGAGCATCTACATAACTCGTCCCCACAAATTTACTCTGGAAGGTGTTCTTAAACTAATCCACGTAATTTGATTTAACTGAGTACCCTCCTCAACTGTTAACCACCACTGATATGCCTCGTCACGGAGCAAAGATACTGTACCCTTCAATTTTTACTCAAGGGTGTAGTCGATATCATTCATGTTTCTCTCGGTGGCCTCCAATCAATATTCGTCCATAGTCGGGGAGACTCCAATGACACCCCTAAATAACTCAATGTCATTAGAACGAAGTCGTTTAGTTACCAATCCACAGCTTCCAGAACCAGAATGGGGTCTAGCGACCCTCTCCAACGCTCTAAGTATAGCTTGGGACAATGCGTCGTCCCCAGGCGATTGATTTTGAGACCTAGTCTCAGCAGTAGGTGTAGCTGGTGTCTCACTTGTATCCAGATTAGGCATACTCCCATCGAGGACGACTCAGCTTGAGTCCCTCTACGGCGCCCATCACACCCACGAGTACCACGACCACGTGTTCCACGGGTACTCATTGTATTCTCAGATTATCTTTATTACAAAGTTTTATATATTAGTTTCAGTGTTTATTAACAAGTATTTTATGCTTCAATAAGTATTAGAAGAAATTTCAAGAATCTCAAAAATGTTTTAGTCTCTAACTATCTTATCAAAGTTTTCTAGATTAAAGTATTTCTAAGTCAGAATGACTTACAGGATCGGCGCCGGAAGCTCGATATTCCACGAACTTATTTTCCATATTCAGTTTAAAAAATAAACATATACAATTTTGAACCCAAAATTTCACAGACTGAGTTTTGAAACCTGGCTCTGATACCACTAAATGTAACACCCCAAACTCGGTCTAGACGTTATGACCGAATCTGAAAATATTATAAAACATTTAGAATCTTACACTTTTTGAAAAAAATCGTGTATCTTATTACTTAAAAAGCCTGCTTTATTTAAAACGTATTTGTCATACTTATTTAACTGAAACTGTTGTTTGTTTACATTTTCTGAATAAGTCGCATATTTTTAGCGAGAATAGAATGTTACATTTTGGAAAACTGAGTTTATTTTCTCAAAAACAGTTGATTGTAGAAAAATAATTATTTTTGTAAAGTCGTTTTATCGAGTGCCATGCCAAAAATCTAAAATAAAAATCCAAAACAAAAACAACCCCAAATGTCTAGAGAGTCCAAAAATTATAAAACTCTCAAATCAGAATTTTAAACAAACAATTCAAATTTAAATAAACAGAGTTTACAGAAACGTGGACATAACCGAGCTCCTATGGCATCGACCCACCTAAGTCTGAGGGTTACTTGAAATTACCAGACGAACAAAGAGTGAGTTTTTATAACGCAGCGTGTAACTCGTAAGAATACAGAGTTTCAAATTTAATCACATGGCAAAACAGATATAGACATACATCCTATACAAAATTAGAATCATGTCAGGGTAGTACAAATGCATATATATAATCCTACCCACATCCTCTACACACTAGCTCGGACCATCCCAACACACCATGTGGGGTATAAAACACGCACCCCGCCCTACACACCACTTAGTGTCCTTACAACACTTTTCATAATAATCAAGATGACATAATTGTGCTAGATTAATTATATTTCTTAACTTAGAATTATTAAACTCATGCTTGTGTTGTTACAAATAAATTCACGACAACTCAGTAATTTGTTAACTTATGAACATACTTACTTACCAAAAATCCTTTTATCTCTTTACTATATCTCTATGTCAATTCAACCGATTAAACAAATTTTAATAAGCAAATGTGTTAATGTACATACATATTTATGAAATTAAAATAATCTCTTGTACATATCTCTGTGCCAATTCAAACAATTAATTCAATCTCATAAGCACATAAAAGATTATGTGAGGTAACAATGTGTTTCTACCTTGAAATAGTTTAATCACAATAATCTTGCAAGTTATGCAAGGCTAATGTATCGTTAGATACCGTTGCTAATTTAAACCTCAGCTACCTTAGATGATTAAACATGCACTGATTAAGTACCGTATCAATTCATTACAATTTCAGTCCATTTAAATAATTAATTCATTAGTTACCTTACAATTGTAATGCAAGAATAACTTAGTCATGGTTTTATTTAATCAAACATCTTACTAAGACCTATAACAACACAAACACAATTTTAATAACTCAAGTAGACAAAATGCAATCAACCTAACATGAGTTAAATTTAAGTCATATTAATTAAATTAAACATATCAACATCACAAATATCCATAGACATGTTCATAACAACAATAATAAAATTAAAAGGATAAGGAACAAGAATCAAATCTGGTGTTTCTCCGAGGCTTAACTAAGTTGCTCCGCTCTTCCTTCTTTGCTTGTTCTTGTTGAACTGAGGCTTCCACGAACACTTGAATGCTACTCCAAATGGTGGTTGAAGGACTCTTTTTCAAAAGGTGAAATCGGCAAGGGAATGGGGAAGAAAATGAAGAACAATGAAGAGAGAAAAGTAAAAGACAAATGAAGAATGAATGGTTTTGAGATGTGTTTGAAGTGAGCAGCCAAGTGGGATATTTATAGGTTGAGACGACTGCTAAAAATAGCCAAAATCAGCAACCAAAGACTCCCCCATGGCCGGCCACACATGTGGCATGTTTGAAGATTTCAAACATGCTATTTTTAGGTAGGGTAAATCTTGAAGGACATTAATAGTGGAGGGGTTTGAATGCAAATTGAAGAAGTTTTCAAGGGCCATCTTGCAAGCCAAATTATTAGCCAAACAAGCTGATTGGGTCAGCATGTAAGACAATTTTGGGCTACCCAGTGCTTGGTTGGATCGGTTTTCTCAATTCAGCTCAATTGGGCCCCTTTTCATAATTAATCAATAATAATTTATTTAACCCAAATTAAATTGGATTAAAATTAAAATTAATTATATTATGAAGTAATATTCATAATGTGGACCATCTTAGGATGAAAATTTATTTTGCCTTGATGCTTCAAAATTGTTTTTCGGTTTTGCACTTCTAGTAGTGTCTGCTGAGCCGTTTTTTGTCATTTGTGCAAATATGTCAAAAATAATCAAAATTAATCAAAATTTGATATAAAATTAATTAAAATTCAACACATTCATAATTTAAGTATAATTTAATTATTTTATAATAATTATATATTTTTCGAAAAGAATTTTAAAGTTTTCCAAGTATCCCTTCAAAGAGAATGAAAATATTTATATGATACTCAAAGATCATTTGACACATGTATATGGATTGAATATTTT
Source organism: Gossypium hirsutum (assembly GCF_007990345.1). NCBI lineage: Eukaryota > Viridiplantae > Streptophyta > Magnoliopsida > Malvales > Malvaceae > Gossypium > Gossypium hirsutum. The sequence goes on along the minus strand of NC_053439.1, from coordinate 34,089,102 downwards.
TCCAAGGTTCGATTAAAAAGAAAAGGGAACAATGTATAGACACATTTGAAATATGACAATGATATTGAAGTAAATTTGCAAACAATGATGACTTTATTGGCTTTGTTAACAAATTATTGTTTATTCATTCTAGAAGTGAATGAAACTTATTGTTGTTTTTGGCAAATAGATATAAGTGGAAGATGGATAGTCCAAAATGTTGGTAAATGTTTATTCCTGAAACAAAATGATCAATGGTTTATACTAATTAATATTTCTTTGGAGCAGATAATATCTTGTGATCTTATTGGCAAAGAATATGAGTTAAGTTTACATTTTTTTCCGAATTATTTCTTATACACTTTTTGAAGTGAATGTTTGCTTTAAATATAATAAATTCTATTATCACTTTTGATCATTGAACTCAATTTGAATATTTGAACATTTCGACATATTACCTGAAGTGAATATTGCATATATTTTAATAAAAATTATATTTCTTTTGTTGAAGTAATGGCATTATGGATCTCTCATTGGTTTATACATTTATAGAAGTAAATGTCATAATATTACTTATATGTGGATACTAGATAAAATGAATGACAATGAAATTATCAATTGTTGCAATTTATATTGACATTATAATTCTACTAGTTGTGAAAAAGTACAAGGCTAAAAAAAAATATAATGCTAATAAATATTATGATAAATATGAATGCACCATGTACTTGCCTATAGCATGTCTAAAACATTAAATTTTGCAAAGTCTTATAGAAGAAAAAAAAGATACTCCATAATGCATGATAATAAAATTTGAATTGAAATTATGCTATAAGAGGTGGAGGTTAAAAAATTTTAATTTTAAACATCTATATATAGTTGTAGCTTTAATATCTTATTATGACCTTATAATATTTTGTATTTTATTATGTTATGGTATATAAAACAATTTATCTAACTGCATGCTTCTTAAAGTGTTTGATTAGTGACATGAGCTTAATTTTTGCTATATTTAACATATGAATTATTTATACTTATTCCTTATATAAAAATATATTTTCTTTTATATGGATAAATAATTTTTTTAAGGATCTAAAATTTTTATCATCTATGTTGAAAAGAATTTCAAAACTACATATTATTTAAAATAAATTACACATTCACTAATGTTATATGATAAAGTAATATTTTATTACATGCTCTTGAAAAGCTAAGTAATATTGCATCAAACTATAAAAAGATCTCTAAGAACTAATACTTTAAGAAGATATATGTTGAAGGAAATCTTTATGTGTTATACATTAAAATCATAGATAGAAACAACATGAGACACTCATGTATTTGTATTATATATATTCCTCGAAGCAATACATTACACTTATATGATTGACATATGAGATAGTGAAAAGAAATTCATAGTGTCGGTATGATCGGTTAGACCATCTCCAGTCAATAATGATGCAAAATAATTTGATGAAAATTTATATGATTTTATTGAAAAATTAGAAGTTATATTCATTTTAATAATTATTATCAATACTAGTTCTTTGGATAAAATATTGAACTAACACCAGCTAAAGTTAGAGGCTAGCTGCATTTTTGGATGATATCTAAATAATATAAGAGCTCAGTATCACATATGTGCAACCCAAAGTTTACAATATTATTCATGAAATAATCTGATTGTGCACAATCTCTATAGTATGCAATTTGTGCTAACAATGCTAGTGCATTATATCACAAGCTTGATTTTCGTAGTTTTAGTTGGGATAATATTAGGTTGTCTATGCCTATATATGTTATACTTAATGGTTAGCAAAACTATGTCTCCATTTAATTGCTCAACCATCAATATAAGAATAGCTTTACAATAAGCATATAATTTTATTTGCATCAAGCCAACATGTAAGAAATATTTGTCTCATGAGAATTGATTTTCATTTATAAGTCAATATATTTCATCTAAGAATATTTGAATATGCAATATCTATTTTATGTTCCACCACAATGCACTAAGATGAATCATCAAGTATGAAGTCGAGAAAAAATTAGAATTTTCATTAGATGTTAAAAGTTGAAAGAAGATATATTTATAATTTTGAAAAAGTATTGCCATGTTGCAAATTTTCTTAGTATTAAGGGGAGACAAGTTGGTTAAATAATTATGCCATCACTTTTTGTGATCCTCACTAATATTATATGCACAAAGTTTGAAGGATAAAATTATTTCTCAGACATGTTTAGTGATGACATTTAGAGATTGAATATACTAGTTGATACCTATACCATCTAAAATGCTCCAAAAAATTATATCTCCCGGAAAGACAATGTGATAAAAATAAGTCTTAAGTATACTAGAAGTATGGTAAACCAATCGATTTCATAAAACGATAAATTCTTGAAAGAAATGAGAAAGAAATGAATATAGTCACATGATAAAAAAGACGGGTACTCATGAAGAGACCCAATGCATAACTTTTGATAAAACCCCAGAATAGGTTGAGGTACTTGAAATTAAGAATATAATAGGATATCTCAATCAATTAGTCATAACTAAATATGATGGAGCTGACAAAAGGAAATTATTGTCGACGATGATAATATACGTAGAACACATCAATATTATGAAAAAGTGAGGATCTTGAATGAAAATATATTTGAAAGCATTGATATGGGAACAACTCATCAAAATAAAGAGACACTTCTATTATAACTTATTAAATGCATCTCGGACTTGAAGTTCAAACACCTAGAAGGTGTAAAGCCAAGAGGAGTACATATTAGCATAATAGCGAAAAAAATACAAGTCATAATATATAGAATTAACTTGTAACAAGAACATTCACAAAACACTTGGTTTTGGTTATGAAAAATGATTAATTTGTGGTGGATGCAACACCAAATAAAGTTATTTATTTATGTCTAGTGAATTTGTATTAAGCTAATATGAATTACTTGATAATATTAATGCCTGAAGCACAAAATTCGAGTTTCATGAGAAAATTATTAAATGTGCATATGATTTTGTTCAAGAGTTTTTATTAATTAATGTATTTATAAATATAGGTTATTATCATCATTGTTGATATTAATGTATCAAACATCATTGGAGTTCCTGAAGAATTTCTAAAAGATTTAATTATTCGATAGATAAACTTTATAATGAAAGTATATCTAAAAATGAAAATTTGTCTCGACGTGAAGATCGAGTGTTCAATAAGGACAAATTGTTACACAATGATATTATAAAGAATTGCTATTGAGTATCCAATAGTGTTTATATAATCAAAATTAATTAGGCTAATTTTTCAAGTAGATTGGAGATATTAAAAAGGAAATACAAATAGTCAAATAATAATGTTATAAAATGATGGTCCTGAAGTACCATTTTTATGTGTTCAATGCACTCATTGTATTGATAATAGTGAATGATACGATACATCATGCTTTATAAAGTTGTTGGTGACATCTAAAACATTAGAATGCAATTGAATTTTATTGTTATATTGATACGCATCAACAAAATTTGTTGTATATGTTGATAATTTACTATTGATAAATAATATTGAATGTCTCAATTTTGAGTTATAAAATGATGTTCAAATAAGGGGGATCAAAATATGCATTGTTGTAACACCTCTCACCTGATGCAAAGAATAATCGAGAATTCAATTAGGCACTCCCTACCGCTACATTTGAAAAGTTAATTTTCAGTATTGGATTGCGTCGTTTCAAAGATCTTAAGTGATGCTTACATGAGGGGGAGTAAATTAGCACTACAATTTTTTTTAGAGTTATGACATACTTGTATCAAAAGATTATGTACTTTTTTTTCTTTCACTAGGTTTTTGTCCCATAGGGTTTTTCCTAATAAGGTTTTTAATGAGGCATATCCTTTATAGATGATCATTCAAGGGGGAGTGTTATGAATGCTATTAAGTGGATGTTCATTATAATCAACCTTTCACCTTTCATCTTTTTGTAACCCCTTTCCTATTTATGTATTAGAAAATGAGGAGTCTAATCTCCCTATATATATATAAGTATACTACTTGTAATGATGATGAAAAAGAAGAGAAATGCAATAGAAATCCCAATTATTCTCATCTATTATTCTTGTGCTCTTTGTATTATTATAATTATTATATAACAACACTTATTTTTCAACACTTATTTTTTAATTTATCAAACATAGCCTAAGTCTCACCTTGCATGAAATATAATCCCTTAATGTAGTCTTTTAAACTCCACAACAGAAGGTAATGTGTGCTCTATAAGATATAATAAAAAAATTAAATTAAAAAAACAAAACACTTATCACATTTTCAACAAGTATACCTATAAAAATTTAAGTCTTTAAAGTGGTCAACAACCTCTTAACTTATTTATAAAAACATTTTTATTGGGTATGAAAACTTGGGTTTAATTCGTATCAACTTCATCCCTACAACCCTATCTCAATTATCAAGAAAAAAAACTCTTCAAAGCGTGCATCAAATAATTACTTATTTATAAAAATAGCTTAGTCAACGGAAAATGAGTTGCAAGTCAACGAAAAATAAGCCATTTTTCCTATAAAATTATTTACCCTTTTTGAAAAGCATAAGTCATTTTCTGGCTTCTCTATAGATAATTTTATTTTTATATAAAAATTAACTTAAATAAAGCTTAATATTATTATATTGATAATAAATTTTATTTTTATTTTTAAATTATTTAAAATTATTAAAATATTATATTTTTCAATATTATTAAACATACATATTTAATTATTTATATTTAATCATATAATAAATTTTTAATATAATAAATATAATTTATTATTTTAATAAATTATTTAATATTTCAATTTTATTTTAATAATAAATTTTAAAAATAATAATTTTAAATAATATTATTCACATATTATTGAAAAATATTCAATATTAATATTTTAATAATAAATATTTATTAAAATTATAAATATATTAATAATAAATGTTTTGTAGTATAAAGGTTAAAATATGTCATAAGTCTTATGTACACTTCACAGATTTGCAATTTAATCTTTGTACTTTTATTTTTAAGAATTTAGTCCCTTTACTTTTTAAAATTGAAAATTAAGTCCAATTGTTGACATTGTTAATTTTTTTTTGTCAATTTTATTGATATCACATTTTTAAATAAAAAATACTCACTTGGTAGTCATGTAATTAAAAAATAACGTTGTAATGAACTTGAATTTAACATAATATTTTTAATATATGTAAAAACAATATAAAATATAAAATTATAGATAAAAATAAATTCAATTAAACAATAAAAAATAAGAAAATCTCAAATGTATGTTTGTTTCATTAAAAATAATTTTTATAAAATATTTAAAAAATCTATCAAATAACAGAAAATATTTTATGTAAATTCATCTAAATATAATAAAATATTAATTTTTTTAGAAAAATAAATCATTTTTGAGAAATAGCAATAGCCTAATATTTATTTACCGAAATGTTTGAACCCGAATACATTCTATAAATACGTTCAATTGGTGAAAAACCCTTCAGCACTATGTTCCACCGTAAAAGAGTTTCTAAGTATTATATTATAATTAAGATTCATGAAACACGAGTTGGTGTTGACAGGTCAATGTCAATCTTGAATTTGACTGAAACGAACGGAAGTTTTCATTTGTCCTCTTTTTTATTTTTTATTTTTTATTTTTTGGGTTACCAAGTTTTCTTCTTTGTTCTAATGTCGTGCACTTGACGCCTTGACCCAAGTCATTGTTACAGAATCACACATTTGCCCATAATCCACTCCTTCACTCACCAATCACTTATCTCTTCCCTAACCCTCCCCTCATGCTTCTTTTATCTATATAAACTCACCCCTGCATTTCATTGCTCTTGCACCAGCAATCACCATTGTCACTACAAAATCACTAAATAACAAAGAAAACCCATCCTTTTTTCTCCCCCAGAAACACAAAATGCTTACCTTTGTTGCTTCTTTTATCCACTGGATTTTTTCTGATGAAATCGCTTTAGGATCCAACACTACTGCATCCAAGTTCATAAACATGAATGGGTTGAATAAGAATCGATATTCGCCCATCAAGAAACACTTCGATGATTCCTTTCCAAGTACAAAGCCATTGCTAGAAGTTAAAGATCACAAGGATATCAAGAGAAGTAGCCCCGGTTTTGATTCAAAAGCAAGGAATATAAGAGTAAAGGTGAAGATGACAAGGGAAGAAGCTGTTCGATTGCTTTCGAAATGCAAAGATGGAGGGGTTCTGGAATTCAAAGATGTAGCTCGTGAACTTGTGGACCTCCCAGGGAACCGAGTTAATATCGTGTCTCCTTGCCCTGATCGTAATATTCCAGTGCTTTATCGCATTCCTGAAGAGTTTTAGATAGCATGGCAATCTTTAAAGAAAATGTTCCAATTTTCTGGGTTTTTTTCTTCCGGGGGGGGGGGTTCAAAATTTTCACAAAGAGAAATTGGCTGCATATGTAATTTTAGGTTGAAGAAGAGATACCATTTTCATGTACAAATTACTAGTAACAATTTATTCAATGAAAAGTTTGGGTCTCAGATTCTTTTATAATATGGTGACACTCATATCTAAATTGAATAGATTCATCTATGTAATTCTTTATATGAGTTCATGTATAAATTAGTTACTAATGCCAAAATTTGAATTTATAAACTATAGTTTCAACTGTCTGAAATGTCTCGAAATCATTTTAAGTGACCTTATTGTTTTATATATATTTTTTATAAATATATTTGCTTCATCGCACACATTTCGTTACCCATTTTAATTTTCGATTGCTATATTGAATCTGTGTGTATTTATTTAATTTTCGATTGCTATATTGAATCTGTGTGTATTTATAGGCAAATGGATTTTAAATATTATAAAATTGTAAGATTAAAAATTCAAGTTTAAATAAAAACATATAGAATATTAGAAATATAATAAATTAATTCAATAATTAAATTTAATAAATTTGTTATTCCATTGCTAGACCAAAGAAAGTGGACAGTTTGCCTAATTTGTTATGGACGATTCAAGGTTTTTTTATATAAATAATTTTAAAATATTAATTAATTACCAAAAAAATTTGGACAATTTTATATACAAAAATTACCCATTTGTTATATTGGAAATCAGTATTGTCTAAATAACTAGTGGCACCACTCTTTTTCCTCGAATAATTATCCAATCATCAGTGTTTTTTTTTTAAAGATTTTTTCTTGTGTCGTTACTATGTCAAACGGCACTCATATGTATTTTTTGAAATATCTATGAAAAATGCGGATATTCATGGTGGAGAAAAAAAGAAAAGTAAATATTTTTTAATGAGTGTTGCTAGTCTGTTAGGCGGCACCACCCAAAACATATAACCCCACCCCAGGCAAAAAAAAACTGTACTTGTTGAAGGTTGTGGTTTTTGTTGATGTTTTTGGTGTCTATTTAAGAGAGAGAGAAAACAAAAGGGAAGATTTATGTTTAGTAGGAGGGGAGAAAAAAGAGAGAAAGAATAAGAAAGATTTGTGCAGGTTTTTCAAGCATCAAGTTAGAGATTATAAGGTTAGTTTGTAATTATTTGTATGTAATTATATATATTTTTAGTTTGAGCTACTATTTTTTTAAAACAAAAGCTATTTTTTATTTTTCTTTTTTTTTCCAGATATTGTATTGATGATGAATAACTAATTATTTGTATACGTTCATCTCGAAAGGGTAATTTTACAAAGAACAGTTGGTTGTATATTTGAATCTAACCAGCAAATAGGAATGAGATTTAATAAGAATGTAAAACTCGAAGATATGAAACAAAATATTAGTGCAAAAATAGCTCGATGTTGTGCGAGGAGGATGTCTAGACTATTTTACAAATTTCCAGTTTCATCAAATAATATAAAATTTATCGAGATGAAACGTGTAGATGATGAAGACATAGAGACAATGATTGCACTTTATTGCTCGATAAGGAACGTGAACACTAAACCAGTTCGGTTGTTTGTTGAGTTAACGGATGTGGAGCCTGTTCTAAATGTCACTTAATTAAGTCAAAAATATAGAGTTGAAGACCCATGTACAGAGGTTCTGAGAGCGTCTGTTGATAGGTGATCGTCTGTACACGAGTTTGATTTTGATTTGAATGTTGGATGGGAAAAATAATGCGGTTATGGAGAGACATCGACATGGGCCAAAAATCCACACCATGATCTGACTATGTATAAAAACCCTAATCCTGGCTATCATGCGGCACCAGGCTAACACCCTGCCACCGACGTGATCAGATGGTCACGGGCTCACCCCACACCTTTTTTAAAAAAAAAAAATTTGGTTCCTTTTTTTTCATCTCTTAGCTTTTTCATTAAACTAGTTTTTTCCCCTTGTGAATACCCGTTAAAATATATTTCACCTATTAATTTTTTTTTAACTTGATAGTAGTGATAGTGATAGTGATAGTGGAAAAAAATTTCACGAGACGGTAAGGACCGTTATTCCATAAATTTTTATAGTGAAAATATTTTATTTTTTTTAAGCTTAACAACGTTTATTCTTTTTTGAGTGAACTAAAAAGTTTGTTTTTAGTTATTGTAATTCTAGTTACATGAACAATGGATAGAAATGCGATGATCCCCACTATCACTTTAACTTGTATGATAATGATACTAACTATAGTTGGAATAATCACATGATTTAGTAGCGGTCACGATCGCCTCATATTTTCTTCTTCTTTTTTCTTAGTGTTTTTTCATTTTTTTCTCACTCTAACCTTCCTTTCATGCACCACTTTAATAACAACAACCGCTATCGCCCTGAGTTGCATTTTAGCTTGTTTCCACCATCATTGTCACTTCCCTCGCCACCGGTCTTCTTGCCCTCACCTTTGACACATGTTTTGGACAATGAGGTTAAAGATACCACTTTGAGGGAGAAAAAGAATAAGTTGATTAAACAATTTTTTACCCTATGATTATGATCTCAAAATTATGTATGAGTTTATAAAGCATCCTCTTCTAGTCGCATGAAACTTGATCACATAACCACCGTCAACTGCTGAAACTTTTCATGTGTAGGTTGGAACACTATACTTGAATCTATGATCGCATAACCACCGCGAATTCGGAGCCTAAGTTGCAATGCGACATCTTCTAAGATGATGGTGCACTCCCCTAATAACAAATTAAATGTGTGAACTTTTGAACGCCACCGCATCACCATGAACTCAAACATACCTTAAAACTATCATAATTTCTCCCTAAAACACCAAAACAAATAGAATATTTCTCCCCCAATTTCGAACACCCAACAAAAAAAATAATTTTTTTCTGTATTCTCCCATTCTATTGAACATTCATATTTTTTTCCATTTTCTCCCCTACTACTAACCACAGATCTTTCTTCCTTCTTTTCTTCTCTTCAACAGAATTTTTTTTAAATAAAAACCAAAAACTTAAACATATACAGATTTTGCACCGAAATGGGGTATATATAATGGGTGTGCCACCTGACAGTGTGGCAACAACAATTAAAAATATAATTTTTTTTTAAAAAATCACCGATGTCACTTGACACACTAGTAACACCTATAAAATTTTTTTTCCTGACAACCACTAGTGTTGCCTAACATAGCGGAGGCACTGATAAAATTTTTTTCCTTTTTTTCACTAACAGTAATATTTTTAATAATTGGACCGTTTCTGCCTGACAGATCGACGACATCTATTAATTTTTTTCCTTTTTTTCTCCACCGTGAATACTCGTATCTTTCACAGGTATTTCGAAAAATACATATAGTGGTGGCACAAAAAATATTTTTTTTAAAAAACTGATGATTAGGGGGAAAATAAGGGTGGTGCCGCTGATTGGTCAGGTGACACCGACCTCCACTGTAGCAAACAGGTCATTTTCGTAATTAATTAATATTTTAGGGTTATTTATATAAAAAAGCCAAAGCCTCAAGTGAGGAGTATAGGCCTATTCGCCAAGAACGAGAATCCATGCAGGTAGAAGAAGAGTAAAAAAGGTGTAAGTATTGTAAGTGGACCATGAGGAATCTGCCAAAAAATGGTGATAAAGATGGAAGCCAATGAGGCAAGGGCGAAGACCCAATAAGAATTAGAGAAAGATAGGTCATGTAGGAGCGAGCCTAGTTATGGAAAAATAAGAATGGAAAATTATTTGAGGATCGCAAGTCGAGATTCGTCATGAAGAGCCACTAAGGGTAGCTTAATAAAGTTGTACACGAGAAGCGTATCTCATAGGAATACTGAGAGATGTGCTCTCAGGATAAGGATTCTACCGAAGGAATAGAATGTGTGTTAAGACCATTCCTCTTAGAGAAAAGTATATTAGGGGTGTACCGCCAGAAGGATAACTCTATAGGGAGGAAACAAGTAAGTAATATGGTAGATTCGCATAGTCGTCGGAACGATAAACCATGGGTTCGCCAAAGGGGCGAGGCCTGCTGAAGGTTAACATAATATAGGGATATCGATATGTCCTTCGGGGATAGTGTATATGAAGAAAGGGTCCTCTAAAGACAGGTTTGACCAAGGAAGTCTGCCAAATAAGGCGTGACATAAAGACCCTTGGGCAAAAGACAAGTGAGCGCTACCACAAACGTACAAGATGTTGGACGGACGTACAACCAAATAAGATTGAGGACGACGAATACCCTGAATATGAGTGTATGAAATGAAAGAAATATGAGAAGTTAGGATAGGACATGCGAATGTGGCGAGGTATCTAAATTATGGACCAAAGGAGAGTCCACCCATATGAAGGTCTCATGGCTAGTCGAGTAGCTCGAAAGCTTGGTTGAAATTTGCCACCTTGATATAGAACACTCGCCATGAGTGAGCATGGAGTATTTATGTTTAAATTATTTTACATTGTTTACCCTCATGTGGTAGGGTTTAAATATATGGACAGAAGAGGAACTCATTAATTTCAATTAAACTTACTGGAGTTCATATGATGATTGTAGGACAAGCGAGGAATTGAGGACTTTGAGGAGGGACTAAGCCAGACGATGTCAAGATCGATGATCACTGTTGGATCCAGTCATGCACATGGGATAAGGGTACCATTGGAGGCTTTGCCATAAGATCAATAACAACGAAGCCAAATAGTATACTTAGAATCTTAATTTTAGGACAAGAAGTCCTTAGCTAGATTTTAAGACTTGACATGTAAGCAAACAATCTAATTAAAAGTAGAAATGAAGTGAAGTATTAAGCATTCAACAACTTAAGGCCTTAGTTGTAGGAATTATAATTATTATTGATTTTATTTTTAGAATGTTTTATTTTAGATTGCTTTGTAGCAATTAAGTTAGCCAAAATAAGTATAGGTCCATTTGTGACATCCCATACCCAGATCCAATGGATGGTTCAAGTGTGGGGTGTTACAAAGAGAACCTCAAATAATTTGATTATTAATAGCAATGCACTATCAAATCATCACTTTTAGATTAACTTTGGAAATGTGTTTTTTAGGGTTATATCAAACATGAATTAAGAAAGAAATAATTCAAAAGTTGATAAATAAAGGGCAAACAGCACCAACAGCCCTTTAATTTTGTTTAGATTTTTATTTGCCATTAACCTTTTGAAACTTACAATAATGTCACTAATGTTTTGGGGTTCTTATAAAAAAAATCACTCCACCGTTTTTTTCGTTACCAAGGTAACGTGAATATGACATGGCATGTTAAATTTCCACCTATTGGCCATGTAGATTACCACCATGAACCTCCATTGAACTTTTCCTCTTCATCTTTAACCATCATCAACACACAATGCCCATCCTTCACCACTCTCGACCTCACCAAACATCGCAAGCCACCACACCACCTATTTTCAATCGATTACCAAAAACTTTCAAACCCTATATGAACTAAACACACACTTGCTAAAACTAATATCTTCACTCCTTCATCTTTAACCTCCCATACAAATTACCACCACCCTTTTCGCCATGGCTTACACTTTTCACCATATTCACTTCAGACACTTCACCATCCTCTACTTCCCTCACTCTCAAAAACCACCCGAACTCTCATAACCTCGATCCTTATTACCTCTCACTACACCACCTCCCTCAATCACCATCAAACTCGACATTCTCTCTCAACTCTTACACTCATCACAATTAGTGAGCTTCACTATCATAATTCCTTTTTCTCACCCCCTTTCTTAATAGAACCACCACTATCACAATAACAAAAACACCAAACAAAAACCCCAAAACTACAACTCAAAAAACCAATAAAAATCATCAAACACAGAAGAAGAAGAAGAAGAAGAAGAAGAAGAGGAAGAAGAAGAAGAAGAAGAAGAAAATATCTTTTTAAAACAAAAGCAAACCTACAAGAAGCAAAGTTAAGAATAAAAATAATCCACAAAATAAAAAGAAAGAAAGAGAACAAGTAAGAAAAAATAAGAAAAAAGAGCCATATTAAATCTAGTCAAGGTTCAGTTAGCAAGCTCCAAGCAGTGGTTTGATGATCCAAGCAGTGGTTAGTATATTCATTTTGTATACTAGTATTCTTCGAAAAAATTGGTTTAATAAAATATTCATTGTTTACATTAATATTCATTGTTTATTGTCCTCCACATTTTTTGCACGCAAAGAAAATTGAAGTAAATATTAGCTCACTGATTATCTAATGTTTAACTAATACTAAGTTGTATTACATGGTCAAATTGTAATATGGAAAAATATATTGTATTAGTAGATAACTTAAACATGTCCTTAGTCTAATCGGAAATAAGCAAATTGATTGAAAGAAAATATGGTTTCTATTGAGTATAATTAAGGAGTTCTTTTTTCTTAAGCGTTAAAATGAATGACTCATAGAAGATAGAGACATAGATGTTACTAATTGGATTGACAGTGCATTAAACATGACCCAAGTAGAATAGATCATAGATCCATTTATAGATTTATGGATTTATTCACCTGTGATGTTCATAGTCTGGCATACCTTAATCCTGAGTGGATGATGGACTATGTATGCGTGACTTGTATACTTTGATGTAAGTAAAATCCTGAGTTCAAATAAATAAGGGGCTGAAAGCTAGTGCGTTAGGCATACAAATGTTGTGGTATATAGCATCATTCACAATAATGGAATTCATAGCCCAACTAAAGGGTAAATGATATTCTCTTATCGGCATTACATGATAGATGAAAAGTAAATGCGGCAAGGAGTCATTTGTCTTTGTAATAAATGACTTTATTACTATTTGATAGTAATTGACTTTTCATGAAAAATATGTAATGGTTACCATGAGATAAAATAGGATCATATTGGGAGAACGGATTTATCCCAAAGAGATTAAAGATATCCTATAAGGGTAACACACTTATAACAAGGTCATCAGACAAACACTTATTTAAGTAGCTTTCGTAATGGTATGTAATTAGCGAGATTTCAGTCATAATACTATAGCAGAATGACTTCGTGACTAAATAAGTTTATAATTAATATGTGAAAAACTGGAACTTAATTATAACTTACTTGAACCTTAATTATATATGTCAAATTAATTCCTTCGCTAGCTCGTTGAAACCAGAAATGAATTGCATATAGAACCAAATGGATAGAAATGAATGGAAATGATAAAGTATGAAAAATGGGTTACATTCACAAATGATCATTATAATTTGATTTTTTTGAATTACTATTTAATTAATTACAATTAAAAAATTGAAGTTTGAAAATATAATTAAATTGATTAATCATTATAAATCCGTTGAATAATAAAATTAAATATATTTCCTCATAGCTTTTTTTATGGTGTAATTGTTATGACTTTAACAAAATAAGAATTGAGTTGAGAAAATTATTTAATTGAGAAATTAATTAAGTTAATTTAATTAATTAAACTATTTGAATAAATAATATTTATTTTGAGAAATAGAAAATAAGTATTAGGTTGGATTAAATTATAAACTGTTGGGTCAAAAGTTCAGAAAGCACGTATAATTGAACTCAATACATGAGAGGCTCAAATCCCCTTAATAAACATGTAAGGGGCGATAACCCTAGTAAATTTACTAGGGCACAAGTCAAGGTATGAAAATAGCGAAGAAGGCTGTTCGGTTGAAACCCATGATTGATTCGAACCCGTTTCACACAAAGCACAGGTGCCTTTCGGTTAGGGTTTATTACTATGAAAATCACAAAGTGGCTCGGTTTTGAGAATTTTAGATCTTCCATTGTAACTATAAAATCTTTCCTTAACCAATTTTTCCAACATGATCTAGAGGAAAATTATATTAAAGAATGACGTCGATCTGACGATGAACAATGGTGGATCAGGGTTATCAACTTCAATGTAACACCCTCTTATTTAATCCGGTCATCGGGTCACAGTACCAAGGTGTTATGTTCATTGTTAGAGCAACTATTGTTAAATTCAATTCATTTTATCATTTTAATCAAAATACTAAAATCAATTAGCATTTACAATACAATTTAAAATTTTATCTAAGTTTAATTCAAGCTTCCGATAGCTCTCGGAACAATTTATAATTGAATAGGGACCAAATTATAAAATTTTCAAAACCCCAAGTTAATGTCACAACGTTCGGGTTCTTCATTGTGACGTTACCCATAGACTTGAGCTCACCGCAATGTCAAATTTGTGTCCAATTGATTTCCATACTGTCATTTCTCATCACCTACAATTAAGTTTATATATCATAATTCAACCAATTTCACTCAACATATCATTCACATGTATCTATTTCCAATTTCAACACCATATGATTCTCAATCAAATTTATTGGATTAACACAACTATTAAAGTTTTACAAATAAGTTCATTAATACATGATATAAAAATTATTCACTTAATGTCTCAACAATTAATTTAAACTTCTCTTATATATTAGCAATTCCATCACTTATAACAACTTTTTAATATTACAGCTCTTCTACTTTTCTTCCTCCTCCCCATCTCCATTCTACATCATATAAGTGCATGTATTTATATGATAATTTATGGCTTTTAGTATAGCATGCCTATATGCTACATTAATAATGATTTTACTAGTTACATATATACTCTTAACAAAGTTGTCTACTTGAGTAACATTCATTAAATTCTTTATATCTTGGCCTATAGAATTCAAAATTTGAATTCACTTGCTGCTTTTGAACCTAGACTCAATGAACTTTTTACCATAAAAATTTCATAATTTTCACTTAAGTCAATTAATACAGTGTCTTTTTTAAACTTTCCCCTATTTTGTTGCTAGGCAGCTTTGACCTTTTTCACTAAAAATTAATTATCTTCAATACAGGATTTGTATAACGTTTTTGTTTGTGTCCTTTAAAAATAGACTCATCAATATTTTAATAATATGAATTTGCATATCCTAAAATTTTTTGTTCAATTGTTAATAAATTTTCAAATTTAGAACAGGAGTACCCGAAATCATTCTGACATTGTCTCATAAAAGTTCATATATCTCATAATCTAAAATTATATTACTTACATAGTTTATTTTATAAAAAAACAAGGCTCAATAAGTTTTAATTCCATATTTAATTAAACCTCTAAACGGATTTCTACAATTTTTGGTGAATTGTCAAAGTTAAACTACTGCTTCTGTCCAAAACTATTTTAATGAATTTATTTAATTATTAAGATTTATATCATTCACACCAACACTTAACATTTATTTCACTTATCAACTATTAATTTAATATAAAAGATAATTTGATTATGTATATCATCACACTTAAATTATGATTCAATTTAATTGTAACACCCTCAACCTGATCCAATTGACTGGATCCAAAGCTGTATTACCACACAAATACATACACAAGCTTGATTTACTAATGCAGTTTACAAATAATGACAATTTACTTAATTGCAAATTTCAAACTAAAATACATAAGTAAATACAAATACAATATGAGATAATTAAATTACAATGATATCCAAATTGAAATCCTAAATTATTATAAATACCCAAGTGTGGATTTCTAAGGAGTATTTTAATCTTTAGACCCGCCACCAAGATCGATCTGTATGCGTTATAACCTGATACAACGCTTTTTGGCATAGTCCTAGCATCGTCCCTCCTAGCATAGACCCATAACATCGCGTCTGGAACATAACACACATATATAAGTTCATAATAACTTAGTGAGAAATAATCATTCATACTTTAGTCGTTGTATTCCCAAACAGGCAGATAGTCATCACCACCAGCTTTTTTTCTCTAAACTTCATTTATCTATCATCATGAGCATCACGCCATTTATGAACATGATCATTTTTTATGCCCCCTATAACATGGCTTGTATCCTTTATCATAGTTTCATCGATGGCTTCGTCCTATCAGAATTCCTTTCTAACTCATCTTGATGATGATTCTTTTACCCATATTCTTTGTAAATCGACGTTTAGAGTTACTTTTCATACCTGATCATTCTTCAAATTCTTTTACTCTTACTATTTACAAGTAT
This sequence comes from Gossypium hirsutum, assembly GCF_007990345.1. Classification (NCBI taxonomy): domain Eukaryota; kingdom Viridiplantae; phylum Streptophyta; class Magnoliopsida; order Malvales; family Malvaceae; genus Gossypium; species Gossypium hirsutum. Next base: position 34,072,624 of record NC_053439.1, on the reverse strand, counting down.
ATGCGCTACTTTGAGTTATCAAACATAGTCTTTACTTAGATTCGATCCTTAAACTCACTTGGTTCTTACTTTTAATTCATCGGATAGCACATTCTATTCCTATTAATCTTGATTTTAAAAGAGCCCAAGCAAAATAGGCTTATGTCATTTCATACATTGTCCGCCACAAAAGAAGCTCATTAAGAATATCTCACCAAGGGTTCAACATGGTTCGCCACAAGGGCATTTCCTTCATAGTTCACCATGCATATTGTTACTTCAAAGTTCGCCATGAATACCATTCCTTTAGAATTCATCATAGAGGTGTTTCATTTACATGGTTTCCACAAGGGCCATTCTTATAAAGATTGCCACAAAGGCTAATCTTTTTATTTTTCGCCAAAAAAGCTTTCGCTTCATGGTTCATCACAAAGGCTTTCTTTTCATGGTTCGCTATAAAGCCTTTCTTTTCTGACATGTTTACGATAAGGATTCGCCTACACTCACATTATGTGAGGTTTGCCCATCATCATCTTGGGACATGTAGAGAAACTTCGTTGAACAATAACCGTCATTTAGTTCCTTTTGGAAAATGCCATGGCTATGGACTTTTCCTTACAGAGATCGTGTTTAAAGTCCCAACAGACTCCTTTAGACACCACCGTGGTAAATAAACACAGACACACTTGACCGGCTCTTCATGCATTGACACCATTTAAGACTTCATACTTTGATCTATTAACAACACCCGACTAACTCACATCTCATCTCATACATTTCATTTGTGCTCATACAACCGTACTTCATCATCAGAATACTTATCACAAACTTAACTTGTTAGATTCCATACGAATTACAAATGTATAATAGTATAACCTTATATTGTACCTTTTTTTATATCAGTAACACAATTCATTCATTTTCCACATAGATATCTAGCATAAACGATAAACATAAAGGAGTTAGTTTAGAGACTCATCTAACATCTACAAATAGCAGCTTGAACTCCAAATCCAACAAGAAACTGCAACTATCACTGCTTAAGAACTGAAATAGCACCATTAAAACTCATTCTTAGCCCTTTTTTCCATCAACACAAACCTAGATAATCCTTTATATAAAGCCTTACTTCCCCATCTTACTGTTCAGACCCTTATGGTCCTAATTTTTCATAGCATAATATGTAAAGCCATAAAACTTACCTTGACATGGAGTAACTACTAATAGAGACCTAGATCTACCACTCTAGCTTGAGGGAGAAAGAAACATTGTAAGTTCTTTAGGATCCAAGTAACAATACTTCTTGAGGAAGGGAGAAGAAAAACTCACTCTTTTCCAACCTGAGAATCTACATGAATAACCTAAGCCCTTATTGGAACTTGACACGTGTCTTAAACTTTCAAGACTGCCTTAATAAAATGGTTTAGAGCTATAAATTGAAATTCAATATTTTATATTTTTTGTTAAACCCTTCATTCCATCCTAACTACCTCGTTAGTATGTAACTAACTTGATAACCTAATAAACTGGGTGAACAATACCTTTAGCGACAACCCAATTCACCCAAAAATCCTCATTATTCTTACCAATCTCTTCTTCTCTACAACTCATCACATTTAGAGAACAATCTTTACATAATACTATAACGCCAACTATTCGCCCAACCTACACGCCAAAAGTATCAATTAGGCGGATAGCACTACGCCACTCAGATTACTTTCGGTTTACTCGCCAAATTCAAGATTCACCAAAACAGGGTGTTACATTAATCTTTTAAGCTCACATATCATTAACATATAATTTTATCATAATTTCTCATAATACAAATTATATCACAATTTATGGGTTACAATTGATAATATACTTTCCATCACTACTACTTAATTAAAATTCACATATTTAATACTTTTAATTATGAATGAAATTAAAATGAACACTTACCTCTTTTGCTTCTCTTCTATTTCTTTCTTAAATCACTATCCTTCTCTTTTCTTCTATTTTTCTTCACTTTCATCTACCAATTTCTTGCTTCTAATTTGATATTCTAACTCTATAGTATCTTTACTTCACTTCTCATTTTGGGTTGCTATGGAAACTTTCAAGGAATTTGAGAGAATTAATGGGATTTTATGGTAAAAGACCAAATTATAAGAAAATGAGAACTTCTCCCCTTTTATAATGGTGGTCACGTTGGTGCATGGAAAGTATGAAGAGATTTCTTAATACTTTCCATACAAATATCTCTTTAATTAATTAATTAAAACATTAAAATATCATATAATAAAATAATAAAATATTCAATCAATCATATTTCAACACTTTTCTTCTTTAAATATTACACCATATAATTATCTATTTTGAGTAATGATCATTTTACCCTTCATGTTTCTTCAAATTTCCATCATTGAATCACTTTTCACTTTAAGTCCCTCATATTTCTCCACTTATTCAATTTGGTCCCTACACACCAATCTCATGTTACAAGAAATTGGGTTATTTTTACTCTTGGTAAAATTACAATTAAGTCTGTTATATTTCTCCAGTTTTTCAATTTGGTCCTTACACACCAATCCCATGTTACAAGAAATTAGGTTATTTTCACTTCTGGTCCTTCAATTTGCTCATACTTATGCTTCAACCCCTTAAATTTTGAATAATTGTACCCGAACCTCAAAACTTTTTACATATTTAAGATTTAGTCCTTACTTTAATTTAGTATACCACAACATACTTCTCAATTCAACTTTCTTTGACATCACTTAACCTTCTCTTTTATCAATTTTATTTTTCTTATTTCACTTTATCGAGAAATCAATCATACACAATCTCGATTTATTATAGATTTTATGGTATAACAATTTTAGGGGTGTTACATTCAAACATTTGCATGGATTTTTGGAAAGTTTGGTTATTTTCAAGGGAAATCTAATCGGATAAAGTTGAAGAAGGAGAAGAGGGGAGACTTTTGGTATTGTTTTTTTATCAGAGATGACACCAAAGTGTGGCAACGTATGACAGTGTTTTAACGACAACTAAGAAATTTTTTGGGAAGCAAAAATCACAAAAAAAAGAAGGAAAAAAGAGAGAGGGAATAATGACGGTATTGGATAGACAACAATAATGGCGACAATTGAGATAGAATGTTGCTAGGGTTTTCTTTTGAGAGAAAATAAGCTTTTTTTAAGAAGAAGAAGAATGAAAAAAAGTAAAATAAAAAATTATTTTTGTTTAATAATTATTTTAAAATAATTAGTCAATAAAATAAAATAAAATAACTCTTAAAACATGACCATCCAGGTGTGCAAGAGCCAACTTAACGTGCCATATCATATTCACATTATTTCAATAACCACAGAAAACGATGTAGTGATTGCTTTTTTGTAATAACTCGAAAACGTTAGTGATATTATTGTAAATTTTAAAATGTCAGTAATAGAAATAAAAATTTAAACAAATTTAGAGGGATTGTTTGTGTAGATTACCCATAAATAAATAAAATAAAATAATCCATTTGATTATATCAATAATTAAAACAAAATTTTTTTTGAAATGAAAATAAAAAAAATAGCCAACTAGTTACATAAACAATTACAAAAAAACAAAACTTTTGGTTCTGTCCATTTCTAATATTTCTTGAATCTCTGTAGAAGGAGAATCTAGTATATGCAAGTCCCAAAGCCAGTTTGATAACTGTGTCCGCAGCCTGGTTCCATCGGAATAAGTCCATGATTAAGATGTGCAATTCAAAAGTAGAATGAATTTCCAATAATTCAACCACTAAATTTGGTTGGGGTTTCTTTTAATTTTTGAACCCGTCAAACACATACGTTAGCAGAAAAAAGATTAATTTAAATTTCTTCATATGAATTTTTCCTTACACATATCGAGACAACTTTTCTCGATAGAAACAAAAACATATAATAAATTTAAGTATAGCTCAAAGCGTTTACCATTTTTCTTTAGAAAAAGTGAATACTGATAAATGTTCAAGAAAATTCAAAGAAAATGTTAAAAATGATGATTAGTTATTTGATTGAGAAATGTAAACTTGTAAGAAGGTTAAGACACCGTCAAATTTAATCCAAAGTTTAACGTATTATATACATTATTTTGACCACCAAATTAAAGTTCACTGCTTTATAACTAATGCACCACCGTCGTTATTAATAGTAGAAACCTATGCTCTAATTAATAATAAATAAAGGAACATGAAAGCTACATTCATTTACTGCATCTACTAAAAGTATCTGTTTCTCTTCTTCTTCTTCTTCTTTTTTCTCTCTCTCTCTTTCACTTTTACTCCATTAATGTTAATTAAAAATGAAAAAATTGACCCAGTCATAACAAATAGCAAACTCAGCTGGGATATAAAATTTGATTTGATGTGAAAAAAATTAAAAAAATTTAAATCAATCGAATTGAGTTATGCAAATAATTCGAGTTAATTCGAAGAGCTTCGAGTTCGAATCGAGTTAAATTTTACAATTCGAATAATTCGAATAACAGATTAGTGTAAATACGCTTTTGATCCCTGTCAAGTTTGAAAATCAGCAAATTGATCACTCTCTAAAAAAACAAAAAAAAATCTAAAATTCAAAATAATTTTTAAAATTAAAAATATTTATTTTTTAATAAAATTCTAAAAAATTCTAAAAAATGTATAAAGAAAGTTAAAAAATTAAAAATTTTCTAGAATAATAATTTGAAAGAAGTTAATTAATTATTCAAGTTTATCATATTGAAGTATTATTATTATTATTTTGCTTTGATTTTTTTTCTAATATATATGATTTCAAAGCTAACATATAATTAGTTATATTGTAACAAAATTTTAATTTGACATGTTTAATTTTTTAATCTAACTCGAACAATTTCACTCAATTCGACTCGACTCGAATTTCATTTCACTCAACTCAATTCGAAAAAAAATTAAATCGAGTTAGGATGATAAAATATGACTTGTCAACTTGATTAACTCAAAAATTTTCCATTTGATTCGATTGAATGCTCATCCTTATGTGAGGAGGTTTGAGCTCAAATATTAATGTTGAAAAATGAATGCGACAAAAAAAACTTAGGCTCGATTAAAATATGGATCAAGCTCAAATTTAAACATTCAAGACCCAAGCATAACCTATACCATTTTCTAAGTTTGTAATATATACTATGCAATTTTATTTTTATACATTATGAAATTTATAATACATAATTTTTTTTAAAGAATAACACAAAAATTAAACTTATAATAATATATAATACTATAATACAAACATTTTAAAAATATGTTAAGTTGTTAAAATTTGAATAAGTGAGAAATATAAATTTATTAAATATTTAATTTAAAATAACATAAATATTTAAAATAAATAAATAATAACATGAATAAGACGAAAACTAGCTTAAGTTAATCATTTACCAATATGAAGTAAAATTTGATTTTTCATATTTCGAGCTAAACTGAGATTGGGGAAATACAAAGTATATTAATATTATACATAAGCCCACCCCAAATTCAACCCGACTTAGCTCTCTTGTAGGCAAGGTTGTTTGAACAGGACCAGATTAGCTGGTCAGATTGGTTAAACTGAGAACTAGCTAAGGTACTGATCTAGAGAAGAGCATTGAACCGGTTGATTCAAGAACCAATACAACCCAACTGAGCTGGATAAAAAAAACTGGTTGAAGTGAATTTTTAATATATAATATGAATTTTTTTAAATAATTTATTTAATCGAACCAAATAAATCAATCAAACCGATAAACCAATTGCTTAATTAATTCAACCACCAATCTAATTTTAAAATTTTTTTTCTCTAACTCAGGTTGTCCATTGCTTTCAGGGCATCCACAAAACAGTGGTTTATATTTAGTTGGTTATGGTTAGTTGATTAGTATGGTGCTGAATTTGATTAAAGGAGTTTAGACTCTCAACTCCCATATGTTTACAATCAACTCCCAAACTCTTTAAATCATTAATTACAAATTTGAAACTCGCAATTATTTCTCAAATAAGAAATAAGAGTGAGAGATTCTGCGAAGATTTGCTAGGTGAATTTATAACTACAAAACTTCTAACTAATTTCATAAAATACCCAGAAATTTTATTCCATCAATTCCCATTTCCCATAAAAGCACAGCTTAGAAATAAAACTCCATATCAGTAATTAGTAAACAAAGAGAAATCTATATTTATCCAAAAACCCACTTGGTTCATCACACAAGCCAAAGGATCAATCCAGAAAAAAAAAATCAAATGGAAATTCTGATATACCCTCTGGCGTAATTTGCCCAAGTAAAAAAATGAATTAAAAAAAAAAACCAACATGAGAAGAAGGTTATATATTTAGTAGTTTACAAAAAAGAAAAGTTAAAAGCTTCACGATCTGTTGTGCTCCATTAATTCAAGTCCATGAGGATCGTCTTCCATGATACTTTCCAATGAAGGTCTCCACGATTCATGTTTGTTTCCACATCTTGCTTTCTCTATTTCCTCCAAAAGATCCCCTAAACACTTCCCTCCACCATTCTTATTCTTTTGCAGCTTCACCATAAACAACTCTAGCTCCTGTTTCGTCAGCACTATCTTCACTTTCACGATGGTTTTTGCAGCAGCTTCACAAGCCTTTTCTATTTCTTCTTCCTCCAGTTGCCTTTTTGAAGCTTTCATGCAATTCCCCATTAGTTTTCTTTCCGATATGATTCTGTTGTTTGGTGCTTATGAAATCGTGATAAAAAAATAGTGCGGCGTAAGGGGGTATTTATAGACTTAATTAGATACCAACGGACAACAGTCTAACCCCTATTACACATTTTAGTCTTATTTTCTTCAGGAGACTTGATATTTCTACATGCTAAGTGACAAACTGAAGTGGGCGTAAAACTATAAAATTACTATTTTTATTTATTTATTTTGCCATTTATTAAATACGACAGCTTTATTTTATATCCAAATTAGATGTATTCGAACCTATTACAACTTTAGCAAAGGACAAATATCTTTTAGCAAATCTAGCTATCCAACTACTCTTCGTTGGGATTTGAATATGTGTCGGTCTTAGCATTTTCAGACAGTACTGTTAATCTTATTTTAATTAGTTTACTGATCTCATCGCAACCAAATATTGAGGTGTTTTTATCATAACTAGCATCAACACCCCGCTAACACCGGGGTTTTCCAAAAATTTTAATTTATTTAATTATCAGTAAAATTAAATATTAAATTTATTAAATCAATATTATCTGATTGTTTTTATTAATTATCAAAATTAAATTTATTATAATTATTTAGAATTAGATAAAAATTTTAAATTAATTTTTGAGTTAACATATAGATTTTTCTTATACAATGGTTAGAATTACTCATAGTTCCTCTCAACTTTTAAATAAGAGAATAAATGTACTTTAACACACTTGAACCCATATCCCCTTGAAATGATGATAATATTGATGTCATCCGAGTTAAGACTTAATCGACCAAATTAATTTGTAAATTTATTATTTTGAATTTATTATTTAAAATATTTTAAAAAATATTTTAGCTCTTGGTCAGACACATATCCTCATTGAATCACAAGTAAAGATATGGACTTTTAGATGCTTTAAAAATATATAAAAGTATTTTCTAATGGATGGATACAAAATCTTAAATCGACATTTGAGTAAACGTGCACATCAACCATTTAAAAACAATATTTAAAATTAAAAATAGTGTTGTAAATACATTAAATGGATGTCTATAACCTTTAAATATTTATGAAAGTAATGAGATAAAATCTTCCATTCATTATGAAAGATGCTCAGGGTCCGTTTGTTTACATGTATAAAATTTTACGGAAAATATTTTTTGTATTTTCCTGTGTTTGTTTTACAGAAAACAACTTAGTCAACAGAAAATGACTTACAGGTCAACGGAAAATAAGCATTTTTCCTTGTAAAATGACTTACCCTTCTGAAGAGCGTAAGTCATTTTCCGGAAAAGAGCTCCTCAATAGATAATTTTACTTTTATATAAAAATTAACTTAAATCAAGCTTAATATTATTATATTGATAATAATTTTTATTTTTATTTTTAAAAATATTTAAAATATTAATATAAAATATTATATTTTTTAATATTATTAAACATACGTATTTAATTATTTATATTTAGTTATATAATAATATAATTTATTTTTTTTAATAAATTATTTAATTTTTAATTTTTAATTTTTATTTTAATAGTAAATTTTAAGAATAATAATTTTAAATAATATTATTCACATATTATTGAAAATATCAATATTAATATTTTAATACTAAATATTTATTACAATTATAAATATATTAATAATAAATATTTTGTAGTATAAATGTTAAAATATGTCATAAGTCTATATACTCTTTACAAATTTGCAATTTAGTTTCTATACTTTTATTTTCAAGAATTTAGTCCCTCTACTTTCTAGATTTGAAAATCAAGTCCAACTACTGACATTGTTGATTTTTTTGTCAAATTTGTTAAAGTCACATTTTTAAATAAAAAAATACTCAGTTGGTAGTCATGTAACTAAAAAATAATCGTTGCAATGAACCTAATTAATTTAACAAAATATTTTTAATATATGTAAAAACAATGTAAAATATAAAATTATAGATATAAAATAAACTCAATTAAACAATGAAAAAAAAATCTCAAATGTATGACGGCTTTTATGAAATATTTTTAAAGAACCTGCCAAACAAAAGAAAATATTTTACACAGATTCATCCAAACACCATAAAATATTAGTTATTCCAGAAAAGTAAGTCATTTTCCAGAAATCATTTCCGGAAGCCATTTTCAGTGAAACAAACGGAGCCTTAATGTACGTGTTAATGAAGTAGTTAAATAAGCTTCATTTATTTGTGTTGCATTGAATGTCAGTGGCTTATAAATAGAACTCTTTTGTAAATGAAAAGAATATACGAGAAAATTCTTTGTTTACTTTATGCGTTCTTTTATTTAATTATTTTGTAACACGTTATCAACATGAGCTTCTACAAGTTCATAGTGAAGTTATAATTTGCCTGCATACACTACACCAAAACAGGCTTTTAGTGGCGTTTTTAGCGGCATTTGGATAAAAAATGCCACTAAAGATCGAGTATTAGCGGCGTTTTATGGAAAACGCCGCTAAAAACAAGCATTAGCGGCGTTTTTCAGGAAGCACCGCAAAAAAACCTAAGACCGATGACGTTTTTCTGAGCTTTCGGGGCTTTAGCGGCGTTTTTGAGAAAGCGCCGCTAATGCTCAGGCTTTAGCGGCGTTTTTGAGAAAGCGCCGCTAATGCTCTGGTCTTTAGCGGCGTTTTTGATAAAGCGCCGCTAATGCTCTGGTCTTTAACGGCGTTTTTGATAAAGCGTCGCTAATGCTCAGGTCTTTAACGACGTTTTTGAGAAAGCGCCGCTAATGCTCAGGTCTTTAGCGGCGTTTTTAAGAAAGCGCCGCTAATGCTAAGGTCTTTAGCGGCGTTTTTGAGAAAGCGCCGTTAATGCTCAGGGATTTAGCGGCGTTTTTTGAGAAAGCGCCGCTAATGCTCAAGGCTTTAGCGGCGTTTTTTAGAAAACGCCGCTAATGCTCAGGGATTTAAAATAATTTAAAATATTTGTTAAAATTGGAAAAATTAAAATACTATTATTTAAAATAATTTTAAAGTTTTTTGGATACAATACTGGTTTTTTAATTTATATATTAAATAATTTCTTATATAATCGTAAAAGAGATAATATTAATTTTAAAATATTGAATTAATTATCACTATAGTTTAGGATTTTTGGTTTAGGGTATATGGTTTAGAGTGTAAGGTTTAAGTGTTACCATTTTAAGGTTTATGGATTATGGGTTTAGGGGTTATGGTTTAAAAGGTTGGGGTTTAGGGTTTAAGGTTTAGAGGTTATGTGTTAAGGGTTTATGGTTTTAGGGTTTAGGTTTATGATTTAAGGTTTAGATTAACTAGTGTTTTCTAATTTATATATTAATTAATTTCTTATATAATTGTAAAAGAGATAATATTAAATTGGTTCTTCAAAATCGTGTGATCCCTTCCCGATTTAGTATTTTTAGTGCTCGGTTCAGTTTTTTGCGTGTTTTGTCTTGCCCCCGCCGTGGTCAAATAATTATATATGGATTTAGAGATTATGGATTAGGGATTATGGTTTAAGGGTTGAGATTTAGGGTTTAAGGATTAAGAGTTAGGGGTTAAGAGCTAGGGATTTAGGGATTAGGATTTAGGGATTTAAGGGTCAGATTAGGGTTTAGATTAATTAGTTTTTTAATTTATATATTAAATATGTTCTTATATATTTGTAAAAGAGATAATAATAATTTTAAGATATTAAAATTATGAGTATAGTTTATATTATTTAAGAGATATAGAATAGATAGACTTTATGTATATTGAATAGCTAATTTAGGGTTTAAGATTTATTTGAGATTTGTTAAATGATACAATTTTATACAATCAATTAATTATTTTATATTTAAAAATATTTAATCTAAATCATTTGAAATATTTGATATGGATATATAGGTAATTATTTAATTTAGATAGGACCAAATTATAAGAAAAAAAACAAAAATAAAAATGAGATAAAAAAGATATGGATATATAGGTAATTATTTAATTTGGATAATTCTAACTTAATAATTAATTATAGCCATTTTATCATTTTTTTCTTATTAAAATATACGATATTTATTTTGAGAGTTCTTGGTTTTTTATAAAAATTCAATTTATAAAAAATAATAAAAAAATATTTTATAAAATCACTTAACTAATAATTTTTAACAGACAAAATAAAATATTTTTAATAGAGCAAAACGGGGTTATTTTATTTAAAATGAAATAAATTTTTGTAGCGCCGCAAAAGATAAACAATAAAAAACGCCCAAAAATCATTTTACTTTGAAAAAATGGGCTATTTTACCCAAAATTCCCCCGCTCCCCCTGAAATCCCTAATCTTCCCATGGCCCCATAGCAGCAGCAGAAGTAGAAGCACAGGGTTTAGAGACGAAATGGCAGCGAAAAGGAAGACTCCCGTCAAGACCAGAAACCCAGATCTGATCCGTGGTGTGGGAAAGTATTCCAGATCTAAGAAGCCGCTTCTTAACAAGCGCAAACCTAAACCCACCAAACTAAGGTTCTTCTTTTCCAAACCATTATTCATTTATTTATAGATTTCTGAAGAAATGTTCCTTAGTTTTGTTTTTTTACTTGTTTTTTTATTTAATATGATATATATATACATATATATAGATTCAAAGGAAATCCTTTCAATCTTTTCTTTCCTTTTACTCTTTCTTCAACCACACGCTCGACCTCCGGTGGAATCTTCCCTGGTATTTTTTTTACTCTTTTATTATTATTAACTTTTTAATTTTCAGAACCAAAAAGAAGAAGTAATTTTTTTCCTGGTTTTTAGCCTTCCGGCCCATCGTCACTGGCGCCGGCTCCTAGACCTAGTAACCATGGGTGTTGGCTTTCGTCAACGAGTTGTCATAACGAAAGCTTAAGGGCGTGCCTTGATCCCGCGTCAATTGGTATGCTTAACGTAACAGACTTATCCAAAGACTTTACTGCTTTAATTTTCTTCTGGGTCTTTGGTTTTTATTTTATTGTCTTCAGTTATGATCGCATACAACCTAATACATGAGGTGAAGCATATCAATGTTGGGGCAAAGAAAACAGAGAAGCACTTTGTATTTTTTATTACCTTGCATTGTTTATAGTCATAGGCAGGTTCAACTAGTCAGCCTGTTTTTCATATGTATTATTTATTTTAGTTTTGATTTTAAATTTTTATTTTTACTTTAATATTTACAACAACTTGAGTTCTAACTTTTGGATTTTAATTGTGTTATTAATTTATTATTTTAAATCCTAAAACTAAATTCATTAATTTTTATATTTAGTTTTAAAGTTAAAATTTTCATAGAAAATTTAATTTAAATAATATATTTTATTTATCCTTAAAAGTATACTTAAAGTTCAAATTTAAAAAATAAAACATAATATAATATTTATCATAAAATAAATATTATTTGATTAAAATAATTTTTTTAAATGTTATGTTTTTAGTGGTGTTTTTGCGAGAAGCGTCGCTAAAGGTTTGTTCTATAGCGGCGTTTGTGGAAAAAGCGCCGCTAAAGGCCTTGATCTATAGCGGTGTTTGTGGCAAAAACGCCGCTAAAGGCCTTGATCTATAGCGGCGTTTGTGCAAAAGCGCCGTTAAAGGTCCCAATCTATAGCGGCGTTTGTGGAAGAGGTGCCGCTAAAGGTCCTGATCTATAGCGGCGTTTATTTCTAAAAACGCCGCAAAGAAATAAACGCCGCAAAAGTTTGCGGCGTTGAAAACAGCGGCGCTTTAAAAAACGCCGCAAATACTTTTAGCGGCGCTTCTAAAGGCAAAAAAAACACCGCTAAAAACCTGTTTTGGTGTAGTGATAACTCCCGTTAAACTATATAACAATATACGTATTTTCATAATTCTTTTATTTTATTTTCTAGATGAAATATTTGCTTTGGGTAACATTTTCACATGTCTTTTTACAACTCAAATCTAATAATGATAATTATATATACATGTTTTTTTACTATAAGAAAATTCAATTAATGTAATTTGTGTTAAATTATTATTATGACTATTCCTCTCTATTCCAATATTTGACGTACATATTATTATTTAGCAATTTTGGTATATATAATTGAATTATTTTACGAGTGTGAATGCTTATTATTTTACTAATATTTTTTTTGTTTTGATTCAAGTGATTATAATGTCAAATATTACCAAACTTGAATTTGTGGCCTTAGACATCCTAGGCAAGAATTATTTGTCATGGGTGTTAGATATTGAAATTCACTTAGATGCTAAAGGTCTAGGAAATACTATATTAGCAAATAAAGAAACATCTAATCAAGACAAGGCAAAAACAATGATTTTCATTCATCATCATCTACATGAAGGATTAAAAGTGAAATATCTTACTGTGAAAGACCCTCTTGAGTTGTGGAAAACTTTGAGAGGACGATTTGACCATCAGAAAATGGTGATACTCCCTAACGCTCGTTATGATTGGATGCATTTACGGTTGCAAGATTTTAAGACTGTAAGTGAATATAATTCAGAACTTTTCAAAATTAGTTTTTAACTAAAATTATGTAGAGAAAACATAACTGATGAGGACTTGTTAGAGAAAACATTTTCAACTTTTCATACAACTAATGTGCTCCTGCAGCAGCAATATCGCGAAAAAGGTTTTAAAAGTTATTCTGAATTGATTTCATGCCTTTCGGTGGCTGAACAGAATAATGAGATGTTGATGAAAAATCATGGAATTCATCCCACTGGTTTTGCACCATTCCCTGAAGTGAATGTAATAGTACACAATAATTACAAAAATAGAAAATATAGAGGTCGCGGCCGTGGTCGTAGATGTAGTGGGGGACATGGTTGAGGACGTACTAGTAATCGTTATCATGGTGGTCATAACAATGATACTTCTAATTACCAGAAAAAGAATAACAATAAAATACAAGAAAGAAGTGGTCAAATAATCTTTCAAAGATTGTTGAGAATATATGCTACCAATGTGGTATGAAGGGGAATTGGTCACGTTCCTGTCGTACATCTGAGCATTTAGTGAAACTTTATCAAGCATCCATTACAAAGAAGGGAAAAAATATGGAGACAAATTTTATATCCCAAAATGATGAAATGAAGGCAAAAGATGAAGATATTCATTATAATACTGAAACTGACAATGCCTACGAGGGTGATAAATTTAATGACCTTAATAATATAACTCACTTAGATGTGGTAGATTTCTTTGAGAATCATTAGAAAAGTAGATGTTATTTTGACATTTTTGTTGTTGTTTTAAGTATGCTTTATTTTCTTGCATAAATAATAATTTATGTATTAATAAATATTTGCAATGTTTCTCATATTATATTTTGTTTTTCTTATGAAGAAAATGAATATTCAACAAAATTTCGATGGACCCAAAATAAATGGAGTCATATGTCTTGTAGATAGTGCTACAACACATACGATACTCAAAGATAAAAAATATTTTTCTCATTTGAAATAAGTAATGCCCATGTTAATACAATATCGTGTAGTTCAAAACTTATTGAAGACTCTAAAAGAGCTATTATATTATTACCTAAATGTAAAAAATTTGTCATTGGTGATGTTTTATATTCCACTATGTCTCAAAGAAATTTATTGAGTTTTAAAGATATTCGTCTTAATGGATATCATATTGAGACTATGAATGAGAAAAATATTGAATATCTATATATTACAAATGTTGAATATGGAAAGAAATATGTTTTGGAAAGGCCATCTGCTTCATCAGGTTTATATTATACACATATTAGTGCAATTGAGTCATATATTACTACAAACTAGAAGTTTGTAGAACCACATACTTTTACTATTTGACATGACCGATTAGGCCATCCCGGATCTATTATGATGCGAAGAATCATCGAGAATTCAATTGCACAACCATTAAAGAACCAAAAGATTCTAGTTGGTGATCACATGCGTGTTTATTATCGACTCGCAACCTAGCATTTGCAAGACTACTTGCTCAAATAATTCGATTAATAGCACAATTTCCAGAGTATGCAATCAAAACTATTCATCTTGATAATGCTGGTGAGTTTACATCCCAAGCTTTTAATGATTATTGTATGTCAGTTGGGATAAAAGTTGAACATCCTGTAGCTTATGTTCACACACAAAACGGTTTAGTTGAATCGTTTATCAAACGGCTCCACCGAATAGCTCGATCATTACTTATGAGAACAAAACTCCCTGTTACAACTTGAGGATATGCTATTTTGCATGCAACAGTACTTGTGTGTTTAAGGCCAACAAGCTATAATAAGTACTCCCCATTATAATTGGCTTTTGTCAAGAGCCAAATATTTCCCATCTTAGAATTTCAGGATGTGCAGTATATGTTCCAATTGCTCCACCACAACGCACAAAGATGGGTCCCCAAAGGAGGTTGGGAATATATATTGGTTATGAATCTCCTTCTATAATTAAATATGTTGAACCATTAACTGGAGATTTATTTACTGCACGATTTATTGATTGTCATTTTAATGAAACAACATTCCCAACATTTGGGGGAGAGAAAATACAACTAGTAAAAGAAATTACATGGAATGGATCATCATTATCTCAATTAGATCCTCGCACAAGTCAATGTGAACAAGAATTTCAAAAGATCATACATTTGCAAAACATTGCCAATCAACTGTTAGATTCATTTACTAACCTAAAGAGAATTACAAAATCTCACATACTAGCTGAAAATGCTCCAATACGAATTGATATCCCAATAGGGAAAATTGCTAGTGCAAAAGAAAGTAATCTACGCTTGAAGCATTAAAGGGCAATTGATTCCAAAGATAAAAATCCTCGTAAAAGGAAATGAGCAATTATTCAATATGGTAATATTGTGGAGGCAAGTGCCCAAGAAGAGGCCAAATATATAACTAATCAAAAACCCCCAAAAGAGGTTCAGGTACCTGAAAATGGTGATAACGAAGCGATCTTAATAAGTTATGTTACTTCAGGAAAAAGATGGAACAGAAAAAATATAGTTGTCGACAACAATTTTGCTTATAATGTTGCTATTAAAATAGAAAAAGAAAATGAGGATCTTAAGCCTAAATCTATTGAGGAATGTAGAAATAGAAAAGATTGGCCAAAATAGAAAGACGCAATTCAAGCAGAATTAAATTCATTTTCTAAACGTGAGGTTTTTGGACCTATAGTCCAAACACCTAAATATGTAAAGCCAATAGGATATAAATGGATATTTGTGCAAAAACGAAATGAGAAAAATGAAGTCGTAACATATAAAGCACGCCTTTTAGCACAAGGATTTTCGCAAAGGCTTGGCATTGATTATGAATAGACATATTCTCCTTTGGTGGATGCAATCACGTTTAGATACCTTATTAGTCTAGCAATACGTGAAAAACTTGACATGCATCTAATGGATGTTGTTACAGCCTATTTGTATAATACACTTGATAGTGAAATTCATATGAAAATCTAAGAAGGATTTAAAATCCCTATGCCAGTGTCCAGATTCATTTAAAAGCAAAACTAAAAATTCTGCAAAAGCTAAAACTTGAACCCAGGCTTCTTAAACACTCTCATACACACCCAAATCATTTAGCCATTAAAGCAAACAAGCAATTTGTGTCACGTCCTTGCACAATTAAATATTTATGTGTAGTCTCCTAACTGTTCCCTTGTTCAAAACCTATATCTTCTAGGCCCAAAATTTGGGGTGTTACATCGGCGGTGACCACAGTTTTGGACTTTTATGGGTTTTAACCCATATTTACGATAATTGGTTGAAACCTATATCTTATTCTACGATTTTATACTTTCGGTAAGTTGGTGTCCGTTTTGACTTAAATTTTTCTAAAAGATAATTGATATTCAAGGGTTCAACTGGATTGCAGGTAATAATCCCGAGATCTAGTGATCAACGTTGCTCCAGTGAGTGAAGTGCTTAGGGATTCAGTTGTTCAATCAAGGTAAGTGACTGTCAGTCAAGAAGTTATGTGTAATGAATAGGATTCCTTTTAAATCCAATTGATATGTGATTAATCGAGTGTTACGGGTGAACATAGGTTCGAGTGTGTTCGAGGACTGTCTGCGCATCTTCTCGTAAATATTGTAACTGTAGAACGACAAAAAGCTGAAAAGCCGAAAATACGACGTTTGAGACCACACAGGCGTGCGATAGCTTGTGCGCTAAGCCCAACCCGCGAATCAGGGGTGATAGACTGTAGAGGCCTCCATGAGCATTTCTATGGGCTTTGGCCGAATGGGCTAGTTAGGCTGAAATGGGTCGTGTAGGCTCAATGGGCTTGCGGGGCCTACACAAATGAAATCCATGATTTGTAGCAAATACTGGACTGAGTTATGTAGATCTCATAGCCGTGGCGAAATCTAGGCTGAACAGGCCGTACGAGCGTGTGAGCCCAATTGGGACAATTAATGGGCATTGGGCTCATTTACACTGTTATGACCATTTAGGTTACTTGAGTCGTTCAAGACGACTGCGAACCTTTTGAGAGGTTGATATCTGCACCGAGACCCCAAAATAGGTAAAATAACTAAAATACCCTAATAGAGTAAAATGACTGAAATACCTTTATAAGGTAAAATGACTGAAATATCCCCCATAGGGTAAAATAACTGAAATACCCCCATAGGGTAAAATGATCGAAATGTCCCTATTGGGTAGAATGACCGAAATACCCCTATAAGATAAAATGACCGAAATACCCCCATAGGGTAAAATGACTGTTATACCCCTAGGAGATGAATTGACTGTTATGGCCTTATGTTATGTATGACTGATTTGTTCTATGATATGTATGACTATGATTGAGCATGACATTTTGCATACACGTATGATATTATGTCACGATATATTGCATGGGGATGGGTTGTTATATTTGGAGGAAATGTACCGTACTGATAAGGTTGCACGGGTCGCCTAAGATGACAGTAGACCTACTGATGGCTATATGTCGTTTATATTACTAGAAGCTTTCCTGCAATATTGTTTAGTGCTGTAATCGATGCTAAGCTTGGTGTGTCTGCAATACTGTTTAGTGCCACAACCGATGCTAATCTGTTCAGTGCATGACTGATATCTGTTATTGTTATGGGCTAAGGCCCCACTAATACTATTACTGAAATTGGGCAAAGGCCCTACTGATTACTGGCATTGTGATGGGCTCAAACCCAATCATTTACTGTTACGGGAAAGGGCTTAGGCCCACACTAAACTAAACTGTTACTGTAACGGGCTTAGGCCCAAACTGTATTTATCTACTGTTTAATTGACTGCTTGCTTGTTAGGGGATTACACACTGAGTTTTGTAAACTCACTCTTTCCTTTTAACCGTACAGGTAATCCTCAGTCTTAGGTGATTTGGTGCTGCGAGGGACTCGGAGGTGGCCACACAACTACAACAGTTCTACATTTGCTTTCATTTAAATTTAATGTTTATGTTGGGTTTTGTTTATGTAATAAGGCCTTTAAGTTTGTTCAAATTTTTAATTGGGCTCTTGCTTACTTATTTTAAACTGCTAGTTTATGAGATGATGAATCTTCAAAATAATTATTGTTTTCAAAGACACGAAATTTAAACATTAGAGTTTTCAAAAACTTCTGCGATTTTAGATCAACCTTTTATATCAAAAGCAGACAACAAGGCAAACGTTTTGGCTAGATGATTTTTAAATAATAATTACGGGGTTTTTAAGCCTAGAAACAAACTTTTACCAACGAGTCCAATCTTTCGAAAGACAGTTCAATGTGACACGTCAGATCCGAACGTAATGTCTAGGTCGGGTTTGGGGTGTTAGAGCCAAGTCCTCTGTCGTACCGATCCATCTAGATCTGGGGATTACATGTGCACATTTAAACAAAAGGGGTGAGTTTACGAAAACTCAGTGTGTAATCTCACAGAAAATAAACAATAGCAAATCACAGTGCACAGTTAAAGCAATCCTGGGCCTAAGCCCTTTTTTAGTATCAGTAACAGTTTGGGCCTTAACCCATCTCAGTACAGTATCAAATATGTAGTAGGGCCTTAGTCCATCATAGTATCAGTAGAGTCTTGCAGTATTCAGTAACAAAGTCCTACCTAACCAGCCTCTACACACCATCTCCGTCCAACCCTACACTTCATATGGGGATCAAATCAACCCACCCATCCCTACACTCCAGGTAGTATCGAATGCGGCACAAAATAGTAATTTGTAGCTAAGCTGCCAGTATGTTAGGCTTAAGAGCCTTTTAGTACACTTCATCCAAATATAATTAACCCAACCTCATGTAATGCAACATACAAGTCATGACATGTTATCTCAGGACATCAATACATATAACCAGTTTAGTATACAAGCATACTATCATCATGCTCAACACATATATAAATAAAACAATCAGTTCGTACAATTAGGGGTCTAAGTGATGCTTACTGACCCTACAGTAGGTTCACAGTCGACTTGGGAGACCCGTGCAACCTTAATAATCAATTCAATGAAAATGGGCTCACACGCCCATGTGGTCTGCCCGCGAGGACCCACACGCATGTGTAGCCCACTCGGCCCAAATTGGCGTTGGCTGTGTGGTCCATTTTTACTAGCTAAATATTCATATATGTTTTCACTATTTACTTATATGTTCCTTCAAAGCTGTCTACTTGAGACACTGTTACTAAATTATTTATATCTTGAGCTACAGAATTCCAAATTAAGGTCCGCTTGATGTCTTTGAAACTAGACTCAAATACCTTTCTATAATAAAATTTTTAGAATTTTTTGTTTAGCCAATAAGTACAGTAAAATATTCAAACTTACCCCTGTTCTGCTATTTAATAACTTCGTCCCTTCTTTGCTAAAAATTAATTATCTCTTAGTACAAAATTTGGATGATATTTCCATTTGTTTCTATTGAAAGTAGACTCATTAATAATTTAAACATGTAAATTTTAACCCCTAATTATTTTTATCCAATTTTTTATGATTATCCAAACTCAGAACAGGGGAACCCAAATTCATTTTCACCTTGTCTCACAAAGTTTATTATACCTTACGATTTACAATTTCATTACTTCCACCATTTCTGTTATGAGAAACTAGACTCAATAAGCTTTAATTCCATATTTTATTCATCCTCTAATTAGATTTTGACAATTTATGGAGATTTTTCAAAGTTAACCTACTGCTGCTGTCCAAACAGCAAGCAATTTCGACTCTTCGTCGAATTTTTTTTTAACATTTCGGGTACACACTTGGTTTTGTTTGATGCTAAAACAGTCCCCGAGCACTCCAAAGCCTATCATTGAACAAATAACACTAATTTAATCTCACATAACGTGACCCCAAATCGAACTCATATCAAGGTTTTAACCCATAAGCGACTAAACCTTACCTTCAACCGATGAACATTAATTCCCACACAAACTAAGACTCCGATTAGTGATTACGAGCCCTTGAATCCTTCCCGAATTGGCATAAACAAAACACTTCAGAAGAAATTTAACAAATGGAGAAAAATCACTTATCTAAAACTTACTGAACGAGCGTACACAAACGTGGAGCGACACGAGGCAGAGTGAGAAAAGAAAACCAAGAAGATGAAGGGTGAAAGATAGCAGAAATTTGGCAGCAATGAAGAGAAAAACGATAAGAGAGTGGAGGGATTTTGGGGAAAGTAAAAAAAGGAAAAAGAAAAGATGAACAGAATATTTGATAACCACCTCAATCCCTTATTTCTCTCCATCAAGCTCCCCACTAAATCCACTACTCAAATTTTTAGTCCATCTCAAACTTTCCTGGACGCACGAGCAAAAATAATGCCCACGCTAATATTTGAACACAGGACCTCCTTCACACTAACACTCCACTTATCCATCAAACCAGCAAGCCCATTCTTTTAATTATTTGCCAACTTTTACTTAAAAGCCTACTGACCAAATATAGGGCTTATTCATAAAAATTCCAAAATTTGCCCATGTCCTGGCTTGAACTTGAGACCTCCCAAACACACCCAGAACAGATAACCACTAAAGCAGATAGATATTTTGTGTCACACATTCACAATACCCAAAATTAAAATTTTGGGGCGTTACAAAATGGATATCAAAGCTAAGTCGCGCATCTGTAAGGTGACTCAAAGCATCAAAATTTACCTTGTGAGCATCAAATGACCCACCAACAACTTGGGCATGTAGCAGAGTATTTGACTTTAATTCAGTAGATAGTCTTGAAAGTTCTACATTGTTTCTGTTTGGTACTTCACCAAGGCTTCCTCATAACACTTCTTCAAATTAATCAAATCAAGTTTATTCTCACCTATGGCTCTGATAGTTTCTTAGAGGCCAGTTTTTTCAACTCGCATCAATCTGATTTCTTCATCTAGTCTCTTATTGGCTTTTTCTGAAAGAGTAAGGTGTTCCTCTAGCCTTTCATTCTTTTGCACCAACTTTCATAATCTTTCTTTAACTTCCTATGCAGTTCGCAAGTCCTCTTTAAGGCTTTCTTGGTAGATTGGAATGAACTCTCAAACTCTATCTTCTTAGTTTCCTCTTTTAATATACCTTCTGCGAGCCCTAAACTAATAACCTCAGTCTCAGCAAGAACAACTATGAAAGACCATAAAGCTCTCTCAATGATGGTTTTTTGGCACCAGAAGACGAGGCAGAGGGACAAACACATTCCTTAACCTCCTGAGTCATTGACTTTTTCCACCTTTTAATCACTTCAACAGGGCAGTAAGGAAATTTCTTAACGCTCAATTGATCGCGCCAAGGAAATAAAGTGTTGACCTGCCACCAGAGTACACCAACTTCAGCAAACCTCCAGAAGGAGCATGTTCAACAGTTGTGATCACCACAAATGTACCTTTGGTGTGTTGGGAAATGTATTGATATTATAGTAAAAATGTAATTGTTTTCTATGTATTTAAATGATGAATAAATAAATTTCATATTTCACTATTATGTCTTTTGAATTTTCGTCTTTCATATTTTGCATGCATAGTGAAATTATGACAAGAAAATATTAGCTCATTGATTGTCTAAGTTCAAACTGATGATAAGTGACATTGTAAGAATGTTACATTGCGAGAAAGACAACTTACTTCAGTAGATAATCTAAATGAGTCTATAATCCCTTAAAAGAATCAAAGTGAGAATTTGATTCAAATATTGAGAAGGATTATTATGTCATCTACAATTCCAATTGAGGAGATGACTAGTCTTGGCTATCAAAGTAATTGACTCTATGAGTAAAGATATAGATGTATCCATTGGCAGAATGATAAATTGGACTAGACCCAAGATGAATTAATTTTGAATCCATTTGTGAATTAACTCACTTATGACATTCATGGTATGATTTACCTAAATTCTAATTTGGTCACTGACCATGCGTATCTAACTCATGTGCTTTGATATAAGTGGGGCATATGCTCTAAAGATGATCAAGTCAATAGCTGGTATGTTGGGTACATGAGTTGTGTATGTCATGGATTTACTAGTAACAGTGGAATTCATAGCTCAATTAAAAAGTTAACAATATCCTCTCATTGGCATTGTGTGGATTAATAAATATGGAACCTGGCTATGAGTTGCTTGTTCTTGAATGAGTAATTTTTAATTTATCACAGTCATTTGTTAACAGTGATCATATTAATCATTAAGAAGACACAATGGTGACAATGAGATAAAATATGATTGTATTGAATGAACGGATTTAACTCAAAGGAATCAACATATCATATGAGGGTAACACACACATGACGAGGTCATTGGACAAAACAATTGGATGAATTATTTTCTTAAAGAGTATACAATATGGAGTTTTCAATCATGGTACTTCTTGTGGATTGACTCTGTGATTAAGTAATTGCAAATTATCAAAACAATGCTTCTGGACATAGTTGAAATTACTAGAGTCTAATTGTATATTTCCAATTGGTCCCTCTGCTAGCTCAAGAAAAGCTTGATCGGACTGCATTTGAATTAGAAGTAAATTCTATGACTTCAGAAATAATTTAATTGAGTTGATTTATTTGATGCAAAATTAAATTGGGCGGTCTTAAGAATTGTTAACTAGAGAATTTGATTAAAGAATTTTCTTAAAAATTTAATTTTAAAAAATCTAAGTGATTTTTGAAAAAATTAATTTTGATCAAGTAAATTAAATTAATTAAATTAATTAAAATTAATATGATATTTTTGAAAATTAATTTTTAAGTTAAACAATTGGCCCAATGAGTAATTGAACTTGAAAATTAGACTTGAGATTGTAAATTGGGCTCGAGAGCCCAAAATCGAGACCAATACCCAAAAATTGGTTGAATCGAGTCTGGTATGTGAAACCGGGCTAATGATACAACCAGTGGTTGGATCGATCTGGCAGAAACCGACTAGCTTGGGGTGTTGGCGATTGCGACGGCAACATTTCGGTGGCCAGAAAATGGTCGACGACGGTGGGTCTTCGATGGTTGAGCAGTTGAAGAATGACACTCCTATAGGGACTCTACCAGAGAATTTAATTTTAGATTAACTATTCCAAAAATAATATTTTTTAGTATATTTAATATTTAATTTAGTTTAATATTTATCTTGTTGATAAATATTCTATTAATTTAATAATATCAAAGTGACTATTTTAATAATATTTAATATTAAATTTAATCTAATATTTATCTTGATAAATATTATATTAATTTAATATTAAAATGATTACGTTTAGTTATAGTTGAACTCTCTAAACTCTTCCTATATAAAGAGAGCATTGGGTCATTATTTTTTACACACTTGAATTCAAGAGAAAGTTATAGAGAAAAATTCGTGGAAGAAATTATTTTAGAAAATTTTTAGAGATATTTTCTTATTTATAACTTGGCCCAAAAGTTTAGAGAAATTACAAAATTATCTCATTGGTAATTTTTGTGAAAATTTTCTGATTCGAAGCGATCTCACACTCGACAGACATGAGCTTGAGGATAGCGGAGAAGACTACTCGGTCGAAGCGTTCATCCTAGACGAATTGAAAAGATAAAATTTTGATTAAGTGTTTATTACTTTAGATATCACAACCAAGCTCCTGCTTTGGAAAAAATTTTAAAATTTTGGTTTTTCCCTAAATTTATTTTCTGCTGCATTTTACAAACTCGATTTTTCAACAATTTGTATCAGAGTCAGGTTGTGCTCTATCTATAAGGATAAACAGATAATCAAAATAAATTTCTCTTCTTCTCGAATGATTTGATTACATAGAAAGTGACATTTTTTAGATCTTATGCATGTTTTGAGTTATATATGGGAATGGATGCGATATTATATATTTGTTATATAATTGTTTTTTTTTGCCAAGGTTATGGTTCTTAGGAAATAAACCGTGGACTATCATCTCTACGTAAGACTATTTTTTTTAATTCATAAAATTCTTATAAGCCGGAAATTGACATAGGACTTAAATGTAATTTTTCTAAAAGAAGTCCATAACGAGGAGAAGATGGAGCGATGACGATTGAAGACCCAATGAATGCCTTGTGGTGAAAAATTATGTAATTTTATTTTTTCATTTATTTCTAGAAATAGAACCATGAAAACCTTGGCTGGAAATTTTAATTTAATTATCTATCTCCTTATATATATGTTTTTATAATTGTCTATAACATTTATATTATGTAATTTTATAATTGTGATATGTATATGAGATGATCCACAGTGTGGTAATGAGAAAATACATGTATTGTATTGTTCAATTCACTTCTTTAGGTTATTCGATTACTGTGAGAAGTGTGGTAGTGTGAAGGTGCATGTCTAAGATTGGCTCTAGCACATACGTATAGGCATACAGTAACCGCCACTTGAGTTAGTAAGAATTTGATTTCATGATATTTTGCTATATTAAGGAGACGTTCGTATTAAGAGATAAAAGGAAAATATGGGATGAGTATTCACCAAAAGTATAGTACGTCTGCTTTGTATGGAATACTATGCTAGTTAGACTTTAAGTAATCTGGTTAGAAACCAACTGTATAGTTTAGCTTGTTAAGTTTGATGAAGAGAACTTATTTATATTTTTCTCAAAAATTGTAAGCCAATAAGAAGGCAAGTTCTGATACGTATGACACTTGTTAAATCCCACTAAGTAAGATGAGTCATATTTATATGTGAAAGTGTGTTATGAAAGGGTTCTTCTTTTTTTTTCTTTTTCTTTTTCTTCTTCTTCTTCTTCCTCTTTCTATTCCTTAAGTGGAAATTACTGATACCTTCCTTAAGTCTGAATGTATCTCTTTATCGATAATCTAGAAGCTAAGGTTATGTTATGATTAGTGTTATTCCATTGATAGGTAACTATTATTATTATGCATATTAAATTCTGAAAGAGTAAGTCTGTAACAGGTGCATGAATAGTAAGATGTAAGTGTAAGGCTTTGCATGGGAGTTGTCAATGCTCGAATTGATGGTAAATTATATATGAATGAGTCTTAATGATGTTCTTATGTTCTGAAAGTAGTGGTTGTTGTTGGTTTGAGATGAATATCTGGATTTGGAGTTTTGAACTGTTGTCAGTGAGAATCAGGTGAGTTCTATGCTGACTAATCTATAGGAAATTGATCAAACTATGGATCCGAAGTTATGAAAAGTATAGTATGTGATGATTGGTGTACGAGTATCAAAACATTGAAGTATGGCTGAGTATGTATATGTCTGAAATGTATGTTATTAGATGTGTGTTCTGCTTGGGTGTATGTTAGTGAAATATGATGTTGAATTTAGACTGTGTCAATGCATGAAGACTCTGTATCTAGTCACCGCGGTGGTGTTTGATGAAGTATATCGAGACAAAAAAACACAAACTCTGATATGATACTCTGAAGAAAAAGTCCATGGGCATGTCACCCTTTAAAAAAGAATTAATGAATGGTGATTTCCCAATAGGGTTCTCTGCGTGTTTCAGGATGATGATGGGAAAACCTTACGTAATGAGAGTTTAGGCAAATCCATATCATAAACACGATAAGTAAGAATAGCCTTTGTGGCGAACTCTGAAAGAATAGCTTGTTTGGCAAACTCTAAAAGGAATGCCTTGGTGGCGTACTCTATGTGGTTGCCTGTGTGGCATGTTTTGTTTGGCCTATGGGGCGTAAATTGTCAAGGATGTCTGGTAAGATTTGAATCTGGATGTTTATCTTTATTGTAATGTATGAGTAAATTCTTTTAGTTCTGTAATAAGTAAAGCTAAGGTGAATCATTGATATGTTTTGGGTTATAAGGGACAAAGTTTTAAGGGTTTTCCATGAAAAAAAAATGTGTATATGTATTTCAGGAAGGGTATTCGTTATGATGATCTGTAAATATAGAAAGTGAGGGGTATTGTATCTTCTTCTAAAATTATTCAGAACCAGAGTTAATGTTATCTTGAATTATAGTATTTTTAATATATTACGCCATGGAATTCATCAGAGTGGCTTATGTAGTGAATTATCAGTATGGATATGTGTACATAACTGGATCAAAAAGTGTCTGAGTGCGAACTACTAGTATGAAATTCTGTGTAAGTATCAGCCATATATATGTGTTCTCCCAAGATAATGTCAATGAAAAATTGTTTGAAATAAGACTATGAGTTAAGGTATGGAATGTTGGAAGTGGTTTCTAATGGTATGTTCTATTAAGTAAGTATTATGGGACAAGAGAATTTATGAAATAATTGGAAAGACTTCTCAAATATCAAGATATGGAATATTAAGTATGATAAGGGCATGATAACTGGCTTATAAAGGAATAACAACACTGTGATGGTATCAACTGAAGTAAATGGTGCAGAATATGGTTGACTCATGGCAATTCATACAAGATTGCAAAGTATCCATAAATGTATGGTTATAGTGAGTTCACTAAGTACTCGTGTACTTACAAGGTTTGTTATTTCCTTTCAGGTATGTTGAGGAGAGGCTTCGCCTGGAGGGACAATGCCAGGAGTATGCCAAGTTGGTGGCAGAGTGGGTTATTATGCATATAGTGGATTTGTTGCGTAGTATTGAATGCACCCTTTGAGTCTGTCTTAAAATAATTTCTAACTTGTAAATATCTGTATCAAATCTGATGTAACAAGTTATTTATCATATATTTTACTTTAATTTTCCAAATGTTAATTTTTCTTTTTGAACTACAAATAATAGTTTTAAAATGATTGAGAAATTGTAAACTATTTTTGTTAAATGTTTTGTATCGTATGGTAACACCCAAATTCGAACTCGGTGAATCGAATCAGGTTGAGGGTGTTACATTTACCTTTGAACGTCGATTCTTCTTCTCAAAGACACTATTTTCTTAGGATTCAAAATTCAAGTGGTTGGATAGTTTTAAGGTTAAACGTTGGTCCTTTTAAGGAGATTTAAAACTTGATGGTTCGTTTCTTTAGAAGACAAAACCCAATTGATTTTTTACAGTTGTATTCTCATACCGCGTGGTAAGCCGTACATAATAAGTTTTATACAAGAGGCGTATGCAGTAAGTTTCAATTCAAAGATCCCACGTTTCGCTTCTACAAGCTCTTAGAAGAGCCACTTTGTATCTCTTCTTTGACTAGACGGGGGACAAATTGTTATAGTGTTCGTTACCCGGCCAAAACTAGCCCATCTCTTCTTACTTCAATAGGTATGTAGTTCGCTATCATGCAGTTCGCCACTATGGTTCGCTTATGCACTTCGACACCATACAGGCGAACTCATACTAGGAGGATACGTGAGAATACATGTTAACATGTATGGGACCTATCTGATCTTTGTACATCACATCAAAAAACCGTAACTTATAAATATAAAAATGGAACCCTCAGAAAATAGAAAAATAAAACAAACACTCAACAATGTAATATTAATATATATTTATATTTAGGTTTAAAAAGTCTTCTTCTAAAACTCAACTTATTTGTTACACGCTTTCTTGCCAGAAAAAGAAACTCAATTTCTTTCAACTCTTTCAAAGAAAAAGAAAACAAACAGAACTCCAATTTCCAAAGGAATAATTTAGTAATGTATTTTATGAAGATTCCTAAGCTACCATGTATGATGGTTTTTCTTGATTCTATAGCATCTGATTCAACATGACCAAAATAATATATCAACTTAGAAGAATTCAAAAGTCAATTGATTATGTTCCAATAAATAAATAATTAAATGAATATATTGGCCATTTGGACTAAGTCCATGATTGAGAAATGCAACTCAGAAGTTTAACTTTTCTCGAGATAGAAAATAATAAAGGAAAGTGAATGACGAATTCTCAAGCAAATTCAAAGAAAAGGTTAAAAATGATGATTAGTTTGGTGTTATTTGATTGGGAAATGCTAGCTTGTAAGAAGGTCCAGACACCGTCAAAATGTAAGAAAAACTTGTCCAAAATCTAGTCTACCCTACATTATTTTGACCGCCAAATTAGTGTTCACAGCTTTATCCGGTAAAATTGGATTCGAGTGCAGTTGAGATTAAGTATAACATTAATATATTTTATGTTGAGGTTTAAGAATTTTTTAAATTTTTAAGCGGCCTTCCAATTTTGATTGATAACTCGGCCTTTTGATAAATTTTTGACATAATTATAATGTGAATAAAAATTTTATATAATAAGTAACAAACAAATAAGACTTTGTGGTAGTTATAATATTAAAAGTTGTGTTTTAAGTTTAAATATTATTATGTGCATTTTATATAAAATATAAAATGATAAAAATATTCTTATAATAATATTTATTTTTTTAATAATAAAACTAGACTCTCATATCCACGATGTGAATGAAAAAATTGTATAACAAATATATTTACAAGAATTTCATATTATTTTAAGCTTTAAAAATTATGTTGCTTGTGTCATATTTTATTACATGCTAATTTAAATTTATAGATTTAAATAAAATATAAAAATAAAAATATTTTTAAAATAATATTTAGGGTAAAATTAAGAATAGTCACTTAACTATTCAATTCATTCTATTTTTGGTCATCCAATTAGTAATTTTTTTCATTTTAGTCACTCAGCTTTTTCAAAATTAAATATTGGATAAACTATAAAAGTAGTCATCTAATTATTAGCATGTTTCTGGTTCGGTCACCTAGGCTTAAAATTTTCTACTTTAGTCTCTAATGTTATTGGAATTTAATATTTTGCTCACTCTATTAAATCACTAACAATTGCCCTTTTTATTGGCATTATAACAAATTTAGCCCTCCAATAATTATATATTCTATCAATTGATCCTAAATCTAAAAAATCAACAAATTTAGCCCTCAATTTTACATATTCTGTCACTTTAGTCTTGATTCTTAAAATTTTTTTAAAAAATAAAAAATAAAAAAATTATTTAAAAGTTCTTTTTTAATAAAAATATTTATACATAAATGAATATTTTGTCTTATTTTCTAACATGAAATTTATTTATTAAAATAATAATTTTAAAAATAAAATATTATAAATAAATACCATCATGTTCAGATTAGGTCAAAAACTACAACCTAAGGTCGAAAAAGCCCAAAAAGAGTTTATTGCGTTTAAGGTTGTGCTTGAAGGCGAGTATGATTGGGGATATATGGGTGATGATAAGGTCTTGGATACCTAGTAGGTTAAAGGCCATACTGGAAACTCGACAACCAATTCCTAGCTCGATGGCGTGATGATGGAAGATGTGGAAATCAAGAAGTTTAAAGTTAGGGTTATTGGTGCCAATTGTTGTGGTTGAAGATGGTGCTTGGAAACTTTGACAAGGACTAAGGAGAAATGTCAAATGTATAAAAAAATATTATTTCTAAAATAATCTAAAAAAAAAGAGAAAAGAGTGGATTTTGTTTAAGTCTTGTTTATGGGTTTTTTTTAAAAAATATTTATAATAGTATTGTTTTAATAAATAAATTTTATGTAAAGAAAAAGAAAAAGAAATATTCATTTATTTATAATTTTGTATGTATTTTTATAAATTCTTGTTTATTTTTATTGAAAAAATTAAAAAAATTAAAAAATCAAATATTTTTTATTTCTTTTAATTTCTATTTTTGAATATTTAAGAAACAAGACTAAATTGACAGAATATGTAAAGTTAAAGGCTAAATTTGTTGAATTTTTTAGAATTAGGACTAAATTGATAGAATGTATAAATATTGGAGGGTTAAATTTATTATCATGCCAATAAAAAAAATTAAAAGGAGTCTAACGTGAGTTTTGTTTTCTTGGCCTAATAACCAATCTAACTCTCCAATATTTACACATTCTATCAATTTGAATTTATATCTAAAAAAATTCAAAAAATTTAGCTCACAATGTTAACAAGATTTGTAAATTTAGTCCTAATTATAAATATATTTAAAATATTTTAAAAATAATAAATGTTGAATATTAAAAATTTTAAAAAGTAAATATAAAAATATTTTAAAAATTTTTATACAAAAAATGACTTTCAGACCAAAAATTTTTAGAACCGAATCAGTGGTTGAACCGATCTGACCATCAATTTTCGATTCAACTAGTTGAACCACTAGTATTTAAATAAATAAAATTATGAAATTGATAGAAAATTATAAATATTAAAGTCGAAACTGGGAAGTTTGGAACGTTCAATCTTTTATTCCTTTATATTTTAATCTATAAAAAATGCAGTACAACTTTCTCTTGTGACTTTTCGATTATGCCAATAAATTTATTTTATCGGGAATAATAAATTAGTTAGCTGTGCAACTCTTTCCCAAAATCTCCCATTTAAAGGTTCATTTTCCACCATTAGGTTTTTTTTTCTCAAACCTTTCAAACTTCAAATCTCTACTCATTTTTTTCAAACCATTCGAATCTTTTTTCTACACGTTTCTTCGCTTCTCACCTGTGCATCATTCAAACAAAGAAGAAGCCAAAGGAATCACATTAGAAATTGTTTGGTCTTTCTAGTTTCTGTCAGATTAGTTCTTATTTTATTTTATTTTGATGGCTCGGTTGGTTGATATTTTGTACTGGCTGTTCTTTTTTCTGCTTGATGAAATTTTACCAGTTCACAGTTGATGGTTCAATAATAATTTAAAATGGCTCCCGATAAAAACGGTTTAATTACTATTTTCCAACTGGTTTGTGAGCTGATTTAAACAATATCTTCCACTTGTTTTTTTTTATTCAGCTGAGGAAGTTGGAAATATAAAATGTCATAGCCTTGACTGAAATCTCTCTCCAATCTTGAGCTAGAAATGATGAAGGCATGATAACACTAGAGTTTAAAATTAGTACTATCTCTGTAGTAAATAGTAAGGTTGTCAGAATTGGTGTCGTCAACCCAACCATTGTTTTGGGTTTATTAATTTGTAAGTTTTTCACATTTTAGTTGATGAGAAATTATTTTAGCTGACAAGAAAAAATAAATATAAATTTTAAAACTTTTAAAAATTTAACATAAAAATATTTTAGTTTTTTAAAATATTTTGAATTAAAATTAAAATAAGAAATTTTGTAAACATTAAGCATTAAATTTGTTGAATTTTTAGATTTAGAATAAAATTAATAGAATGTAAAAATATTGGAGAGCTAAATTTGCTATTAGGCCAATAAAAAAAGCCCACGTTAGACCTTTATTACTAAGTTAATGGCAAAAGTGATTACAATATTTTATTTCAAAAAGTTGAGTAATTAAATTGAAAAAAAATTAATAATTAGGTGATTAAAATAAAACGAACTAAATAATTGAGTGGCTATTCTTGTACTTTACATAATATTTATTACTTTTTTCTAGGTAAATCAAATTGGGTTTTATTATACAAAAGAAAATAAAAACATGACAAACACCAAGTCCAACAGTAGCCAAACACAAAACAATCGACAACCCAAATATGGGCCCAAAACCTATCCAAAACTAATAACAAAAAAGAAAAATAAGGAGAAAAAATAAAGAAATACTAAAAGATGTGCACCACCGTTTCGTTGCCCAATCAAAAACCTTCTAGATGCTCATCCTAACAACAATCAATCACTCTCCATTTCTAAACAGTTTCATTATCAGAGAAAGCCTCTATCTTCGCCAAAACTACACAGAATACAACTTTCCTCCCAAAAGACTTCCTAAACAGTTTGCCCTTCCTTAATTTGGTTCCCTCGTCTTCTTCGCAGCAAAATGACTTCTTGCAAAGGATGAAACACTCCCCACCAGGTAAAACTCTTCACTCCTTTTCAAAGATTCTATTGCAAAAGTATGGGCTAGTCCATTAGTCGATCTAGGAACATGTTTGAAAGTGATTGCTTGAAAACATCCTTTTAGCTGATGAAAATTCTGAATGTAAGCCCCTATATGTGATTTATCTTGATATTGGGATTGAAATTTTTGAATAATGGTTAATTCATCTCCTCGACTTCTACCTCCTACCAGCCGTTCTCTAACCCCAATCGCATCGCTCGATGACTAGCGATGGCTTCAGCAGCGAAAGCTGGGGGAAACCCCTCGTGGTTCTCCGACTTTGAAACCAGTACTTCCCTCTCAGCATCTCTCGCAACAATACATGAGGCCGACCTATTCCTCTGTCTGTCATAAGTTCCATCGAAATTAATTTTGATGATAGTTCCCATGGGTTGCTTCCATTCTACCGCCTCTTTTGCCTTGGTAAGTGTTCTCATCTCAAGCTCATTTAATTAAGAAATGTAACTGACATCTAACCCGGCTATAGATTTCTCAGATACAAACTTTCTTTCATGGACTCTGGTATTTCTATCACGCCAAATTACCCAAAGTGCACAACAAAGAAGACACCGTTGAAGAGTAGAGCTCACCCCAAAAGCTCGAGTAAACCACTGATCAAATGCTAGATCCAAATTATTGAGAATATGAAAGAGTATAAACTCTGACCAAACCTCCACTGAAACAACACATATTCGAAAGAGGTGATCAATATTTTCTTCTGCCCTTCCACAACGAGGACAACAAGCTGTATTAACCAATTTTTTGTATTTCATATTAGCCAAAGTAGGTAGATAGTTCCAAGAGCACCTCCAAATTGTAATTTTAATTTTCCCAAGGAGGTTAAGGCCCTATAGCTTTTTTTAGAAATCACTAGTTTCGACTTGTAAAGCATAAGCATTAGGTTCCATAGGATTCCTCTATAATACTTTATAAGCGCTACGGACAGGGAACTCCCCCGAGGCTTCCCCACCCCACGCAAGCATATCCTCTTGGGCCTCAATCGCCAATAGGATACAAAAAATTCTTTGGGCGTCCACCGACGAGAAGGTATTAAGAATCTGTTCCCTTTTCCATGTTCTTTGATTTGCATCAATTAATTCTGACACCTTCAAATTAGGCATACTATGAACATCGAAAAGTAACCTATAATTAACACTCCCTGGTATCTAGGCATCATCGGTAATAGATATCTTCTCCCCCAAACCCACCCTCCAACAGCTTCCCATATTTAAAACACCTACCGCAACCTTTTTCAAGTGTAAGGTGTAACAATCCATTTTTAGTGAAATCAGAATAGTAGTTTTGGGACCACAAATTCAATGTAAAAATAATTATTTTATTATTATTTTAATTTCTATGGAATATTAGTAGGTTCATATAAAAATTTCGTTAAGAAATTTTATCGTTTGCATGCTTAATTTAGTAAAAAGGACTAAATAGTAAAAAGTGCGAAATTTGAGTTCTATAAGTTAAAGGTACCAAATGACAATGAAATTAAATGATTAAGGAATTTAAATGGTAATTAGACTATTTTATATTGAGTGGACATTTATGGACACTAAATAGGTGTTTTGCAAGGTTAATAATAAGGTTAAATAAGTAAATAAATATATCATAATTAAAGTAAGAAAATGGTTGTATCATCTTCAAACCTTAGTTTGTTCCACCGGAAGTGCAGAAGAAAGAAAACATTTTAGGGCTTTGAAGTATTCGGTTCAATCTCTATCTTGCATGTAAGTGATTTTTGTCCCGTTCTTAATGATTTTTATATTTTTGAAATTGTTGTAACTTAATTTAGTTATCCCATGAACTAATTTGTAAAATTGTTAAAAGGTTAGGGTTTTGCCATGAATGAATACATGTGGTTTTTGACTTTTTATTAAAGAAAATGAATCTTAGTTGATTAATAAATAACTTTTGTAAAGTGATTTTTGTTGAAAATGTCAATTAGGGATTTATTTGTAAAATGTGTAAAATACAAAGTGAAATTGTGAAATAATGAATTGTATGAGTTGCTATGAGGGTATATGGAATTCAACTAGCTTTGTATGTGGATGAAATTGCATGAATTTCAATTTACGGGCTTAAGGACTGAATTGTAAAGGAATTAAAACAATAGGGGCAAAAGCATAATTTTGAAAAGTATGATTTTTGAACTTAATTGAATAGAATGAATATTGAATGGATTGAATTTGATTATTTAGATCAAGTTAAGCCTCGTACGGACTTAGATCGAGGGAAAGATAAAGTGTCGGACTAATCGGTCCTATTTTATCGTTTTTGTGATCGAAATAAGTTTGTAAGTTTAAATAACTTGAATGTATTTGATTTAAATTCTATTATGTTATTTATCATATTATGTTTCGACGGAAAATCCAATGACATTACGACGAATAATGGGCCTCGTTTGAACCTTAGGAATATGTAGGATACAAATGACATGTCATTAGGGTTACCATGTTTCGGGTGCTGGTTTTGAACGTCTTACTGATGGCTGAGTTCAGGCATTTGTTGCAGATACTCATCAGCTTGTGATAACGGCATCGTGTAGCTACATTTTGATCGTTAGCTTGTGTGATCAGACCCATTTATGGCTCGTATGAGTGATTACGTAAAAGAAAATGAAAGGAATGGTTTTGACCATGTATTAGTACATTTTGTGTGAGCTTCCCGTGTATTTGATATTATTCTAAGTGGTTCAATGGGCATGTAAAGGGATGGACCGGTAAAGGTTCCAAATGATTTACACTAGGAAATTATGGAAAGGTATGAAGTATTGATGATCAAAGTATGTATAGCCATTTTATGAAATGTATGAATTCATATGTATTATGATTATGAGATTTATCTTACCATGTGATGAATTTGGCTAAGTTATGTGATTAAGCACTAACTTCTGTTGGTGATGCTTAGGCTTGTGCCAAGCTTGTGCTGGATTGATTCATGTCTATGTTTAGGATTATGCATTGAAATGGTAAGTATTGTTCATGATTTATGAATTTACTAAACATTATATTCTTACGTCGTTTTCTTTCCTATATTTTATAGATTATCGGAAGATCGATTGGTTTGGAAGTTCGTCGGAGACCTATCACACTATCCAATGACTATATCGATAGGTTTTGATGTTTTGAGTCATGGTTATAATGACATGAATAGGTGAATTATGTTTAATGAAATGGTCATTATGTTTGGCTTGTAAATGTGGTATTATGGTTGATGAACTTTTGGCATTTTAATGCGTTGATGGTTGTGTTGAGATGGTCAAGTGAATTTATGTTTTGAATGACCAATTTGGTATGTTGAGTTGTGGTTTGACAGATGGTCAATTGTGCTATGGCTTGGTATGAAAATAGGTAGTTGTGTGTGGTTGATTTATGCCCAAATATGTTTATGTTTTGGTTGATTTGATGATTTGTGATTGAGGTGCCTTTAGCATATTGGTTGTACGGATAAATGGTGTAATGATTTAGTTATTGCTGTACATGTTTTAGGTATGTTTTCAAGGTTTGAATATATGTGCAATTGGTTTATGGGATCAGGCTTGATTAGGGTGAAGGAAATGGCTTGAAATTGGCCAATTTCTTGTCCACACGGGCTAAGACACGGGCGTGTGTCTTAGCCGCGTGTGACACACGGCAATGCGACACGGTCGTGTGTCCCCTGTAGGTTTCAAAACGTTGCAAGTCAGGCAGTTACACGGCCTAGCACACGGCCTAGCACACGAGCGTGTGAGACCATTTCGAAAGTTACACGGCCTGGCACACGGGTGTGTGGCTTGGTCGTGTGACCCAAGTCAGAGAGTTACATGGGCACGGACAAGGGTTGGGACACGGCCGTATGACTCCTGCAGTGTAAAATTTTCTATCTTTATCTATAAATTTCTAAATGTTTTTAATTTAGTCCCGAATTATTTTTAAAGTGTTTCTAAGGCCTTGAGGGCTCGATTTATGGACAATAAACATGTGTTTGAATGATTTATGCTATGATTTATGAAGGGTTTTGAAATTTGATGATTTTAAGTTAAGTTCTTACGGTAATGCTCCGTAACCCTATTTCGACGACGAATATGGGTTAGGGGTGTTACAAAAGGATTATTACCTAACTGAGCATTAAGAAAATCAGAATTTGGGAAATACTTTGCTTTGAGAACTCAAGCAAGCAACAAATCCGGGTTTGATAAAAGCGTCTTACATTATTTGGCCAATAGAGTAGTGTTAAATTTACCCATATCACGAAACCCATGCCTCTATTTCTTTCAATTGACACATGTTACTCCAAGCACACCATTGTATTCTCTTCTGCCCCTTTCCTTTTTTCCATCTTTCCAAAATACTCTCAATCTCCCCACAAAAGATTTTGGTAATAAGAAGCAGGATATTGCATACGTAAGGATAGCCTGAAGCACAAATTTAATAAAGATCTCCTTACCTCCTTGCGACAACATTCTAGTACTCCAACTCTCTATACGTGGCTTGATCCTGCCCTTTATATTCTAGAAAGATGCTTTCTTCCTCCTCCTACCATGTTAGGTAAACCTAGATATTTCTTAGGATTGTTTGAAAACTGCATTCCTAAAATTCCCGAGACATTTTTCTTTTCCCCTTCGCTTGTATTTGAGCTAAAAAAGACTGTAGACTTGCTGAAATTCACACACTAACCAGAACAACTTTCATATTCCTTTAAAATCTCCTTCAACACTGTGGCTCCTTTGAAATTTGCCTCACTAAAGAGAATACTGTCATCCACAAAAAGTAAATGAAATTTTTGGACCATGTCTACTAGCGTTTTCCCCTCGCAACAAACCTTCCTCTATTGCCAGTTGCATTACAGCCGATAAACCCTTACTGCAAATAAGGAAGAGGAAATGACTAAGGGGATACCTTTGTCGGAGACTCCTAGTAGGCTTAAGCATCCTTCCCCTACAACCATTAACAATAACAGAGTAGGAAATCGAAGAAATACATCTTATTATAAGCTCCACCAAATCCCATTAAACTCTATCATAGGTTTACTCATATAAAGTTTTAAAGCCATATAACCTTTTTTACCCATTCACTTCTTTCTAAAACCGTGCAATAATTCATAAGATAACAACACGTTATCTGAACTTAACCGTCTAGGCACAAATGCACTCTGGGCACTATCAACACATCTCCCTATAACACATTGAAGTCGATTCGCTACAGTTTTTGCCACAATTTTATAAAGGACAAAACACAAATTGATGGGTCTGAAATTTGCTAAGTTTGTAGGTTTTGGAACTTTTGGGATAAGCAAAATATCAATAGCATTAGCGAGAATAGGTACCTTTCCTTCATTTAAAATGCCCAAGCAGTATGCTAAAATGTCATTCCCTACTATATGCTAGTACTGTTGAAAGAACAAAGCCGAAAATCCATCAAACCCAGATGTTTTAGTGGGTCTCATTTCTTTCAAAGCCACATAAACCTCTTCCTCCAAATGCCTAGACAAAATAAAACGTTTATCATCAAAGGAAATAGTAACAACAATTCTCAATAATAAATGCGTCAAGTCTCTTACTCCACCCGATGTAAACAAATGCTGAAAGAAATTAGTAGTTATTTCCCATATTTCTTCCTCACTACTTGCCTTTGTTCTATCCGTACGTTCCAACCTATTAACCAAATTCATCTTCCTACGGGTCAAAGCATACCTATGAAAGAAAGTCGTGTTCTTATCGCCCAAACGTAACCAATTGACACAAGCTCTTTGTTCCCATAAAACCTCCTCATTGTCAATCTCCAAATTGAGTTGAACCTTAGTGTCAATAAGCTTGGCCATGTGGTCATCAGTTCGTTTCGACCCTAAAAAATCTACCAATTTTTTATTCAACTCATTTTTCAACCCATTCCTGCTCGACTTTACTGATTTTGCCCAGACCATCAAACCATGTCTCAACCATTCCAACTAGTCAAAAATAGAGCCAGTGGAAGTTTCCCAAATTCGCTTGATCTCCCATTCTAAAGATTCATCCATTGTCCACTAAGCCTCAAACCTGAATCTCGCCACCCTTCTCTTTCCTTTTTCCAGATCATTTCTAATAAGAAACGAGCAATGGTCTGAAAAAGAATACGGTAAATGCTTAATACAAGTATTGGAGAAAATTTTCAACCAACCGTCATTTGTGACCCCCTATCCAAATGCTTCCTTATGTTTGTTTTAGGACGATTACCCTCTTTCCCCCGTCAACCACACCTAAGAATATCCGATGTCCATTAGGTTACATTTTTCATGTACATTCCGAAAAGCTTCCATTCTACTTTTTTCCCGAGGCACCCCACCTTACTTCTCAAAAGAGTATAGAATCTCATTAAAATCCCTACTCACCAACCATGGGAAATCCTGATCATGCCCAAGCCGCCTTAATAAACTCTAAGTACAATTTCTTTTATTGGCAAAAGGGGCTGCATAAAACTCGATAAATCTCTGATCTATCCTCGTTTTCCTCACTAACTAAAACATCAAAATGGTTCTTTAAGAAGCTACGGAGGCTAACTACATCATCTATTTTCCATGCCAAACTCAACCCCTCACACAAACCCTTCACCTCATCATCAATCGCATACGTAAAATCGCATATCTTTATTACCTTCTCCATAAATTGACCATCAATTTTAGTCTCTTTCAAGAAAACCAATTGGGGATTAAATAACTTTAGTGGATGCCGAAGTCGTCTAATAGTCCATAGACTTCCCAATCAATGGGCATTCTAGCACAATGTTTTCATTACTCCCGATCGAGAAGCCTACTGGTCACCGCCGATCCAAAATAAGAATGAGTAGACTCATATCCAGAAGAAACCAACCTTGAATTGCCTAAAACCATACCATTAGTGGCCTTACCCTCATATTTTATCTTTTTATTTAAATTCCCAACAAACTCACCTGAAGTCATCTCGTTAGATTCGTACAAGCCCATTTTCTGTTTACCTGCGTCAACTACGCCATTATACTTATCAGACATTACAACCTGTCCAAGTCTTTTCTTGCTAGACTTCTTTGGAATTTGGGGCTTACCCTCAAGTGGATTAGCAAGGCCAAATAGAGATTCTCCTTTATCCACAACTACTTGATCTATTATCTCAAAACTCCCTTATAAATCATCCACTTTTTCAGCATTTTCTATAACCAAAGGGTCTACATCAATTTCCAAAACCCCATGATTTTGACGAAATTTCTTTAGATTCCCCATCTGATTGGAACTCTATCGCTTCCATTCGATCCATTTATTGTAGACCCTCCGATGGATTTTCCTTAGATGAATCTATGACCTCCGTCCCTTCCACGGCTTCACCGACCAATTTCAGTCCTCCCGGTATAATAGCATTGTTTCATAGATTTTTTTATGAGAAACCAAATTTCAAACACTTTTTTTCGATCATTGGTGATTCAAATTTTAACGTAATCGAATAAGGCAACTCATCCTCCCCTTTCTCTTGATCACCATGAGGAATCCCCTCACATTTCTTCATTCCATGACCCATTTTACCACACTCAAAACAAAAAGTTGGAAGATTTTCATACTTAAAAGCAAGCCAAATCCTCTTTTGAATATCTGTCGAAACAAAGATACCCCTACTGAAAGGCTTCGTTGCAACTATCTAAACTCATAGTTGACAATACTCCCTTTTTTCTTCTGATCTAATCACACCCCCGAATGTTGATCCTATGATATGCATCAGATCCTTTTTGTCATATTCTGGCGGACAAGGTCCAAATTTTAACCAATAAGGGGATAACACCAAATGAATCTAATTCCTTTCAACTAGACTCACAATATGCTTGAAAATAATAAGTTGTCATCTAAATAACCACGGCCTTCCCTCCAATATCATCTCCGAATCATCCTCACTATCAAATGTAATAAAAAATAGGTTATGCGCTACCACTTGTATCTCAAACATACTTTTCGTCTTCCATATGCTCTTCAATTGGGCACGAAAACTATCAGGGTTAGATGATTTCCTTGTCCAGGCAGTGCACAATAATGTCGAACTCCCACTCAAAATAATCTTTGAACTTCTCATCATTAACTAAACAAGCTCTTCCTCTAAGAGGGAGATCTCGTCCCTCTCCATGCTATTAACAAAAAATTAGTCACCACGCTCCTTCAACCCAACCATAACACTCACTGTTTCTCTAGGATACTCAGAGAGAGCACTCTCGACTTTATAATTATTACTTCATAAAAGGAGCAAATATTTTATATAAAAAAGGTAAACTACAACTAATGTTACTTAACTATAACTAAATTAACATTTTGGTCACTAAACTTCAAAAAGTTACAAAATGGTTAGGAAACTATTTAAAACTTTCCATTTAAGTAACTGGATTATTAAAATCGTTATTGCATGGCCTTCTCCGTTCGCACAACCTACACCAATTGAAGGCTTTCATTCCCTTTCTATTTTATAGTTCAAAATTTTTCATTAAACAACTTTTAACGTCATGAACTTACGAACCAAAATTGAAACAGTTTTCTTCTCTGATCTCTAACACTAATTGTTAGATCAAATTGGATCTAAGGTATGTTCTTCTACTTATTGATGGGTATTGATCCCCCGTACTGATCATTGAACCATCGCTTAGAACTCACTAAGCAAAATTAAAAAAAAAACTTAAATGCCTAGCGACTTAAATAAGAAATTTTGAATAGTGTAGTAGCTATTTTATAAAATTTTTAAATTAAGTGATTAAAACTTAAATTTACTAATAGTTTAATGATCTTGCATATATTTTATCCAAAAAAAAAATAGTGAAGGAGAAAAGAAAAAGAAATTACATATTCCATCTTATGGTTTTATGAAGATGAAAATGTGAAAGTATAATTTCCACTCCTTTCTCATTTTTCATTTTGTCATTTTTATTCCATTATTGCTTATCGAAAAATGAAATAGACCGAGTCATGCAAAGATAGCAAAACTCCGAATGTCCATTATTTTTAGGGGTCCACAAAACAATGATTTTTTTTATTTCGAAAATTCCACTTAGAAACTTTAAGATCGATTGAGTTTGTTTATGGTTAGTTAAGTCAATTTACAGCTAAATTTCAGTCTCAATCATTAAATAAGTATACACTCTCAACTCTCAACTATCTAAGAAAGCATTAATTGCAAAATTTTGGCATGTGGGAGATATTATTTTGAAAATCAATAATTAATGATTTTAGATTAGAGGTGAGTAATCGATTAACTTATTTCAAAAAACTTAGAAATTGACCAATTTGACTTTCATTTTTTTGAAAATCAAAATCGATTCAAAGTTCTTCCTAAATCGATGGAATCGAACTGATATTTTTTGGTTGGCTTAGTTTCCAAACCGACCAAACATAATTTTCAAACAATAATTTTCAATGTTTTAGGCTTTTCACATTGCCATTGAAGTAATTTTTCTTACCAAATTTTCTCAAAAATCAATTGTTATTGCCCACTATTATAAAGCTTATATTCTATTTTTATCTGTTGGAAATATACTATTGCAAAACATAACCATTAGCGCTCACAAGAAACCAAATTGAGTGCAAATACAGTAACAATCATTGTGTCGTAGATGAACCACTGACTTAGAAGCAAATTTGCCATAATCGGTGTAATCATGTAGTGGACGTTGCCTCCAATGTTAACACAATACTTCAATATTCGTACACCCGAATAAAGAAGGTGGAACACAATTGACATTGCTATTCTCGAAAGGAATGGAAACCTAAAAAAAAACAATTGATCAGAAATCTGATCAGAAAATAAATTGGAAGAAATCGGTGAAACCACACTAGGTTCAATTCCCAAGAAATATTAAAGGGGTTATAGACGGTTTCGCTTAAAATCCAATCTTTTAGACAAAAATTCTCTCTTGTGAAATTTTGCAGAACCCTAGAATTTAAAGAATAGAAAGATGAGAGTCGTTTTTCTTTGTTTTCTTCTTGTTGTGTTTTGTCTAAAATGAGGAGAATGACCTCCTATTTATACAGTTTCCTAAAGGTCTAAGTAGTAAAATACGTAAGGAAAAAAGGTAGAACTAGCAAAAATAATTTCCTAAAACTCTACAACAGTCAAATAAAAATATTTTTTTATTGAGCATATTTTTTTGTAATAGATTTTCAAAATCTAAAAAAATTATATTCTGAAAAATAGTACAGAAGTTTTACCCAAAAATAAACACATTTTGTACATTTTGTAGACACGTGTTAACATGGACATGGATTGGGCGGTGGCAGCGACAGACGTGCGTTAGGCCTTTAGCCTATGCCTCTCTATATAAACCCTCTTAGAAGCTTATGCCTAACCAATGCGACATTGCCCTTTTCTTTTGAATTACCAACATTCCCTCAATAATGCAAAAGAATTAGACAAATTTTGTAAACATAAGAAAAAGGTAAAGCACGATAAGAGTAATAGCAAAATTAGTCGCTTAAGCACTAGTATCTTGTGGATTGGAACTAGTACATAGTGAAATGAGTGATTTTTCTCTATAACAAGTGAACGAATCTTGAACTTGTTAAGATAGGGGTTAACTTATGACACACGACTAATTTCAGAACTAATTGATGTTTTGTAATAAATCAACAAGTTTTAGCCAATACACCTCGGGATGTTGGTAAGTGCTCTAGAAAGATTGCCAAACGAATTTTATAAAAGGTTGTTATAGTTGGTGACACTTATGTAGGTGATTTCATCAAGTCTATCTCAATAGAGACCACCCGAATCAAGACTATGAAATCATTAAGAGCATTTATTAAGTTCAGCCTTTCAAATTTAAATTTGGTGAATTCATCAAGTTTGTCTCAATAGGACCACCCAAACTTTGGGATATGAACTCATTAAGAGTATTAAACTCAACCTCACATGTCAGTGAATTCATCAAGTCCACCTCAATAAGACCATCCAAATCTGGGGATATGAATTCATTAAGATTGATAACTCAACCTTATATATGTACATCGTTCGCCATAAGGATAGGTAGAATGTACACTATGATTCTTTGCATAGTTTTGTTTGACCACACTAAACTTAAAGAACTGAGTTGGGAATCCACCATGAATTCCTCAACCATTGGACTTAAGACCCATCCCCCTCAAAGAATCAAGAACCATTTTCCTACTTAACCCTTTGATTGGTGGATTAGTTAGGTTCCTTTCAGACCTTACGTACTTCAAAGCAAGTACTCCATTCTCTGATAAAGAAATCTCTGCGAGTATATTCCTAAGCCACTCAACCTTTTGTCTGACTCAGCCAAGAGTTATAAACTCAAATTCCATCGTGGAGCAAGCAATACACTTCTGTTTAATAGACTTTCAAGAAATAACTGCTCCACCCAAAGTGAAGACATATCCACTTGTAAAGCTAACTTTATTAGTTGCCCAGTTTGTATCATAGCATCCCTCTAGGACTGTAAGGTATCCGAAAAATTCTAACTTCTAAGTTATTGTACTTTAATTTCACTTAAGATTATTTGGGGAAAGCTCAACCTTGATAACTAAATTATGGACCATGACACTCCCCCACTTACTATGTTGGTGCCCTCAATGACATGAAGCCACACTTTTAGTAACCTTGTTGCACCGAGTTGGTATTTTGGACTCAAGTCCATCTTGGGCCTTCAAGGCATAAGGTTATGATCCATTCAACACACATTGAACATAAACTCGAACCTAGTCTCATCTCAATCGTTGGTGTAGCTTTATCTATGCTTATCATTCACTGAACATTCAGACTAAATTCCACAACACATAATCATCAAGTTACAACCTTAAGGAACCCTTAATGATATGAACCTTTTTCGGCTGAATATTACTATCTCTTTAATACTCAAAAGGCATCCCTCTGGATGTGACACTAGTTGCACTTTTGCAACATCCCATTGGATGCATCCCTTTGGACATGGTTTATGCCAACCGTCACTTGTGGCACCAAAAGTACTCAACATGGGAAATTCAGACACATTAACCATTCACAACTTAAGCCCTCTCAACCCTTCCAAGGTCTCTGCCATTGGGTGTGATCATCTTGACCAATCGCAACACATGCAGCATCATTGAGCTAGGTTGATCTCAAACTCGATTTTTGACTTCAATGCTCATTCAGGTAAAGTCTGGAAGGCTGCTCCCTTCTTCGCACAATCTCATAGGTTGCTTGAACAAGATATCCCGCACTAGTTCTCTTGTTCAAGCTCTCAGGCATAATAATCTTCCAGTCTATTTTGGTTAGAAATTCAGTGATTCTTGGACTAGCTTCATAAATGTCATGTATTAGTAGCTTATCATGGATAAGGGTATCATAAGCCCTATCCCAGACACAATGTTCCAGCGAATAGCTCATGGTTCTCTAACCAACTCAAACTCAAGGGTCCTTTGACCAATTCAAACTCAAGAGACCTTTGACCAACTT
The DNA here is from genome assembly GCF_007990345.1 of Gossypium hirsutum. NCBI lineage: Eukaryota > Viridiplantae > Streptophyta > Magnoliopsida > Malvales > Malvaceae > Gossypium > Gossypium hirsutum. Next base: position 34,028,431 of record NC_053439.1, on the reverse strand, counting down.
AAATTGAAGGATAATATGCATCAGTGCACTCGAACCCACATCCTCCTATATTGGCAACTATGTCCATGCCAATTGAGCTAAGACTCAATTGACTCTATCTCACTAGGCCCTTCAAGCCCAATTTGATCGCAATGGCCTACTGGCCAACACAAATGGAGCTTGCAATCGCTCCAACGCTACTTAGGCATACTCTTGCACTACTCAGGTGCCTTCAAACCGATTGACTCAATAGGACATTACACTTGCTCAAATAATCCTCAAGTGTACTCTAGCTCGTTTCTTGTAGGTGGATTCAGTGGTTCCAGCAACGGAAAATATAAACGAGTCTCATTTTTAAACAATAGTATTCTTTGCTTCTAAATTGTTGAAGATATACCACTGCAAAAAAAAATCGTTATCCCTGATAACAAACTAAATAGAGTGTAAATAAAGTAGCAATCACTGTGTCGTCAAAGAACCACTTCCTTATAAGCAAATTCGCCCTGATCGAGAAATCAGGTAGTAGATGTTGCCCCCCAAGGTTAACATAATACTTCAATATTTGTACACACGATTAAAGAAGATGGAACACAATTAACATTGCTTTTCTCGAAAGGAATGAAAATCAATAAAACAAAAGTAGTTGATAAGAAATTTGATCAGAAAATAAACAGGAAGAAATCGGTGAAATCACACTAGGTTCAATTCTCAAGAAAGATTGGAGGGCTCATAGACGGTCTCGTTTAAAACCCAAGCTCCTAGAAAGAATTACCCTCTCGTGTAATTTTGTAGAACACAAAAATTTAGAAAACAGAAGGATGAGAGAAGTTTTTCTCTGTTTTCCTCTTGTTGTGTTCTGTCTAAAATAAGGAGAATGACCTCCTATTTATATAGTTTCCTGATGGGTAAAGTAGTAAAATACGTAGGGAAAAAAGGTAAAACTAGTAAAAAAATTTCCTAAAACTCTACAACAGTCAAATAAAAATATTTTTATTGACTAAATTTTTTGCAAAAGATTTTCAGAATCTAAAAAATTTATTTTTTGAAAAATAATACGAAAGTTTAACCAAAAAATAAACACATGTGGTACATGTCGTAGACACGTGTTAACATGGACACAGATCAGGCGGCGACGACGACAAGTGCGCGTTAGGCCTTTTGCTCCAATTACTCAATGAAGGAAAGAGACAAGTCTATATATAAACCTTCTTAAAAGCTTATGCTTAACCAATGTGGATTGCCCTTTTCTTTGGAATTACCAACATTCCCGCACTAATGGAAAAAAATTAGGAAAAATTTGTAAACATGAGAAAAAGGTAAAACACGAGAAGAACAATAGTAAAATTGGCCGCTTGAGCACTAGTATCTTGTGGATTTGAACTAGTACATAATAAAATCAATGATTTTTCTCTTTAACAAGTGAATGAATATTGAACTTGTTAAAATAACAGTTAACTTATGACACACAACTAATCTCAGAACTAATTGATGCTTTGCAATAAATCAACAAGGTTTAGCCAACACACCTCAGGATGTTGGTAAGTGCTGTAGAAAGATTGTCCAATGTCTTTCATAGAATGTGGTTAGTTATTCATTATGTAGGTGATTTCATCAAGTCTATCTCAATATAGACCACCCAAATCAAGATTATGACATCATTAACAACATTTATTAAGTTCATCATCTCAAATTTAAATTTGGTTAATTCATCAAGTCTGTCTCAATAGGACAACCCAAACTTTGGGATATGAACTCATTAAGAGTAATAAACTCAACCTCACATGTCGGTGAATTCATCATGTCCGACTTCCAAGTTATCGTACTTTAATTTAACTCAAGACCATTTGGAGAAAGCTCAACCTTGATAACTAAATTATGGACCACGACACACCCCACTTACTATGTCGATGCCCTCAAGTCCATCTTGGGCCTTCAAGGTCTAAGAATATGATCCATTCAACACACATCGAATATAGACTCTAACTTGGTCTCATCTAAATTGTTGGTGTCGCTTTGTCTATGCCCATTCCTCCACCAAACATTCAGACTTAATTCCACAATAAATAATCATCAGGTTGCAACCTTGAGGAGCCCTTAATGGTATGATTCTTTGTCGACTGAATTTTCTCATATCTTTGATAATCAAAAGGTATCACTCTAGATGTGGCACCAGCCGCACTCTTGTGACATCCTGTTGGATGCATCACTCTGGATGTGGTTTATGCCAACCATCACTTGCAGCACCAAAAGATCTCAACCTGAGAAATTTAGACACATTAACCGTTCCCAACTTAGGCCCTCTTTGCCCTTCCAAAGTTAGTGCCATTGGGTGTGGCCTTCTTGGCCAACCAAAACACAGGAGGCACTATCGAACTAGGTTGAAGCAAACTCAATTTTGAACTTTAATGCTCATCCATGTTAAGTTTGGAATACTGCTACCTTCTTCACACAATCTCATTGGTTGCCTAAACAAGACCTCCCGCACTATTTCTCTTGACCAAGCTATCGGTCTTGATAATTCTCTAGTACACTTTGGTTAGAAGTTCGGTGATGCTTGGACTAGTGGAACGACAAAAATGTGCAAGTATACAAAATCACAACAAGTAATAAAGTGACAAGTAAATGTCGAGTTATCGTACCCACAGGGACTGTAAAAGAATTATTTATGAAAGTAAGTTTAAACACTTTGGTGAAAGAAAAATGTTTGGATTTGGGAAATGATTAAAAACTAAAAAACAAAGTAAAATAAAATAAAATAAAATAAAGTTCTAATGCACGATTTTAAAAGCTGATTTTAATCAAGATGATATAATTGTGTTGGATTAATTACATTTCCTTACCTTAGAATCATTAAACTTATGCTTATACTTGTTACTAATAAATCACGGCAACTTGGTAATTTTCTAACTTATGAACATATTTACAAATCAAAAATCCATTCATCTCTTGTACACATTCCTATGTCAATTCGATCGATAAAATAGATTTATAAAGATAAACATGTTATTGCACATACATACTTATTAGATTAAACAATCTCTCGCATATTCCTATGTTGATTCAAATGATTAATTCAACCTAATAAGCATATAAAAGACTATGTGAGGTAACAAAGTATCCTTACCTTGAAACAGTTTAATCACAATAATTTTGCAAGTTATGCAAGGCATATGTATCGCCAAATATAATGGTAATCTAATCTTCAGCTACCTTATAAGAATTAAACATGCACAGATTAAGTACTGTGTCCATTAATTACAATTTCAATTCGTTTAAATAATTAATTCTTTATTTATCTTAGAATTGTAAGAATAACTTAATCATGGTTTTACTTAATCAAACATTTTACCGAGGCCTATAATAGCATAAACATAAATTTAACAAATCAAGAGGACGAAATGCAATCAATCCAACACGAATTAAATTCAAATAAGCTGATTAAATTAACCACTCCAATAGCGTAAATATTCATATATATTTTCATTATAAAAACAAAAAAAATTAAAGAGATAAGGAACAAGAATCAAATCCGGTGGTTTTCCGTGGCTTGACTAGGTTGCTCCGTTCTTCCTTCTTTGTTGTCCTCGCCGGTCAAGGCTTCTATGAACACTAAATTGCTGCTCCAAAATTGATAAAGAATACACCTTTCCCAAGAGGAGAAATTTGCACAAGAGCAAGGAACTTTGAATGGGAAAATGAGTGAAAAAAGTGAAAGAGAATAGAAGAGTTGTGAGAGAAGAGATGTGAATGAGGGATGCTTTGAATGGGCAGCAAAGGGAGGTTTATATAGCTGAAGGTGGCTGCTAAAAATATCAAATTTCAGCAGCCAAAGAGCCCCCTCATGGCCGGCCATCCTACATGGCAAAGTTGAGACTTTCAACTTTGCTAAAATTAGCCTGGGGCAAATCCGTAAAGCCTTAATTTAAGGTGAGGTTTGAATGCAATTTGGAAGTCTTCCAAGGGCCCTTTTGCGGCTCATTTAGTCATCTAAAATGCTGATTTGGGTCAGCATTTGAACGGTTCTGGGCTGCCCAATTAGTGGCTGGTTCGGTTCGCTCAAATTTGGTTCAACTGGGCCCTTTTTTCATAATTAATTAAGATTAATGTATTTAGCCCAAATTAAATTGGGAATAAATTAAAATTAATTATATTATGAATTAATACACATATTTGGACTGTCTTAGGCTGGAAATTATTTTTCCTTGTTACTTCGAATTGCTTCTCGGTTTTGTTCTTCTAAAGGTGTCTGCCAAGTCAATTTTCGCCATTTGTACGAATCTGTCAAAAATAATCAAAATTCACTAAAAGAATTGTAAAATTGACTAAAAATTAACATGTCCAAATTTTTAATACAATTTAATTATTTTATAAAAATTAATTATTTTATGGCAAAAATTCTATCGAAAATGCATGATTTTAAGTAAAATTAGGTATGAAAAAGTATATAAATCTTTGTGTTTCCACACCCCCAAACTTAAATCATTGCTCGTCCCGAGTAATGCACAAATTTGAAAAGAATTTTCTCGGAAACACTTTTTGAAAATCCTTCAAAACAACATTCTTCCCAAAATCATGAAATCAATATACTTATGCTCAAAAACAAGAAATTTGATAATTATGCTACTTAAGTATATATTTCGTTCAAATTAATCTCAACAATTACTACAATAGAAAAATTATACTAAATGTTTCTTAATAAAGACATGTTAATCCGTACTAATTTGATTTTAATCACTTATTCAAAATTAAACTGCAATCATTAAGCTTAATTGATGTCTTCATATGTTGAACAGAGCAATTTCTCTCCACTAATGTAGGTAACATTGGAACTTTGAATCAATAGGTCTTTAACAAGGTTGTAACGTGGCTAGTCTTAGGGGTAGGTAAAAGATAGATAATTTTCAGTTTAAAAAAAACCCCTAGACTTAGCTTGTATCAGACCTTTTGAAATAATTACCTTCAATACATCAACTTTTCTTTCCTTTCCACATGCTCTTTAGTGCAATTTACTTCAAGTACATATGCTTTTTTTTTCCGAGTATTTTACTGCATGTAATACAATTTTTAGAGCATTTCATACTTCTTTACAACTCCCCCAAACTTATTTTCAAAGAATACTCTGAATAGTACTGAGTTTAGTGTTTGAGACATTTTTAAGATAATTAAGAAAAGTGATGGCTAACTTTGGAAGGGTTCAAATAAAATTAGGCTATAAAGTCTCAAAGTTGGGTTTCAAAGGATAAAAATTTCATCATGGTTGGCTTGAAAGGCTCAAACGGTCCAAACAATAGTTGCCTAAATCATTTTCAACGTTCCATGCTTCCTAGAATTTCTCCTCAAGAAATTCTAAAGACTTAAACTTTCATGCATGCCTAGCTTTCTTAAAGAACTAAATTTTTATGGTATGATTTGCATGCTTTATTAGAAATACATTTCATGTATTATTAAGCTAACATAACAATTTATTGAAATAATCAAACTTTATTCATACTTAATTTTAGCATACTTAACAAAATTCAAATTTATTGAACAAAAACAAAAAATATATCATATTCATAATTAAAAGAAAAATTTTATTCTGAGTGGAAATAATTTCAATTTTCGGTCCCCCCAACTTAAAATGAACAATGTCCTCAATGTTTAAAGTGAATAGATACTATACACTAGGTAGGATTCTAGAAAAGAAGAGGTGAGTCAATTTGACTGCTTAAGTACCAAGCTCTTCCTAGATCCAATCCTAGACATGTATATACCTATTGCCATAGTTTAGACTTTACTACTTGTCCATATTTACTTTTGATTCCCATCTCTTATTTTATTGTGCAGAAATAAAAAATTCCTAATTAATCCTAATTCTAAGCTAAGTTGATAAAAATTAATATAAATTATAAATAATATAATTATATATTAAAGTTTATCAAATTATTAATAATATTAAAGATATTTATTCTAGATGCTTTTCAAAAATATTCACAAAGAAAGACACCTAGTATTTTTTATTTACGAAAAGAGCGACTAAATTTTAAAAATAATTCAATTAAGTCCCTAGACTTAATGAAAATTTAAAATTGAGTGGCAAATTAAAACTTGGATCAAAATCGACCATTTTATTTGAAAAATTAAAAATTTGTTTTGTCATTCAAGGAATAATTTCTTGGAAAATTATGTAAAAATCAATTCCCAGGAAGATTGGAGGGGTCACAAGCTATCTCGCTTAAGTTCCAATCTCCTAGACAGAATTTATTTAAACATAATAAACCCGAAAATATACCCTAAATAACTTATTAAAAACAAGAAAAATTAAATATCTGATAAACTGAACAAGTTTTGATCTCGTTCAGGTTTTTCTCCGTAGTAATGTTTCAAACGCTGAGCATTGACTTGGAAATTACCTCCCTTACCTTAGAGTTGAACAACTCCATATGGATAGATGTGTTGAATCGTAAATGGACCGAACCAACGTGATTTTAACTTACCTGGGAAGAACTTCAATCTGGAATTAAATAACAAGACTTGCTAACCTACTTCAAATTCTCTAACTCGAATGTTCTTGTCATGCCATTTCTTGAGTCTTTCTTTGAATAATTTGATATTTTCGTATGAGAACATTCAGAATTCCTCTAGCTCGTTGAGTTGGAGCATTCGTTTCTCTCTAGCAAGCTTAAGATCCAGGATGAGTCATCGAAGAGCCCAGTAAGCTTTGTGCTCTAACTCTAGAGGTAGATGACAGGCTTTCCCAAAGACCAACCTGTAGGGTGACATTCCTAAAGGTGTCTTGTATGCTGTTCTGTAAGCCTATAAAGCATAATCTAATCTTGTGGACTAATTTCGTCGGTTCGGGTAGACTACCTTCTTAAGTATGCCTTTGATCTCCTTATTTGCCAGTTCAGCTTGCCCATTCGTCGCGGATGGTAAGCTGTTGCAACCTTATGTTTCACTCCGTGCTTGTCTAATAACCATTTTAACCACTTGTTCACAAAGTGGGATCCTTCATCACTGATGATAGCTCTTGGGGCTCCAAACCTTGTGAACACATGCTTCTGCAGAAACTTCATCACAACCTGAGCATCGTTTGTCGGATATGCCTCAGCCTTGACCCACTTAGATGTTTGTTTGAGGCATATCTAACAAACATCAATAATGTTTGTTTGAGGCATCTCATTTCTGTTGGTGACACTTCCAACCCTTTGACATCAATCACAACTCTTCACGTAAGCATATGCATCCTTGAATAATGTTGGCCAAAAGAATCTGGCTTGCAATACTTTGGCCGTTGTACGTGTACCTCTGAAGTGTCCCCCGCTTAGAGCTGAGTGACAGTGGTATAAATCTTCGGTATTTTATCTTCTTCCATGCATCTCCTGATCATCTAATCTGCACACTTTTTAAACACATATGGCTCCTCCCAAAAATAGTACTTCACATCGTGAAGAAACTTTTTCCTTTGTTGATACGTCTTATCAATTGGCATCAAACCACAAGCTAAATAGTTAGCAATATCAGCAAACCAAGGGGTATTATGGACATGATTTATCTTCAGGATATGTTCGTCTGGAAACGTCTCCTGAATTGGTATAAGAGGAGAATTCCCTTCTTGTGGCTCCAATCTGGACAAGTGATCTGCTACTTGATTTTCGACTTCCTTTCGATCTTGAATTTCTAGATCGAACTCTTGAAGTAGAAGTACCCATTGGATCAACCTTGGCTTAGCATCTTTCTTTACAAGTAAATACTTAATTTTCGAGTGGTCCGTATAGACAGTCACTTTGGTACCTCCCAGATAAGATCGAAACTTGTCGAAAGCAAACACAATAGCAAGTAACTCTTTTCCTGTTATCGTATAATTCAGTTGAGCTCCTGCTAGGGTTTGACTTGCGTAGTATATGGGATGAAAAACTTTGTTCCTTCACTGGCCCAAGACAGCTCCAATTGCAAAGTCACTTGCGTCACACATCAATTTGAATGGCAAATCCCAGTCTGGTGTGACGATTATGGGTACCGTGACTAATCGACTCTTCAAATTATTGAAGACTTTTAAGCATTCCTCATCAAACTTGAATATAGAGTCATTCTCCAATAATTTGCATAAGGATTTAGCAACTTTGGAGAAATCCTTGATAAATCTTCGATAAAAACTAGCGTGACCCAAAAAGCTCCTAACACCCTTTACAGATGTTAGAGGTGAGAGTTTCTCAATAACGTCTACCTTTTCTTTGCCTACTCGATCCCATGTCTCATTATCCGATGCCCTAGAACAACTCCTCGTACCATAAAATGGCACTTCTCCCAGTTGAGTACGAGATTCGTTTCTTCGCATCGCCTTAGTACCATAGTTAGATTGGCTAAGAAATCATCATTAGTATCTCTGAATACTGAAAAATCGTCCATAGAAACTTCCAAATATTTCTCAACCATGTTAGTAAAAATAAACATCATACATCTTTTAAATGTAGCAGGTGTATTACATAAACCAAATGGCATGCGTCTAAATGCAAATGTACCGTACGGGCATGTGAATGTCATTTTATGTTAATCTTACGATGCTACTGTAATTTGATTATACCCTGAGTATCTATCGAGAAAACAGTAGTAACCTCGTCCTGCGAGTCTATCCAGCATCTGGTCCAAGAACGGCAAAGGGAAGTGATCTTTCCTAGTCACCTTGTTCAACTTCTGATAACCGATGCAGATTCTCCATCCCGTAACTATTTTAGTCAGTATCAACTCATTGTTCTTGTTCTCTACGACCATGATACCTTTTTTTTTGGCACGCACTAGACCGGGCTTACCCATGAACTGTCTGAGATGGAATAGATGATACCCGTATCTAACCACTTGATGATCTCTTTTTTTACTATGTCCTTCATGATGGGGTTCAATCTCCGTTGTCTATCGACCGTCCCTTTTTTGCCATCTTCCAAGATAATCTTGTGCATGCATATAGATGGACTAATGCGGCGAATATTAGCTATGGTCCATCCGATGGCCTTCTTGAATTGTTTCAAAAGTAAGATAAGTTTCTCTTCTTGCATAGTGGTCAATTTTGCTGAAACAATCACATGTAGAGTAGAAGCGTTACCTCAATAAACGCATTTTAAATGAGAAAGTAGTACCTTGAGTTCTAATTTAGGTGGCTCCTCGATCGACGCTTTTGGTTGGGAATAGTCCCACTTTTCTAATCTGAAGATTCAAAACAAGATTGCGGATTAAATCCCCTTTGATTAGCTTCTAACAAAGCTAAGTATTCATCCTCCTCTTCATCATTTGGAGGATCCAATGTCAAAATTCTTTCCAATGGGTCCTCAACACAGTTGAGTTCCTTCTCCACTATTAAATCCTCTAAACCGGACACTGCAGAGCAATCATCCATTGTGTCAGGAAATCTCAAAGACTTAGAGATGTTAAACGTTACCTGATCATCCTGAATACGCATAATAAGCTCGCCCTTCTGCACATCAATAAGGGTCCTTCCAATTGCTAGGAACGACCTTCCTAGGATGATAGATACTTCTTTGTATGGTTCAAAATCTAGAATTACAAAGTCAGTAGGAAAGATAAACTTATCTACACGTACCAATACGTCCTCGATTTTTCCTTCTAGATGTGCTAAGGATCTATCTGCTAGTTGAAGCGTAACTATAGTTGGTCTAACTTCTCCTATCCCCAACTTCCTAAATATTGACATAGGCATCAAGTTGATACTTACACCTAAGTCACATAATGCTTTACCACAGTATGTTGCTCCAATGTTGCACGGTATGGTAAAACATCCAGGGTCCTTCAATTTTGGGGGTAGTTTGTCTTGAAGATATGCACAACATTCCTTTGTCAGAGCTACCGTATCAAATTTTCCAATTCTTCATTTCTTAGATAAGATATCTTTCATGAACTTGACGTAGTTCGGAATTTTCTCAAGTGCTTCAACCAACAGAATGTTGATGTGAAGTTGCTTGAGTACGTCAAGGAATTTCTTGAATTAAATCTCCAACTTCTGTTTATGAAGTCTTTGAGGGTATGGTGGTGGTGGTTTCATTACTGGGACTGATTCTGGTTGGTTCGTCTTTGGTGACAATTCTGCATCTAACGACATTGTTAGTTGGTCAGAATTAGCTGGTCCTGAGGTTACTTTGTCAGGTTTTGTAGATTCTGGTTTTGGTGAAACTGGAATTTCAACACTTGGGTGAACTTCTTCTGAATCTTAAACGTCAGCTGGCTCCTTTTCAACTTTGACAGTGTTGGGCTCTACTCTCTTTCCATTCCTCAATGTCAATGCTTTACAATGTTCCTTTCCTAGATTTCTCAGATTCTCCGTGTCACTAGGTAGAGCACCTTGTGGTCGGTTCCTGACTTCAGTAGCAAGCTGGCCCACTTGATTATCCAAATTCCTTAGAGTAGCGTCGTTTTTCGCCATGTATGCCTTCAATAGATTCTCTAAGCTATTGGATGGTTTCGCTTGGGTTGGTTTCTGAACCTGTTGGGGGAAACTAGGTGGCTGAGTTGGTCTAGGTTAGGCGTAAGTGTTACTGGTTGCAGCCCCTTGGTTACTCTAGGAAAAATTTAGGTTATTTTGCCACGATGAGTTATAAAAGTTAGATTGCAATCCTTTCCTCAGTCGGTTTTGGTTTTGGTTACCCATGTAATATACAGATTCGGGGTTCGATGGACATTCTTCAAACAAATGTCCTTCCCCACAATACACATAGGCTATATTCTCAAATTGGTTAGGTGGTTGGGCTGCAAAACTGTTATACCTATTAGTGGTAAAATTCTTAAGCCTTGAGGATATTGAAGATACCTAAGATGCAAGTGAAGTGAGAGCGTCCACTTCATGTATTCCAGTGACTCGTCATCCTGACGCTGCTCGATTGGTCGGCCATTGATAATTGTTGCTGGCAATCCTCTCAATAATTTTGTAAGCCTCATTGTAAGACTTAGAAAGGAGAGCACCATTAGCTGAGGCGTCCACTACCATCCTCGTGTGAGTGTTGAGACCATTATAGAATGTCTCAAGTTGAATGCAATGTGGGATTCCATGATGAGGGCACTTTCATAATAACTCTTTGTACCTTTCCCGTGCCTCATACAGGGACTCATCTTCCATTTGTTGGAAGGCAGTGATCTCATTCCTCAACTTGGCATTCTTGCTCGGCGGGAAATACTTCATAAGGAATCTTTCTGCTAACTCTTGCCATGTAGAAATAGAGTTCGGTGGCAATGAGTTCAACCAAGCACGAGCTCTGTCCCTTACCAAATATGGGAACAAATTCAGTCGTAATGCATCTTCGGGTACTCCGGCTAACTTGAAAGAATCGCTCACTTACATAAATAGTCTTAAGTGAAGATGAGGATCTTCAGTAGGCATTCCACTAAATTGGCCCACAGTCTGAAGCATCTGGAACATGACTGGCTTCAGCACGAATTGTTGTGCCTCGATTTCAGGTCTCCTAATACTCAGATTAAGATCATTAAATACTGGCACGGCATACTGTCGTAAAGCCCTATCCCTATCATCAGTAATAAGGATAGGATTCCAAGCAAGGTTTGCTCCGTTTCCTTGATTCATATTCTCAAAGTTTATCTCTTCGGTCTTTCTCTGGTTCACTTGCCTTCTTCGCTGTCAAAAGGTTCGTTCTATTTCAGGGTCCACAAGGAGTAAGTCGATAATTTGGTCAATACTCATAAACACCTGAAATAATCACAGAAAGATTAAGTAAGTAAATATTTAAATAGGAAAATAACTAAATGAAAATGTAAAAACAGATTCACAAGTAATGGCTTTTTTTTAAAACAGTCCCCGGAAACGGCGCCAAAAACTTGGAGTGACAAAAATGTGCAAGGGTACACAATCACAACAAGTAATAAAGTGACAAGTAAATGTCGAGTTATCGTACCCACAGGGACTGTAAAAGAATTATTTATGAAAGTAAGTTTAAACACTTTGGTGAAAGAAAAATATTTGGATTTGGGAAATGATTAAAAACTAGGAAAAAAAGTAAAATAAAATTAAATAAAATAAAGTTCTAATGCATGATTTCAAAAGCTGATTTTAATCAAGATGATATAATTGTGTTGGATTAATTACATTTCCTTACCTTAGAATCATTAAACTTATGCTTATACTTGTTACTAATAAATCACAGTAACTCGGTAATTCACTAACTTATGAACATATTTACAAATCAAAAATCCATTCATCTCTTGTATACATTCCTATGTCAATTCGAACAATAAAACAGATTTATAAAGATAAACATGTTATTGCACATACATACTTATTAGATTAAACAATCTCTCGCATATTCCTATGTTGATGCAAACGATTAATTCAACATAATAAGCATATAAAATACTATGTGATGTAACAAAGTATCCTTACCTTGAAACAGTTTAATCATAATAATCTTGCAAATTATGCAAGGCATATGTATCGCCAAATACAATGCTAAAGTAACTTCAGCTACCTTAGAAGAATAAACATGCACTGATTTAAGTATTGTGTCGATTAATTACAATTTAAATATGATTTAATAATTAATTCATTAGTTATCCTACAATTAATATTGCAAGAATAACTTAGGTATGGTTTGACTTAATCAAGCATCTTACCAAGGCCCATAACAGCACAAACACAATTTCAATAATTCAAATAGGCAAAATATAATCAACCCAACACGGATTAAATTCAAGCTAGATTGATTAAAATAACCATTTCAATAGCGTAAATATTCATAAACATGTTTGTCAAAACAACAACGAAATTTAAAGAGATAGGGAACAAGAAGCAAATCCGGTGTTTCTCCGTGGCTTGACTGATTTCTCCGTTTTTTGTTCTCTATTTTCCTCGGCTATCAAGGTGGCTTACGAATACTTTAATTGCTGCACAAAAATGGCTGATGAGGACCTCTTTCCTAAGAGAAGAAATCGGCACTTGAACAAAAGGGAAAATGGGAAGGAAAGGTTGAGAGAAAGTGAGAGAGGAGAAGAGATAATGAGAGTGTGAGGGATGCTTTGAATGGGAAGCAAAAGGGGTTTATATAGCTGAATGTGGCTGCTAAAAATAGAAAATTTCAGTAGCCAAAGAGCCCTCTCATGGCCGGCTATCCTACATGGCAAAGTTGAGACTTTCAACTTTGTTAAAATTAGCCTGGGGTAAATCCGTAAAACCTTAATTTAAGGTGAGGTTTGAATGCAATTTGGAGGTCTTCCAAAGGCCTTTTTGCAGCTCATTTAATCAGAAAAAATGTTGATTTGGGTCAGCATTTGAACAGTTCTGGGCTACCCAATTGGTGGCTGGTTCGATTCGCTCAAATTTGGTTCAACTTGTGTAGTTCAACTGGGCCTTTTTTCCATAATTAATTAAAATTAATTTATATAGCCCAAATTAAATTGGGAATAAATTAAAATTAATTATATTATGAATTAATACCCATATTTGGACCATCTTAGGCTGGAAATTATTTTTCCTTGTTACTTCGAATTGCTTCTCGGTTTTGTTCTTCTAACGGTGTCTGTCGGGTCAAATTTCACCCTTTGTACGAATCTATCAAAAATAATCAAAATTCACTAAAAATAATTGTAAAATTGACTAAAAATTAACATGTTCAAATTTTTAATAAAATTTAATTATTTTATGACAAAAATTCTATAGAAAATGCATGATTTTAAGTAAAATTAGGTATGAAAAAGTATACAAATCTTTGTGTTTCCAACTAGCTCTACAAATCTCATGTATTAGTAGCTTATCATGCATAAGGGTATCGTAAGCCCTATCCCACACACAAGGATCTAGTGGACTGCTCATGGTTCACCGACTAACTCAAAATCAAAGGTCCTCTGACAAACTTAAACTCAAGAGACTTTCAACCAACTCAAATAGGAGGATAATACACATCAGCGCACTCGAACCCACATCCTTCTGTATTGGTAACAATACCCATTCCGATCGAGCTAAGACTCAATCGACTCAATCTCGCTAGGCCTTTCAATCCCATTTTGATTACAATGGCCCAGAGGCCAACACAGATGCAGCTTGTAACTGATCAAATGCCACTTAGGCATACTTTTGCACTACTTAGGTGCCCTCAAATCGATTGCCTCAATAGGACACTACACTTGCTCCAACGATCCTCTAGTGTACTTTAGCACGTTGCCTGTAGGTGGCCTCATTGGTTCCAACAATTGGAAAGGGAAACAAGTCTCATTTTTAAATAGTAGTATACTTTGCTTCTAAATTGTTTGAGATATACTACTACAAAATAAAACTATTATCACTGATAGAAAATTGATCTGGGTGTAAATAAAGTAGCAATCACTATGTCATGGACGAACCACTTCCTTAGAAGCAAATTCACCCTGATCGATACAATCGGGTAGTGGACGTTGCCCCGCAAGGTTAACACAATACTTCAATTTCCAATCAATTTTCCAATCGAAAAACAAAAGTAGTTGATCAGAAATTTGATTGGAAAATAAAATGAAAAAAATCGATGAAACCACATTAGGTTCAATGTTTAGGAAACATTGGAGGGGTCATAGACGGTCTCACTTAAAATCCAATCTCTTAGACATAATTTCCTTCTCGTATAATTCTATAGAACACCAGAATTTAAAGAATAGAAGGATGAGAGAAGTTGTTTTTCTCTTTGTTTTCCTCTTGTTGTGTTCTGTCTAAAAAAAAAAGAGAGTGCTCTCCTATTTATATCATTTCCTGAAGGGTAAGCTAGTAAAATATGTAGGGCAAAAAGGTTAAACTAGCAAAAATAATTTCCTAAAACTCTGTAACAGTCAAATAAATATTTTTATTGACTAAATTTTTCTGCAACAAATCTTTGGAATCTAAAAAAATTATTTTCTAAAAAATAATACAGAAGTTTTACCCAAAAATAAACACGTATAGTATGTGTCGTAGACACGTGTTAACACAGACATTGATTGGGCGGCGACGACGACAGGCGCTTGTTAGGCCTTTAGCTTCAATTACACAATGAAGGAAAGAGAAAAGTCTATATATAAACCCTCTTAGAAGCTTATGCCTAACCAATTTGAGATTGCCCTTTTCTTTTAAATTATCAACATTCCCCCACTAATGCAAAAGAATCAGGAAAATTTTGTAAACATGAGAAAAAGATAAAACATGAGAAGAGCAATAGCAAAATTAACTACTTGAGCATTAGTATCTTGTCGATTGGAAGTGGTACATAGTGAAATGAGTATTTTTCTTTTTAATAAGTGAACGAATCTTAAAATTTTTAAGATAAAGGTTAACCCATGGCACACGACTAATCTCAAAACTAATTGATGTTCCACGATATATCAACAACTTTTAGCCAATACACCTAGTGATGTTGGTAAGTGCACTAAAAAGATTGCCCAATGTCTTCCATAGAAGGTGGTTAGTTCTTCACACTTATGTAGGTGATTTCATCAAGTCTATTTCAATGTAGACCACCCAAATCAAGACTATGAAATCATTAATAACATTTGTTAAGTTCATCCTCTCAAATTTAAATTCGGTGAATTCATTAAGTTTGTCTCAATAGGACCATCCAAACTCTGGGATATGACCTCATTAAGAGTAATAAACTCAAACTCACATGTCGGTAAATTCATCAAATCTATCTCACTAGGACCACCCAAATCTTGGGACATGAATTCATTAAGACTGATAACTCAACCTTATGCATGTACATCGCTTGTTATAAGGATAGGTAGAATGTACATTATGATTCTTTTTGTGGTTTCGTTTAACCACATTGAACTTAAAGAACTAAATTAGGTATCCACCATGAATTCATTAACCATTGAGCTTAAGGCCCATCCCCCATGACAAATCAAAAATAATTTTCCTACTTAACCCTTTGGTTAGTGGATCAGTTAGGCTTCTTTCAGATCTCACGTACTTCAAGTCAAGTACTCCATTCTCCGATAAAGAAATCTCTGCGAGTAGATTCCTAAGCCATTCAGCCTTTTACCCGACTCAACCAAAAGTCATAAACTTAGATTCCATCGTAGAGCAAGTAATACACGTTTGTTTAATAGACTTCCAAGAAATAGTTGCTTCACCTAAAGTGAAGACATATCCACTTGTAAAGCTAACTTCAGCAGTTAACTAGTTTGTATCACAACATCCCTCTAGTACTGTAGGGTATTCAAAAAATTCTGACTTCCAAGTTATTGTACTTTAATTTCACTCAAGACTGTTTGGGGAAAACTTAACTTGATAACTAAATTACGGACCATGACACTCCCCCACTTAATATGTCAATGCCCTCAACAACATGAAGCCTGTAGGTGCTTTCATTGGTTCTAAGAACGTGAAACAGAAATGATTCTCATGTTTAAATAGTAGTATATTTTGCTTCTAAATTGTTGCAAATATTTACTACAAAATAAAACCGTTAGCGCTGACAAAAACTCAAACTAAGTGTAAATAAAGTAGCAGTCATTATCTCGTGGAAGAGCCACCACCTTAAAAGCAAATTTGCCCTGATCGGTGCTATCATGTAGTTGACAATGCCCTTTTAAGGTTAATACAATACTTCAATATTTGTACACTCGAATAAAGAAGGTGGAACACAATTGAGATTGTTTTTCTCAAAAGGAATGAAAAAAAAGTAGTTGATTGAAAAATAAATTGAAAGAAACAGGCGAAACCACACTAGGTTCAATTCCCAAGATAAATTGGAGGAGTCACAGACGATCCCACTTAAAACCAAATCTCCTAGACAAAATTTCCTTATTGTCTAATTTCGTAGAACACCAAAATTTAAAGAATAGAAGGATGAGAGAAGCTATTTTTCTCTCTAATTTCCTCTTATTGTGCTCTGTCCAAAATGAGGAGAATGACCTCCTATTTATACAGTTTCTTGAATGGCAAAGTAGTAAAATACATAGGGCAAAAAGGAAAAACTGAAAAAGTAGTTTCCTAAAAATCTGTAACAGTCAAATAAAAATATTTTCTACAATAGGTTTTCAGAATCTAAACAAATTTATTTTTTGAAAAATAATACATAAGTTTTACCCAAAAATAAACACGCACACATATATGGATCGAGCGACGGTGAGCGGGTATTGGGACTTTAGCTCCAATTACTCAATGAGGGAAAGAAACAAGTATATATATAAACTCTCTTGGAAGCTTATGCCTAACCAATGTGGGATTGCCCTTTTCTTTTGCATTACACATTGTTATAAAAGCTTATATCCTATTGTTATCTACATAAACCTTAAAATCCAATTAATCACTGTTGAGAATTAAAGAGACTTATAGATTTAAAGTTGAGAGTCGTGGCTAAAATTGAAAGAAACCAAAGAGGTTAGCTTGTTGAGTGAAAAGCTCGGTTCAAAAAACGAGAGGGTGAGTAAGAGGAGCGGCTAAAATTGAGAGCGACGAGAAAGGCCGAGTGATGGATGAGACAAGATGAAAGTGGCTGAGTGAAGGTGTTTATGTGAACGCATAGGTTGAGAGATAGGAGGTGTGCTACTGTAGCGATACTAGTTTAGGAAAGGGAAGGGAGAAGTGGTAAAAAGTCAAAATGAGTCTTTTTAGGGTTTACTTTAGGATGGTAAAAAAATTCAATTGGGTTGTGTTTTCTTTTTAATTTTTGTTTGGGTTTAGATAAATGATATTGTTTAGATTTGGATAAATGATTTTTGTTGGGTAAAACTATTGGGTTTGGTATATATAACTTTGTGTTTGGGCTTGGTTGGGTTATATTATTGGGTTTGGTATATATTATATTTATATTTGATATGTAAACTAATGTCGATTTCGTCGGATAAAATGATTTTGAAATCCAAAATTCACTACAGCAAAACAGGATTTTAGTAGGATTTCTAGCGGCGCTTGAACAAAAAATGCCGCGGAAGTTTTACATTAGTGGCGCTAGTATGAAAACACCGTAAAAGGTTAGAGCTATAGTGGCGTTTATGACAAAAAATGCCGTAAAAGGTTGAGCATTAGCGGTGCTTTCTGAAAAATGCCGCTATAGATCAAGCATTAGTAGCGCTTTTTGAAAAATGCCGCTATAGATCGAGCATTAGCGATGCTTTTCAGAAAACATCGTAAAAAAGTTGAGCAAAACACGTCGTTCGTTGTTGAGCTTTAGTGGCATTAGCGGCGCTTTTTAAAAAACGCCGCAATAGATCGAGCATTAGCTACGTTATTTGCAAAATGCCGCTATAGATCGAGCATTAGCGGTGCTTTTTGGAAAAGGCCGCAAAAAAATTGAGCAAAACGATGCCGTTGTTAAGCTTTAGTGGCATTAGTGGTGATTTTTAAAAAATGCCGCAATAGATCGAGAATTAGCGGCGCTTGTCAAAAAATGTCATTATAGATCGAGCATTAGCGGCGCTTTTTTAGAAACATCGCAAAAAAGTTGAGCAAAACGACGTTGTTTGTTTTTGAGCTTTAGTGGCATTAGCGGCGCTTTTTAAAAAAATGTCGCAATAGATTGAGAATTAGCGGCGCTTGTTGAAAAACGCCGCAAAAAAGTTAAGAAAACAACGTCGTTTGTTATTGAGCTTAAAAACGTCGCAAAAAAATATTTTATTTTTGGGTTTAGGGTTTAGTAATTAAGGTTTAATGTTTATAGTTCAAGGTTTTAGGGTTTATGATATAATGTTTATTATTTTGGGATTAGAGTTTTGAGTTTAGGGTTTATGGTTTAGAGTTTAGGGTTTGGGGTTTATTATTTTATAGTTAGGGTCTTAGTACTGTTAATGGTTTTAGGGATTAGGCTATTAGGGTTTAAGGGTTAAGGTTTTTGATAAAATTGCAAAAAATCAATTTATTTTAGGGTTTAGGTAAGCTATAAGATTCTTTTTTAATTACTTTTATCCCTTATAATATATTTAGGATTTAGGGTGTAGGTTTATGGTTTGGGGTTTAAGGTTTAGGGTTTATGATTTAGTATTAAGAGTTTAGTGGTTACGGTTTAGGGTGTAGGTTTATATGTTAGTGTTTAAGGTTTAAGATTGTGTTTATGATTTAGGGGTTAGGGGATTAGGGCTTAGGGTTTAAAGTTTGAAACTAAACAAACTTAATTTAAAGGAATTTAAGAAATAATTAAACCTTTCAAATATTAAAACAGAGAAGAAAATTGGATTCAATCTAACTATAAATATTTATTATTATCAAAGGCATTAGTGATGTTTATGAGAAAAATGCCGAAAAAGGTAAGTAATAGTGGCATTTTTGATAAAAATCCCGTAAAAAATCATTTTACTTTAAACAAAACGGTGTCATTTTTAGTGGCGTTTTTAGTGGCATTAGCGGGGCTAGGTGAAAAACGCCGCAAAAGGTCGAGCATTAGAGGCTCTAGGAGAAAAACGCCGTAAAAGGTCATTTTGTTTTAAACGAAACAACGTCGTTTTGCTCTCCTCAATTTTATCCCAACCGATATACCCGAAATACCTTATTTTTCCCCTAAAAATTTTCCCCAAATCAAAATCCCAACCCATCTGTTGCATCGCCTTCCTATGTTGCATCGCCCTCCTCGACCCGACCATCTACTGCATCGCCATTTGACTGTCCCTTCTGCTGCATTGCCGTCGCACTCCTCTGTTGCAACCAATCGGTAAGTTTTTTTCGTTATACTTGTTTGCAACCTATATTTGATCCCCTTCCTTGATCTCCATAATTTTGCTTCTGATTTGATTTGTGTGTATACGTAATTAAGCCTCAAAACCATGTTGCCAATTGAATCACTGTAATTATTGCATAATGCTATCATGCTATATTGCTATGAACTAAACTCTCAATGCTTTTTGCCATTTTCCATTTCATTGCTTACATTGGTAATGATTAATTGCTTTGGGGAAAAATGGATTTATAAAAATGGATTTATAAACATATAAATTCAACATTTCACCATTTTATAAAAATGGATTTATTGTTTTTGCTTTTGTTATTTAAATATGGCTATTCTCGTTTCATGCATTGATATGGGGTTTTGTTTGTTCTTCATTTCCTAGTTTTCATCTGTACAGTTAAGGGGTCTTTCTTCTTTGGTTGTTGTTGATCTGGGCAAACTGCAGACATGAGTTTTTTTTCTTTTGACGTTTTATGTTTCCTTCTCTTTTCGTGTTTTTCTCTTTTGCTCTTAATCTGGGCACATTAATAGATGCCTTTGAAGCTGAGTTTGATCTTTGAAATGGAATTGGGTTTCAGTTCGACTGATCTGGGCTTTCCCTTCTTTGTTTATGCTTTTTTTGTTTTTCTTTTTATTATATTCTTACAACGAAAGTTGCTTTTGAAATACCTTAGTTTATAAAATCTTAACAATCAATTAAAAATAGTAGAAAATATGCTTTGAAACTATTTGCTAAATTTACAAAATTTTGATATAAAATTTAATATGTCAGGATTTGTAATGTAGAACACTTATTTGAATCCATTGATATGTTAAAATATGAGTATTGTGATTTTAATCTTCAAAATTAATATATCACTTTTTTAAAAAATATGACTCTTTTTTCTATGTGGAAATTCGATAATGATGACAATGAAATGGGTCGGATTTTTGCTTGCCTAACTTCGATCTAAAGCTCTATCACTTTCACTTGATCCCAACCTAACTTAATAAAACATAACCTACCATGAATTTGATTCCGATAATAAATTTTCCTCTGCTTGCAAACATATTTATAGTATATGTTTATTATTTAATATGCTTAATAAATCAAAATTTTTATGCTTAATAAATCAAAATTTTTTTACTTAAAATACCTTAGTTGCGTGGAAATAATGTGGATATTAGGTGGAAAAAGAATACCTAACCCAAGGTTTAAGGGTTGAGTGATCATTTTGAAAAAAAAATCATTGTAATCACTAAATTAATAAAAAAAAAGTTAAAAGTGATGAAAATAGAAATAATCCTATTTTAGAGTGATGTTGGATATAGTTTACTCAAAAAACAAATAACACAATAACATCGTTAAATTAAAAATATAATAACAAACATTTAATTAAAAACCTTATAGTTTTTTACTTTTTTTTTGTTTTAATTTTTTACTTTTAGTTATTTTCAAATATTTTTAATTCTCCCAATTACTTTTAGTGATCTTCATCCCCAAGTACTTCCAAATGGGAAATATCGGTTGCTGCCTTCTATTTTTGCAATGTCGATGTAACACCTCTTACCCGTATTTGACACCAGAATAGGGTACGAGGCATTACCACAACACAAACGCTTGTAAACGTATTTAATCGTATTATAAAATTTCATCTAAATTAAAACTTTCAAATTTTTTAACATGCTTTTATAATTCTTCACAATATATCCTCAAAATATTATATTCATAATAAATAGGTCCTACGAGACCCGATACATACCCATGCAATTCAATGCTTCATTTCCATTTCATTCAGTTCACAATTTCTCATGCTCACAATTCAAATCATATCACTAGCAATTTCCATATAATTCATTTACAATTCAATATTAGTAAGTTCAATACTAATACGTATTTACCATTTAACTCAACGTTTTTCGATTATACCATTCATTAACACATTTATGAAATTCTCAATTTTGCAATGAAAATATCACTTTATCTTAAATAACAACATCAATTCAACTCATCATCACCTTTTTTGTCATTTTTCACTTTAAATATGAACTTACTATTTCATTATCTTTCCACGCCCGTTTCCTATGCATATCACACAAGACATAAACATATCGTTCAACTATAGTCACAAGCTAGTGCATTTAAGCATAATTCTTTTTGGAACTAACCACATGATAAACCATTTCACTAGAGATTACATAATTTAAACCTTACCACCCCTGTCATGATAATAAGCAGATTTCCATTTAGGCACTTACCATTTCAATGCATAACTTATAATTTTAAAGTGGCATAATTCAGCCACAACTTGGTCAAAGCCTAAGCATGTACATCAAATATGTTAACTAAATAAACATATAGCATAAGCATTATGAGCATGGATGAGCACAACATTTATTAATGTATCAAACTTACCAACATGTGTTAATTCATAAACCATTCATGACATTACTTCAAGCTAAATCATATTCCAAATATACCATACACACATACTATGAAACTTTATTTTCCCACATGAGATTAAATCATGACCAATAATGCGCAAATATAAGTATCATTTCTATTTCATCGTTTATCAATTATAATCAAGAATATTACCAATTATACACAAATCATTCATATATTTTCCAATTTTTCTCCTCCTCCTCTCCATTCCACATCCTTAATGTGTATAACACACTTAAACAACATTATTCATACTTTCACTATTTTCCTGTATGTAAATTCAAACTATCTGTCAGAGTCAGAGTCACTAATTTATTTATATCTCGAACTACCGAGCTCCAAATTAAGATTTGTTAATTTTACCCAAAAATAGACTCACATATATTCTTACTATAAAAGTTTTAGAATTTTTTCTGAGCCAATAAGTATAGTTTATTCTTTAAAGTTTCCCCTATTTCACTGCTTGGTAGTTCTGACCTTTCTTCACTAAAAATTAATTATTTCATATTACGAAATTCGGATAATGTTCTTGTTTGTTTATTTTGAAAATAGACTCATTCAGGATTCTAAACATATAAATTTTATCCCATAATTATTTTTCAATGATTTTCCAAAGTTAGAATAGGGGATTCCGAAATCATTCTAGCCCTGTCTCACTAAAATTAAAATATCTCATAATATAAAACTCATTTGCTTGCTCTGTCTCTTTTATGTGAAAATAGACTCATCCAGATTTAAGTTCATATCTTATTCACTCTCTAATTCGATTTCCACCATTTTTGGTGATTTTTCAAAGTCACACAACTATTGCTGTCCAAAACTGTTTTGTTGCTAAATTTACTCTTTCATAATTTCACTTACTCCATTGCTTCTTACCGATGGTTTGATGAAATATTGAGTACATTGTTCATAAAATTTCACACTTATACCTGCACTCATTCATCATATAGTCAGTTTCCCGATGAACACTTCGAAATAATAACAGTACACAGTGGATCAGCACATAGCACCACCCTTATAGTCAATGATACTCGATGGAATTAGCACGTAGCAATCACCTTCATAATCAATAGTACTCGGTGGAATCAACACGCAGCAACCACCTTTATAATCAATGGTACCCGGTACACGTAGTAGCCTGGACATAGTACTACACACGTGACCATTACTATCTCTTTCACATAGTGGCCTACACACAGCCCGTGCCACACATGTGATCATTATTGCCACTTCATTCGTATCTTTCTATTCTGGAGGTTCAACCGGAAAATTTCTCACTTTTCTTTTTCACTGATCAAAGTCAATTTCTCGTCTTTCTTGATTTATAATAACACATTTAACTTACTTAACAATCACATTATTCAATTTAGTCCGAAAATCAAACTTTGGAAAAATTACATTTTTGCCCCTAAAGTTTAAAAAAATTACAATTTTTCCCCTTGGCTCGTAAAATAATTTTTATTCAATTTTCTTGCATTTTAGGCCTAGCCGAACCATTTTCATAACTATAGTAGTCCATAATTCTCACTTATTCACACACTTATTCTCACTGATGAGGGTTGGTACGTTGTAGTCTGTAACACCCCTAGAGACTTGTTTGACATGGGAATGGAAGTAGAGATGACATCGACGAAAGATCAAAAACTTTTCCTTTTCCAGAACAAAACTTAAATGAAAATATCCCTAGTACTAGTACACAATTTCAATGGGTTCGCCAGGATGTTGATGAAGATATTTACGAATTATGATGTAGTAAGATTTTACGGTTTTTAAATTATATGTAATATCATAATTTAAATCTTGGTCTTGTTAAATATGTCAACTATTTTATATGTACTATTATTTTTGTAATTAGTTACTAAAATTTCAACTATTTTATGTGTATTGTAGATAAAATGCCTAGAAGAAGATTGCGAGATCTAAGTATTGTTCAAAATACTCCAAATTCGGAAGAAACAAATAGTGAACAACTGACTGCTATTGGATCTTTGAATGTTCCAAATACACCTAACGAACCTATAGAAATTCAAAGTAATGTTAAATTTAATTTACACGCGTGTTGACTTTTATTATTGATTTCTTTTTCAAATTCTTATATTATAATATACCATTTTTCAGCTGAAAGTGGTGGGACGCGTAGAGGTCGAGGACGTACGCTACTTAAAGATTTATACGAGTTAAATCCTATCGAGCATGTCAAAGTATCTAGAAACAATCTTGGTCAGCCTATTGGATTAGAAGCTCGACTTTTAGCAGGATATTTGGGCATTATAGCACGAAATGCCAATATGTTGCCTATCAACTACGAGTCATGGCATCAAATGCCTGATAGTAACAAAAATGAAGCTCTCGATAATATTAAGGTAACAAAACGTGAATGTAATTTATAATACTTTGGTTTAAATTTCATTTATATTTACTTTCTAAACTTGTGTTTTTTGTAGGAGAGGTTTGCTTTAGAGGTCTCGGATAATTATGTCAAGAAAACATTGGGAAAAATGGAGAGACCATAAAAGTACTTTGAAGAAAAAATATTTTAAGAAAAATATAAGCCTCAAAGAGAAATTGCGAAATGTCCGGCCAAGAATGCTAAGGTACCAATGGGAAGATGCGGTTAGATTTTGGAATTCAAAGAAAGGAGAGGTGTTACGTACTTCCAAAATCTTATAATTATTTCGGTTTATAGTATTTACTATATACGTAATAATAATTTCATAATGTAGGATCGTGAACGAGTTGGAACAAGCAGTAGGCAAAACAGAAATTCACTTACACAACTGGGTTGAATAGTTTTGCTTGTGTAGCTGAGGCTGATGTATTTTGAATTTATTAATTGTGTCAAATATTTATTACTTTCTATTAAATAATATTTTTACTACTATATTGTAGGAACTGTCGTCTGGTCAAAAAGTTGGACGCCTTCAGCTTTTTGACATTACATATAGGAAGAAAGATGGATCTCTTATGACTTCTGAAGCTGCAGAAATTATGGTATGTTTACTTAATAAAATTTTAATTATTTTAAATATTTATAGTGTTTAATTATAATGGTTTAATTCGTCGTTTGTAATGCAAATAATGTTAAGTTATGTTGCATTTGTTTTTATTATATATTTCATTTCTAACTCTTTGATTGATTTATTAGAAGAAACTAAAGGAAAAAAAGGCGGAGTATGAAGCGATTGCTTCGAGTGATAGTTCTATTAATGTTGACGACATTGATAACTGGATTATTACTGAAGTTTTGGGTCCTGAAAGGTATGGTCGGGTTCTATTTCTAGGATCTTTTGTTAACCCAACCCAATATTTTGGATCCAGCTCGCAGCAATACATACCTTCGGGGAGTCAGGCTCAAGTTGAAGTTCAGAGGTTAAGAGACTAGATGGCTCAGATGCAAGCGAGCACAGTTGAGCAAATTGCTCAACTTAAAGCGGAGGCAGCAGCGAGGGAAGCAGAGCAGAGCAGAAAGTACAACACACTCTAGCTACAGCTTCAGAATGTGATGAAGATGCTTCAGCAGTCGCAAAATCCGTCATCTTAGACATTTGTTTTCTTATTGTAAGAATATTTTGAATTATACTTCAGTTATCAATTTGTATCATATATTGTTCGTTGAATTTGAAGTATCATTTAGATTTGCTATTTTTGGTTGGATTTCATGCTATAGGAAGGGTTGTTACAAATCTGCCAAAGTTAGTGGCGTTTTTAATAAACGCCGCTAAAGAACAGTAGTTTTAGCGGCGTTTGTGATAAAATTAAGCGGCGTTGTCTATAGAGGCGTTTTTTGCGGCACTTGGCGGCGCTTTTCCTAAAAAAAATACCGCTAAAAGCCTGTTTTGCTACAGGAAACCAAATTGACATCACATGACTTAATCGACCTAAAATTGGAACCGATCAAATCAAA